>NW_022111357.1:37635042-37641010 GCF_000313985.2 Echinops telfairi
GGGAAGGGGCCTGCTTCTCTCCTGGGGCGGTGGGGCACAGAGGATTAGAACGGCCACCTCTGCATTTTGGAAAGCTCACCTGGCAGCCTGGGAGAGCAAGTGTGGGGCCACAAAGATCAGATCCAGGGAACACACAGCAGCCCGGTGATGGCGGTGGCGTGAGGACAGAAGGGAATGGATGGTGCCCGGCATTCTGGCTATGCCGTTCATGGAGACAGGAAACCTGGGGGGCAGCAGGCTGGAGGAGGCCCTTCCAGGTCCCCAGTTGGTGACTCAGAGGCCCGTATTGTACGCCTGAGCTGAGTGAGGCCAACAGGAAGCTGTGAGCGGGGAGGTCTGGGTACCTTCTTGACAGGAGTGGTGTTGGAGGCCAAGGCGAAGGGCCAGGCGGCTAGGGCTGGGTGTGCACTCGGGCATTTCAGGAGGACCTGGGGCGCATGCCAGCAACCATCCCATACCTCACGCCCTTCCATTCATGTCTGACCCTCAAGTCCCCGCTGGGTGGCCCTGTTACCGGCAACCCCCTCCATCTCCCTTTGTCTCCTCCCTCCCTTTGCAGCCTTTCTGCCAGCTTCCAGTTCATATGACAATGTCATTACCAAGCCAATTGGGGATTAATTGCACAATATTCCATGAAGCAGAGTATCAAATCCATTCCCTTTACCCGCTAGTCAAAAAAGCAATCGAGTTTGTCTGTCGTGATTCGTGTTACACAAACGCCCGATGCTACTTCCTCTCTTTTTTTCTTTCATTCATTTTTGCATCAGGCTCTGGTGTCTTCTGGGGTGGGGGGGGCCCTGAGTTGAGCGTCTCCCGGGGGGACCAGGATGTGTTCAGAGGGTGAGTCAGATCCCGTTACGGATCCTGGCTGCGGCTGTGTGTGCCGTAAGTGTGACAGTCTATGCAGACCTGCCTGGGGTCCCCTCGCTTCTGTGTGTGTGTGCACAGAGACGGGCGAAGAGAAAGAAACTCGATATTTATAGGTGACTCGGGAGCGCTTCCCCCTTCAGATGGAGGCAACTTTCGAGTTAGTTACGTGTGGGGGAGTAAGGCCTGACAGCTTCCCTTGCACGCGACAGTTGAACAAGAAAGAATTTTTCCTTAAATACTCAAAATTGCTTTTATGACACTATGGGGGATTATGAAAAAAAAAAAGAGAGAGAAAGATACAATTACAGAGGAAACCAAGAGCAAACGTGAGCCCCCTTCAGTTCTAAAGAAACGCTGCCGGCCAGGAAAATGATGTTGTGGAGGGCAGCATCACCACAGATCTCCTCGAGGGGAGAGCTGGGGTCATTCCACTTCTCTCAGGCTCAGCTGAGGGCCGGGGGCTCCCCAAGGCCAAAGAGGGCCTGCTAGGTGAGCAGAGCTTTCTTGTTCAGGGTGTTGGACTGTGGCAGGAGTTTCCCTTCCTGTCCAGCTCTTAATGAACTTGTCTGACCCAGCGCTCTCTCTCTCTCTCTCTCTCACACGCGCTCGCGCACATCCCAATGCTTTCCTTCCACCTCCAGTGCCCACCAAGAGTGGAGCTGGCAGAGACCCAGCCCTCTGAGCTGATGTGGGAATGGACCTTAGAATGGGATTCCAGAAGATTCCAGCTAGGTCAGAGTCCTTCGAAGGCAGCGTCTACGTACATCTGCTCTAGACCATAGTCAACCCATTGTGGCAGCAGGCCTCACTCCCCACCCAGCCCCCCATTCTGTGAACACAACTCCTTCCAGGCAAACCCTGCCCAGCCAGCGTCCGTCAGCCTTTCTTCACCCGGGCAGCCTCCCCTGGGGCCCAGCCGGCCAGAGGGGTCCTTCAGGATGACCCACCAAGAGCAGCCGCTGGCCTCTGGGCCCATCAGGAGGTTGTGCGCCCAGCTGCGGGTGTTGTCTGCATTCTCGAATGCTGCCCTAACAGAAACACCATGCAACACACTTCTCAGTCACAGTGATGGGGCCAAAGTAGCACTTCAGGGCACAGGCTTCCCCGTTCTGTGGGCTCTGGGGGAGGAAGGGCCCTGGTCACTTCAGCTTCCCCTTGGAGACTGTCACGCGCCTTGGGACCTATCTCCCCCACCCTCACCCCCATTCTATTCTGCCCCTTTTATAAAAAAAATTAACCAATCATTTTATCGGGGCCTCTTACAGCTCTTCTGACCCTCCATGCATCCATTGTGTCCGTCACATTCTCTGCTGCTTTTTATATCTGTTTCTATCTCAAAAGAGACCGATGGCACCCTGGACGCATCTTGTCTCATTCAAGTAACAGATAACACGTCCTTTGGGGGGGACGGGGGTGGTGGTGGCGGGGGACGGGACCACAATCCAGTCCACAGGAGGGATGGTCACATTGTCACTAGATCTGAAGTCCTGTCTCCCTTCTCACTGGGTCAGCAGGCTTTCTGTAAAGGGACAGGGTCCGAGGCTGATGGCTTTGTGGGCACTAGTCAGTGCTGCTTGTGCAGGTGCAAAGCCGCCCGCCACAGGCTGTAGGCAAGTGAACAGAGTGGCCGTGTGGGAATACATCTTTAGAGACACCGTGTTTATGAGTGGGTGCTCCATAAACTTGGGTGGCTTGCCACTTGGTGTGGTGCAGCGGAGCCAGGGAGGACCGGCAAACGTCCTGAAAATAATAGAAGGTGAATTTAGCAGACCCACGTAAGGGTGTAAGGGGGGACCCTCACCTCCTTCCAGACGCCAGGACAGCTTTCTGAGAAGGGGCTCTTTTTCAATGGCGCTTTGGTGGGGAAGTTCCTCTTCTAGGCCAGAGTAGAAGCTTAAAACCCAAATCGAACCCACTGCTGTTGAATCAGCGCCAAACCTTTGGGACCTTATACGATAGGATAGAAAAGCACAGCCCTATAGGGTCCCCAAAGAGGTATGGGAAGAGACTGCCTCATCTTTGTCCTGTGGAGTGGCTAGTGGGTTCAAACGGCTGATCTTTGGGGTAGCAGGGGAGGGTTTACCCAGGGCCCACATGAGCAGAAAAGGCCCGTGAGAGACAGGCCATCACAGAGCAAGGGACTCTGCCCAATGGCCTTGGTGGAATGTAGCAGGTCCTCGAGGAAAACATGGCTTCCCTGACCCGTGGGGCACCCTTGTTTCATGACCTAAGCAAAGCCCCATGAAATGAGGTATGGGGAGCTGAAAGCAGCTGGCACAGTACAGGACACATACAGGGTGCTTTGGCCCTTCCGCCTGGAGGGCAGGATGTCCCTCGAGCCCTTGACCTTCTGGGGAAGCACCTTTCAGTGTGTTTCCTGGGGCCCAGCCCTCCCCCTCACTGAGAGGCGGGGCAAAAGCCTGTGCCTGGTGCTTCATGTCCTACTCAGGGAAGGGGGCAGCCCACTGCCTCACTCCTTGCGCTGCTAGAAGACTCTGGGTAACAGGGCCCTTTCTCCAGAGTGGCACGGTCCAATATGGTGGCCATGAGGTACATATGGGGAGGCCTGGTGGCGTACTGGTTACACGGTAGGTTGCTAACTGCCAGGTCAGCAGTTTGAAACCACCAGCCACTCCTGGGGAGAAAGACAAGCCTTTCTATTCCCTGAGAGACCTACAGGGGCTGTCCGACCCTTGTCCTATAAAGTCTCTGTGAGTCAGAAACTGCTCGATGGTCACGAGAGCCACATGGGACTCTGGAAATAAGTGCAATGGAAGTAAACTTAAATAAAAACACAATATTTCAGTTCCTCAGTCACAAGAGCCAACTTTCAAGGGCTTAGTAGCCGCAGCTGGCGACCAGTTAGACTACAGCCCAGGCAAACCATTCTGTCATCAGAGGACGTACTCCTGGACAGTGCTGCCCCAGAGAGCAAGAGCAGGGACCTGGCGCAGAGGTGTCTGGTCAGGGCTCCTGGAGCTCAGGAAGCCAGGGGCCCAGATCTGGGGAAGTCACCGAGGACGGAGAGGACTTGTGGAGGTTCCAGGGCTCTGCTTGGGGAGATGGGATGTTTGAAAGCCAGCAGCTGTCTTCTGAGAAATCCCCGGGTGGTACAGACAGGGAAGGATCCATGGCAGGCAGATTTTATGTCAACTTGCACCAGTGTGAAAGTGCAGGGGTGGAGTGCAGCCGGAAGATGCCTTCTTGGGGGTGTGGGCTTTGAATAACAGACACTGGCAACTTCTTCCTCCTCCGGCCCTTTGCCTTCTTCCTTGCTAGTACTCTGTGCCAGCCTCCAGGGGCGGCCCCACGTGGTCCACCGAGCTGGACAGCTGTCAGCACCCTGCCGTGTCTCACTGACCTTGGGTCCAGGTGACTCTGCACTCCCCGGCCTGTGGTTTCCCTGCTTCCTGTTTCACCTTTCTGGGTCCTCCACCTGCGACCAGGTGAGTCTGAAGAGGGCCCCCACTTGGACCTGAATTGGACTGAGCTGGGATGCCTTCTTGAGCTAAAGTCCTTTTTACACATATATGAACGTCGCTGGCTTTGTTTCTCTAGACAACCCAGTGGGACACGGAAGCCCCCCACCCCTGAGAGGCACTCTGAAGAAAGGCCCGGCGACCTCACTGAGTAGCGCACGAGGCCACAGGAGTCTGCCTTTTCTGGACGGCAATGGGTCTCCGTGGTGTAAGCTTTTTCTTGGCAAGATTCAGTAAGGGTCCAGATTAGACCCTCACTGTGTGTTCAACAGGCTGATCCAGCCGCCCACTGCCTTACTCGGTTACCACTTTCTCCTTCTGCTTCTCCTCCTCCTCCTCTTCCTCTTCCTCCTCCTTCTTCCTTTCATCTCCTCCTTGTACGATATTACCTTCCCCTTCACCCAAGTTCACACCCATCTCTCCTCTTAGCCTGTAACTGCCTCTTTCATCACGCCCCTCCCACCTCTCTCCCTGCCGGGGATTCAATTGTCACTGATAGCGACCCTCTAGGACAGGGTGGGACTGCTGCGGTGGCTTCTGCGACTGTGACTCTTTAGGGAGCAGAGTCTTATCTTCCTCTGGCAGAGTGGCTGGTGGGTTTGACCTCTGGTTAACAGCCCACCATGTCTCCCCCTAGGTCACCAGGGCCCCTTCTCTCACCTCTAGTAGGGGCTTCTCTTTTTAGTCATTTTACCTGTGTTAGTCTGACTCCATCAGCCAGCCGCTCCGAGAGCAGACAGCGGTGTGCCAGAAAAGCTCCCCCTTCCCTCCCCAAAGCCTTCTCTAATGCCGGCTAATACCTGCTGTGTCCTGCAACGAGAGTGTTTACCAGCAAATCTCCATCTATAATCCTCTTCATGAGGGTCCCTAGGCTACTTCTCAGCAAATGGTCCTGGCCCACCTGCCCCACCTGCCCCAGCAGTGGGGCCACCGGCAGGGGACCGAGAGCACAGTCTAGCTTGGGGCTGCAGGGCCCACAGCCCTGCAATGGCCTGACCCTGGGGCTCTTCTGGGCCAGCCTCTCCTCTGCAGGGAGGTGCCTGTCCACACAAAGGTAAAGGTTGGAAATAGACGCTGGGTGCCTGGTTCTCTCGCACACTGGTATCTGCCAGAGGAATGGCAGAGATTAATCGTTTTAAAACGTGTCACAAGTATCAAGGTGATGGGAGAAAGAGAGATAATAGAAGGTCAAGGAAAACCCACCCAGGAGATAATGCTTTCATCCCGCTCTGAAGCAGGGGAGGAACAGAGGCAGCATTTGCTCAGATTGTTCTGGTCAGGAGCAGGTGACAGGTGTGCCGGGTTAGATGGGGGCAGTCATGCTCCCCAGAGAAGGGACACCGGGCATGGGCTGGGCTGAGCCTTGGCTCAGATGTAAAAGGAACGAGTTGCGCACAGACTTTTACTGCAGTCTACTTTGAGCCTACCTGTTACTGAGGTGACTGAGTTTGAGCCCCACCATGCACATAGGTAACTGAGCCTTGGCTTCGCTCTGCCTGGAGGTGACTGAGCCAAAGTGGCACCCTGCACATAGGTAACTGAGCCTTGGCCACACTTTGCATGGAGGTGACTGAGCCCAAGCCTCACACTGCACATAGGTAACTGAGCCTTGGCCACAC
>NW_022111357.1:37641110-37645349 GCF_000313985.2 Echinops telfairi
CTTGGCCACACTTTGCATGGAGGTGACTGAGCCCAAGCCTCACACTGCACATAGGTAACTGAGCCTTGGCCACACTTTGCATGGAGGTGACTGAGTCCAAGCCTCACACTGCACATAGGTAACTGAGCCTTGGCCTCACTCTGCATGGAGGTGACTGAGCCCAAGCCTCACACTGCATATAGGTAACTGAGCCTTGGCCACACTTTGCATGGAGGTACAAGAGTGCTCCTTCTATGGCTCAGAGAGGTCTGTCTGCAGAAGCCTGAGAGTGAGTGTAGCAGGCACAGAGCTGGGACAATGGGATAATGGACTTGGACAGGCTGGTGACCGTGAGGCGAGCGCAGGCCTGGGCAAGGTCTCATGGTGCTGTGGGGGGGTCACCGCGAGGCAGAACCAACTTGACAACATTTGTCTTCCTCTGCTGTCTGTCTGTCTACTAAGGGCAGAGCTGCAGGTGCCCCCTTCCTGTCGAGCTGTGACATCGCAGGGAGAAGCAGGTGCTCTTCACAGAGCTGGTGGAGGGGAAAGCTCTCCCCACATCTGTAGCTGCTTCGGCAGGGTGCAGAATGGGGCCTAGGCAGGCTACTGCTTCCTTTGATGGTCACACGTCATCCTCAAAGGGGATCCTGGGGAAGGCGGAGGCCTCCAGGTGTCGAATAATGTGTGTAGGGTGACACAGTGTGGGAGAGCCAGGAGAAGGCTTCCGACCCAGCCTGCCTGCGTCCAAGGTCCCTGCGCCTCCTCCTCCATAGCACGTGACCTCCCACTACCTCACTCAGACATGGGCCGCCGTGCAGAGCGGGTCTTCTAGCCTGGCGCGTGTCAAAGACTAAGGGATGGAGTCTCCAGGCTGCTTCCGTGACTGCCCTGGCTGAAGGATTTGGCTAGTATTAATCTCTGATTAGACCAAATGATTCAATTCGCATGCTGCCTACAAAAGGCACCGGGACTCAGAACTTGTTAAATAGTGAATTGCTTTAAAATTAGTTTGAGCTAAATGGATTGCAATCTGATTTGGCCTCCAGGGTTGGGTGACAGCAGAGATTTGGAATATTAGATCATCATTGGTACCAGGGCTCCAGCCCCATCTCTGCCAAGACCATCTGACACCGCTTCTCCTAGAGCTGCCTGGGCTCTGCCAAGCTCATGCACGGAGGCCCACCTGGACCTCCAGCCCCTCCGCCTTCGGTTACACCACAGCTGCCAACACGGCCTGGCCTTGTGGCGGCCCCAGGGGCCCCAAGGCCTCTAAGAAGCAAGCCCCCAACACTGCAGCTTCTTGAGGGTGCCCTCTGCGGAAGGCTCCCCAAGATCATTCCCCAGGGCCCTCTCTAGGAACAGAGACACTCCCTGGCCTGGGGACCCTGCCCCTTTCATAAGTTGAACCCAACATTCATGGTGGCCCTAGGTGACCCAGGAGGGCAGGGAAGGGGAGGATCGGCCAGGGCAATGGGCCATCTTTGAAGAAGGGACAGTTTTATCCTATGCAGACGTGGAAACGGAGGCTCAGAGATGCCTGGGTCACCGGGGGCTATTAGAGCAAGGCTGAGATGGGGTCCCACAGGCCCCTTCAGAGGCACAGAAGGTCTAGTGCACACGGGCGGAGGGGCGGGGCTGGCAGCTGGGCCTGGTGGTGCAGGGCGGGGTCTGGGCCTGGAGGAATGTGGAAACACCCATCACAGGGTCTTTTGGCTCAGAGAAGGCAGCTGTTGGCATGGATGAGAGTGGGAGAAGGCAGAATCGGCAGGGCACTGCACCCCACTCCACACCCCTGCAGAAAGTGGGCCCCCTACTTTGGAAACTGGGCAGACAGTCTAGGGGGTCGGTGCACGGAGGCGGAGAGTGCCAGGAGCATGCAGAGAGGGTGCTGCAGACCCCAGGGTCTTCGAGGGAGGGCAGGAGTGGGCTGTCCATTAGGAGAAGGGAGGAGTTCTGTCTGGCCCAGGAAAAAGTGTAGGTATCTGCTCCTGCAGCACCCTTGGGTTCTTCCAGCACCCCCAGGGCATGGTACAGCTCCCCTTGGGAAACTCTGTTCTAGATCGCTCTGTAGCCTGAGTCCTGGGAAGAGCTGAGCAGGACTTGATGGGCCCAGGTGAGAATCAGGCTGCAGAGAGCTCCCGCCCTGTCTCTCTGTCAGGGACCAGTGCTGCCCCACAGCCACTGCAGAACATCAAACCCAGCAGTGCCCTGGCCCTGAGCACCCGCCCCTCTGCCGGCCCCACCTGGGACCCCTCCCACGGGGCAGGCAGAGCAGCTGTGGAGAAGAGGTGGTGGGCCGCCTGGCAGCCTAACCACAGCATGAGTGAGGAGGGCAATAAACATTAAATTAATTTGTAGATAAAAAGGCATAAAAATCATGTTTAAAGATATAAATAAAGTCCCCAGAGCTTCCGCTTTATTGTTTTTATGGGGTGGGGTGGGGGTTTCCAGGATTAATAAATTAGTGGGCATAAAATGGAATAATAGCTAAAAATTGATAATAAGATAAATTTAGATTTAGAAAGGGAGGAGGTCCAGGTTGTGAATCTCTCTGGGACCCAGGGAGGGAGCTGGTGTCATCAGTCCAGGGACCAAGGGGAGAAAGAGCCTTGCTGAACGGAGGTCCAGCTACCTGGCTGCCTCCTCACCTGTCGCTTCGCACCGCCCTTCCTTGCCTACTCATCCTCCCCAGCGCTCGGCCAAACTGGCTTCTCACCTGCCAGGAGGAACACCTGCTGGAGCGCCTGAAGCCCCTGGATCTCGGAGATGCCTCCTGGCATGGCCTGGCTCCCGTGGCCCCACACAGGCGGGCCGCGCCTGGCCCACCGCCCTCTCACAGTGCTCACTCAGCAGCAGCCCCAGCTGGCGTGTGTCTGTCAGCTGGTTCAATGACCACCGGGCTCTTAGCAGCCCGCAGGAACCCCACCCTCAGGCCCTAGTGCTTTTAGGCAGTTTCAATATATCGGTGCTGTTTATAGCTCAAATCCTTCCTGAAAGTCCTGGGCGTGGAATAAAGATATCAAACGCCATGTCCTCCCCTCGTCCGAGTGGACTGCTGTGGCCCAGCCCTTGGAGCTGCGCCAGGTGCCGGACAAGCCAGAGCCCGAGGGCAGTTATGCCATGGTAGGGCCAACGGCTGGTGGGCTCTCTGCCACCCCCTACCTCTCTTGATTCCTTCCACCCATCCATTGCTCCTTTCCTTACTTCCACCCTTCTTTACCCGCTCCCTTCCTCCTTTCCTCCCTCCCTCCCTCTATTTACTCTGCCCACATTCATTCATCGATCCTTCGTCTTGCTACCTATTTTCCCTCTATTCCATCCACCCTTTCCCCCTTTGATTCTTCTACCTCTTCTCCCTCCTTTTATGCCTTCCTTTCATCCATCCAATCTATATTCATTCCATTCATCACGGCATCATTGTATCTATGTGTCCTCCCTCTGGTCACAGGTCTGAGGATGCCTCGTGTACCAGGCACACCTGCACCAAGTACTGCGCCTCCTCTGAGGAGGAAATGGGACTCCCACAGGCAACTCTCTCTTGGCGTTCGCTCGCCAAGACATCCCTCATGGGGTCCTGCATTTTGCAGCCCCAAGAGATGACCAATGTGGGGAGAAGGAGCCAGGAGCCGCTTCCTTTGGTGCTAGGAGAGCCTCGTGCCCTTTCAGGACTTGTGCCCGGACCCTGCTCATTCACCACCTCGGCCTCTGTTCCCAGGGGGACCGGTGAGGCTGCAGGGATGGTGGTGTGCAGTGTAGCGTACATGCCCAGGAATCAGCCCCACTCTTCTTCCACCATGTTGGCTGGCCTGGGGCCGTGTGAAACTTCTGGATGTAATACCCGCTCTTCTCTAGAGCCTGCTGGGATCCCAGCCCCAGGGCTGTGCCCTTTGGGCCCCCACCCCACAGTGGAGGAATCTAGGAAGGGAATTCTTGCTTGAAACCGGCCACGGAGCTTTGTTTATTGAGAGGGGGACGAAGAGCCAGGGCCAAGTCTGTGGCTATGTTAATGCGAGGCTGGGCTCCCCGCCAAGACATTAAGTGAAATAGAATTCCTGAAACCAGCTTTAATCAGCAGATTTTTAAGGTTAGAATTACTCTCTCCTCTCGAAGGCTTGCCAAGGTTAATTCGGGCCTGAGCATGCAGAATTAATGGGCTGGACAGAGGGAATCGGCCTTTTCCCGATTTCTCCTCAAGTTCACGAAAACATCTCTACAGAAGAGACAGGACAGCAGGGCTGAGCCCTCTGGAGAGGGAGGCAC
>NW_022111357.1:37645637-37649405 GCF_000313985.2 Echinops telfairi
GGGGAGAGCAGCGTGGTCTTACGGACACACACATCAGAGTGGGTTCAGCAGCCAAAGTATCATGACATCCTCCTAACCAGGCTCTGCGCCCACCACCTGAAAGCACCCAAGCCCATTGGACCCTCCAGGAGCTCGAGGTGGCACCCATTCGCTGGGTGAAACTGCTGAGCCTCAATTTCCTCATCTGAAAAACTGGGGATAATAATACTAATAAGAAACATTAGTGTTAGCTGTTGTTGACTCCGCCCCAGACTTAGGGCTACCCTGTACCTGGTCCTGTGCCATCCCCATGAACAGCTATGGGTCCAGAGGGTGTCCACTGGCTGGTTTTCAGAGTGTGATCACCAGGCCTTTCTGCTTAGTCTAGCTGAGTCTCCAAATTCTAGCTGAGTCTAGCTTAGTGTAGCTTAGTCTAGCCGGATCTGTTCAGCTGCACAGCAACCCTCGGGCCTCCACTGACCGATGGGCGGTGGTCAGGCATGAGGTGCACGGGCCAAGACTCGAACCCAGGTTTCTGTCATCAAAGGGGAGGATTCTACCACGGAGCCACCACTGCCCCTCTGGCAACAAAACCCATTGCTGTTGGGTGGATTCTGACGCACGGCGACCCCGTGTGGTACCGAGTGCAGCTGCTGGAGGCTTTGCTTGGCTGACATCTTTCAGGAACCAGACTGTAGGGACTTTCCTTCAATGGAGTCCCTGAGTGGTCTCAATTGCCAACAGGTTGGTAGACCAGTGCTAGCTGTTTCTACCACCCCGAGATCTCTGCGAAAATCTCACTGCCATCGAGTCCGGGCGGACTCATAGCAACCCTGTAGGACAGAGTAGAACTGCCCTGGTGGGTTTCTGAGACTAACCCTTTGCTCCAACACACCAGAACTTTCTCTTGCACTTCTAGAAGAAATTCAAAGCACCAACCTTTGATGAGTGGGCAAACACGTTCACCATCTGCACCACCCAGAGATTCCTGGGTGCCACCTAATTCAACCAGTGGAGATTGGAGTCTTCACTCCCCACACCCCACTCCTTCCAGAGAGAAGATGGACAGAGGATCCCTGGTGGCACACTGGTTATATATTGGGCTGTTAACCGCAAGGTCAGTGGTTCGAAACCAGCAGGCATTCTCCACCGGATAAGGACGGATGGGGCTTTCCACTCCCGTAAAGAGTGACAGTCTCAGAATCCCACAGGGGTAGTTCTGCCCTGTCCTATAGGGTCGCCATGAGTCAGCATCGACTCGATGGCAGTGAGTTTGGCTATAAAGAAGATGGGCCATCTCTGAAGCCGCAAAGCCCATGGCCATCAGAAGAGCACGCTGGGATCTCTGTCTGAAGTGGCAGAGGCCAAGTCCAGAGGCACCAGACTGTGGCACGGAGACTACAGGACAGACCAAGAGGAGTGGTGCTGAGACCATGGGACTGTGAGACAGAAGGACAGACAGACTTCCTGGTCGAGGAAGGCAGAGGCCAAGGGACCACATGGCTGAGAAGCTTTGGAGCAGAGATAGAGACGGGGTTGCTGGCTGAGGCGTTGCTGTGGATTAGTGACTACATCCTTCCTGTTTGCTGATCCTGACTTGTGGCAACCTGTTACAGAACCTAACAACCCCCCATAACTGTGAACACCATCGGTGTGGCTGAAGCCAAAAGAGAAGCAGAGCAGCGTGGGAGGGTTGGTTGGTGTCAGAGTTGGTGCAGAAGGATGGATCATGGAGCCCTGTGTGACCCCTGCCTCGTGGCAATGGGGGCAGGCAGAGGGGTTCAGATAGGGACTTCCACGCCATGTACACCCCTGACAACCAACTTCCGAAAGACCACGGCCATGCAAAGCCTTAGGGAGCACGGTCTACTCGGGCACAGGAGGGGCCACCACTCATCAGTGTCCACTGGCCGCAACCGGTTGTGACCTTACATTTTCAACGAGCACATGACCCCTCTCTTTCTCCTGGCACCCCTCCCTCTCTCCCTCCTTCCTTCCCCCATGGAATTGGAGGGTGGTGTCCCTTGGAGACCCCTCTCACAGGCTCCTCCATCCCTGCAGTGAACACTGGAGGGGTGGCCCAGACAGCTGGGGACCTCGGGCTGCAGGGAGCGGGGCGGGCCTCTGGGGCTCTGCCCATCTTGGGAGCTCCCGCAGGCAGCCGGACTGGGTTTAACGCATGGCTGCCCAGAGGCTCCTGGAGCCTTGCCAAAGGGGGAAAGGAAGCCCAGGAAACTCCCTGGGGGGCGATGAGCTCTGAATCTCCCTTCCCAAAATTCCCGCGGGGACCCTCCTTTTGGTAAAAACTCAGCTCCTCCTGGTACTATTTAGGATTTATCTTCCCTTTCTTTCTGTAGGCCAACCAACTCACCTCTATCAAACAAATCCCATCCCGTCAGGCCGCCACGACCACTACAACGGATACATTCCTGCCTTGCCTGGACTAGGGGGGCTAGGTTGCCGGTGTGGGGTACAGGCCTGGGGACAGCCCCGTGCCGGCCCTCTCCCATCAGGGAGGTCTTCTGTCTATCACTCTGTTTTTCAGGAGATGCCTCCTGCCCTGGAGAAAGGCGTTAATACCTGGACCCACCTGCTGTCCAGAGCAGAGTCCCTAGCCCTGGGCCCCCAGCCCAGCCCCAGCCCCAGCTTAATGATCCTGCATCCGGAGGGCCTGACAGAAAGACAGGCTCTTCTGTATGGAAGTCCCACAGCCAGACCCCTGCCTGCCACTCCGCCCAGTGCAGCCACTGCCAAGAGCTGGCCACCCGGCCTCCGCTTGGGCTCAGGGCCTCCTGGCCAGCAGCTCATCAGCCTGCCCCTGGAGGACGCCGCTACCTCAGCACTGCACATCCTCCTGGGGGGCTGAAGGGGGTGGCTGGAGGAGGAAGCTGGAGGGATGTAGCAGAAATGGGCTACCAATAAGTACACATAGATGGACTGAGAGCCGAATGCATGCTGGGCCCTGTTCAAGGTGCTGGGGCCCAATGGGGAGCAAGCAGGAGTAGATCTTGCCCTTGGAGTCCATGGCCCGGGGTTGGCCTTGCTTCCTGACTGGGAAACCTGGCATCCAGATCTCAGTGTGGGGCCGGTGTTGGCCCTGAACAGTCAATGTCTGAATGTCCATGAGAGAGCCCACACTCAGGGCTATGGACTGGGCCTTCAGTTCCCTCTGCTGGCCCCCTGCCTGCTACCACGCCTGGCGTAGAGGTTGTTAGCACCCCTCGAGTCTGCTGCTGGCTCCTGGCGACCCCATGCTGGAATGCTGCCCAGCCCTGCTCTGTCCCCTGATCTGCTGTGGATTAGCCCCCCTGTGATCCATCGGGTTGACTAGCCCAGAGGGTCATTCTTCCTCGGTCATCTTTGTCCAGAAGCTCTGTGGATTCCTGCTCATAGCAACGTGCACCTCTTCACTGACCACCCAGGTCTCCCCCCCAGAAGGCCAGGATTCCACCACTGAACCCAGGGGGGTGCTGGTAATGCATTATCGGTGGCAACTGATTCTCCTCAGCTCTCTTGCCGAGACCCTACCTCACATAGCCTCCCAGCTCAGGCTTCCCTAAGAGCCTCTCCCAGAGCCAGTGCGCACGGACAAGACCCATGAAGCCTTCCAGCCCCACTTCAAACATCTGAGAAGGCCAGGCCCCTCTTTGTCTTGCTCCGGCCTTTGAAGCCCTCTGTATTTCCCTTAGGAGTCCTGCTGGTATAGTGGTTACACATGGGGCTGCTAACCCCCAGGTCAGCAGTTCGAAACCACTGGTCTCTCAGTGGGAGGAAGACAAGGGTTTCTAC
>NW_022111357.1:37651191-37670426 GCF_000313985.2 Echinops telfairi
GGAGCACTCCACGCCTCAAGGTGACTGACTTACTCAGGGCTGCCAGGCTCACCGACACGCTCTGCCTCTACTGAGGGTGTCCTCCTCTGGGAGGGGCTTTTGGGAGAGGACTCTTGTCTACCTATCCCTATTTTCCAGCGAGGACACTGGAGGCTGGCAGAAATGGGTGGGCCAGTTCGCGAATAGGGGGCTGGGCAGTGGCCCTGCCCATCTGCATTGACTTCCCTTGTAGAATCCTCTGGGTGGGTCTTCCCCAGTGCCCGCCAAGGCTCCAAGGGGTCAGACTGCATCGAGATAGGGGCTTCCACTCAAGACCTTGCAAGTGCGCTCCCACACTCACCACTGGGCGAGGCTGGGGGTGGGCGCAGGCTCAGACGAGGAGACCCCGGGTCCCTGCTCAGGAGGGTCAGGCCCTGCACCCTTCATTTCTCTAGCCTGGTGGCCCGTCGTCCACAGGAGGGGCTCTTTGCGGCTGTGCCTTTCACACCTGGCAGTGGCTTAGGTTCGGCAGGCCAGTGTTGACACTCATGGGAGGCCACGTTTGTTTGGGGAACATTTCTGCCCTGGACCTGGGGGCTATTTTCCATCGGTGCGTGCCAAATTCCCAGGATGCTGCAGTGGAACCAGGGGGCCGAAAAGCTCAGGGATCCTCAGGAGTCACCCAGCCCCTAACCTTTGGAGAATAGGATCTACCCGCTCCCACCAGTGGCTGGGGGCCCAGACCCTCTCCAGGGAGGGCCCCTCCTTCAGAGCAAGAAGAGAAGCACATGCCAGATTCACGGAAGCTGCTCTGTGAGCACAAGGTGCCAGGACAGCAGTACTCAACCGGACCAAAACCTCCCCGCCAGGGAGCCAGTGTCAATTCCGACTCACTCACAGACACCCGGCAGGACAGGGTAGCACTGCCTCTGTGGGTTTCCCAGGCTGTATATCTTCACGAGAGCAGAAAGCCTCATCATTCTCTCACAGAGTGGCTGGTGGGTTTGAACTGCTGGCCTTGTGGTTAGCAGCCACCAGCAGCTGCCACTTATGGGGATCAGGGCCAGGCCTCTGCCCTCACGCAAACCCCCGGGTCTGGTGGAAAATGAGAAGGACCAGGACAGGAGGCAGCTGAGGTGGTGGCTTACTTGCTTTCCTGGGAGGGCGTGGGGGTGGGAACCGGCGTTGACAGAGGGTCTGCTTCAGGCCACAGAGCCCCGGTGACACAGTGGTGAAGGAGCTTGGCTATTAAATGAAAAGTCGTTGGTTTGAATCCACTGGCTGCTGTGCGGGAGAACGATGGGGTGGTCTGTTTTCATAAGGATGGCAGCCTTGAAAGCCCCTTGGAACAGCTCTACTGTGCCCTGTTGGGTCACTTTGGCTCTACAGGGCAGGGGCTCTTGAGTTAGACTGCCCCAGGTCTATAAACCTGAACTCATGACTCCTGTGACCTGGGGCAAGGAGCCGAGCTTCTCTGAAATGGGGAGGAGCATGGGAAAGCTCTCACCTGGCACAGGTGTCAAGGTGGCCTAGCGTGGAGAAAGGCCCCCCCGCCCCCCCCAGCTCCCCACCCCACTCTGAACTGCGTCCCAGCACCAGCTCTCTGCTTCTCCCCAGGAGGCCAGAGATCAGAGGTCCTGCATGCAGGAAGGTGGGGGTGGGGGCCGGGCCAGGGACCTGCTCAGGTGGACAAGGAAATCCAGCATGCAGGCTGGGTGGGCTCTAGCCATCCCCTAGACAGGGTCCAAGGGCTTTCGATTCAGCTGAAGCCAGAGCACCAAGCAAGGCTGGAGGAATCTGCTCTGTGTGCCTGGAGGGTCCCTGGTGGCTGTGGGCAGATCCAGGCCTTCAGGAGGCTGGCAGTTCAGTGGGAACCAGAGAAAGCAGGCACAGTATGTGTGTGTGTGTGTGTGTGTGTGTGTGTGAGAGAGAGAGGCAGCGGGGGTGGGGGCTGGGGGTGGGGGTGAGGTCTGCCTGAGTGGCGATGGAGACTCATGTGGGCCATGAGGGATGGGGCATTTGCATTGCTGGCAGTAGTAGGGGATACTTGGTGGTGAGCTTGAAGGCCAGTCGGTGGTAGAGAGCGTCCAGGGGGATGTCCTTAGTTGGGAGGTGGAATTCTGACTGCTCACGTGCAGGGCTCAATAGTCCCCAACCAATGTTAACCCGCCCCCAACCACCACACTGTTCAAGGCCTTTCAGCCCAAAGCCTGACAGCAGTACCCTCCCACGCCTTGTTTGACTTCTCCTTCCCTCCCTCCACCCTTCCATCACCCACCAGTGGTCAGCACCGCATCTCCTGTGCCTTTCTTCTACACCAGTGCTTCTCAACCGTCCTCATGCCGAGACCCTTTCCTACAGTTCCTCATGTGGTGCTGACCCCCCAACCAGAAAATTATTTTCATTGCTACTTCAGCACTGTGATTTTGCTACTGTGATGAATCGGGTGGCCCCTGTGAAATGATCCTTCGGCCTCCAAAGGGGTCTCGACCCACAGGTTGAGAACCACTGTTCTAGACACTGATTCTCAGCCAGGCGTGACTGCCCCTAGGGGACATCCGGCCTCGCCTGGAGGCAATTCTGGTGGTCAGGCCTGCTGGGCGTGCTCCTGGTGGGCAGAGTCCAGGCCCGGTTCTGAATGGTCCACAGTGATGGGACACCAGCCACAGCCTACTGCGTCCACAGTGTGGAGGTGGGGATCCCGGCCCTGCCTTCTCAGGATAGCACTGGCCCACAGCACTGCGCCTGGGAGGTAGGAAGGAGGGAAAATGATACCACAGACCCCCCACAGAGAATCGTTCATACTCCACAAGAGAGACTCCACCACAGCTTCCAGAAAGAACTTCAACGGTTATTAACACACTGACCCAGAAAGGTCCCTTCACGACACCCCCGCAAGTGATACCCATTCAGACCAAAGGACAGGTGGCCCCTTCTTCACAGCTGGGTCGACTCACCTCCTGGAGGGGAGTCTGGCCAACGGGCCTTCAGCTCTGGGCACCAGTACATGACAAGCCGGGGCACCTCTGTCTTCATCTCTCTGAAGCGTGTCCACCCTGCGGACCATCCTAGGGTCCTCCTGGCCCCTCACCAGGGTGCCCTCTAGCCCACTGCCTTCTTTCGGCTGGTGGGAATCCTCCATGGCCGAGGCAGCTGGGGCCCAGCCCGATCCTCACTGTTTCTGAGGCTCTGTCATGCCGAGCAGTTTTTGTGATCAAATATTGTTATATTTACCTAAGGATCTGTTAAGAAGCAATTTTTGAGATGATGAATATTTAATGAAATATTTAAATATTTAATGGAAACTGTTTCAAACCCGACTTCATAATCTGTGTCATAGGGCGAGGACGATGGGGGTCCTGTTTTACCGGGTTCACTTCCTCTAGGACTCTCCATGTTCCGGGGGGTCTCATTCTTCCCCTTTTGTTTCTTATTTTTTTTCCACAGCAGAGTTTTAATTATACTCGATATTCCAGAGAGAAATTCTTTTTCTCATTAAAACTTAACTCTTGACAACAGCAAGGTGAGCGGGTGGGTGGAAGAGGCATCGGGTTGGAAAATGTTGCCAGCTGAACGGGATGGTTGGGATTGTCTCCTGAAGGGCCTGAAGGCAGGACCTCGGAGGCCACGTCCCGTCCAAGGTCACCGAGACATCAGTGGCCATGCCCAGAGGGGACCCTGCATTGTGGTCATCCAGCCACCCAGAGCTCTAGCCATGATGCCATCTTGACTCCCACCCTGGCCCTGGGCCTTCGGGAACAGCAGGCATCCGGCTTTTGTGGCCTTGCCCTCTCTGCCCCTGGCTCCTTGTAGCAGCAGTAAAGTTCAGCTTGGTGTCCCTTAGCGGGGACCCAAGGCAAGCGCTTGGCGGGCCTTCCGGTAAGACATGAAAAAGTGAACCCAAGTGCCCCTTCCTCCCACGTGGGTCGGAGGTGTCCAAAGGCTGCACCCCTGCTTGAGGCCAGTCTTCCCCTTCTCTGGGCACCTCCAGCAAGAGGCAGTCATACACCCTCTCATCTGGTGGCCAACTATCTCCTTTCACCCACAGAGGGGCCGTAGACAAGCCTTCCCCCCTCCTGCCTGAGTATTCCCACACCCAGAGTCACCTGGGACCGCTTAACCCCATCTGGGGCCCCGGCTTTCTGCTCCTGTACAGAGTTACCTTCCCAGACATCCCCCCTGGGCAGTGCTGCTCCTTCCTCTTGGGCTACTCTGAGGTGGGATGGCCCAGTGGCACCAAACCCCTCAAGCCGCCTCACCCTGGCCTCTCAGCACCCCAAGTCAGCAGTCAGTGGAAGGTCACGCTGCTCAGAGTCACGTGAGACTGCTCAAGGCAGAGCTCCCAGGGCCTCGTCTTGCTCACCAACTCTTCCCTTGCCCTCGTCTCAGTCGGATCTGCCGCAACTAGTCCCAGGAGCTCTCTCTGCTCCCCCATAGCGGCCAGGATTCCCCGCTATCCTTCCCTGCTTGGAACATTCCAGAAGGCTCAGGTTCTCTCTCCACGATACCCTGGGCCTTCTACTGTGAGGCAATACCCCTTTGCCTGAATCCCCCAGCCCGTCGTTCTGTGGTCTCATTCATTCCCACCTGTCCCTGTCACCAAGCTAGTCCACACTCTGTGAATTCACACGTGTCTCCAAAACCTGGTTCTGACAGCCCCTCCTCCTGGAAGAAGCTCCTCCCACGCCCCACCTGACCCACGACCGACTGTCGCCTCCTCTGTGCTCCTGGAGCAGCTGGGCCACGCTTTGATCACGGCGGCCCCTGTGGTTCAGCAGCGCGCACTGTTCAGAGTCTGCAGCTCTACGAGACTGAGGATTTAACGACAGCAGGGACGTGGCCAGCCCCTTTCTGTGTGGCCGGGCCCGGGGGTGGTTCTAGAGCGCACTACGTGCTCAGCTGTTCGCTGAGGGATCACTGGACAGACCACGCTCTTTCAGATCACCATATCGGCATCTGGTTGTCCTGGGGTGGGGGTGCGGGGCCTGGGGGTAGCCCTGTTTCTGTGCTCAGTGAACAAGTCATCCGACTTCAGGCGGCTGTGCCCCAGAGTCGGCACCCAGGAGGTGATCTGCTGGTAGAATTACACTGTCCTTTTTGCACACCCTCTGTCCTCCCCCTTCCTGGCAGGGCCAGCGCACGCTACGTCTCAAGAGCCTGCCCAGCTCTCCCTTCACCTGGGAGTTCTCCAGTGGCAGAGACTGACCCTCTCGGCTCCTCTGCCCAGGCCAGCATCGGGACTCAGGGTGAAGGAAAGTAGCTAACAGAGCCTGGTGCTGGGCCAAGCTCAGGCCCTAGGGCCTACCCACAGTCTACTGTGACCCAGGGTACCCAGGCTGAACTCCCAGGCACAGTGATGGGCTCAGAGGAGGCCCTTCCTCAAAACATACTCGAGGAAAAGCGAGACACGGAATGCCCAGGTGGCCCATGCTCTCCTCATCGAGGTGCATGCTCCTGACACTTCAACACAGAGGCTCAAACAGACACTTGTAGGCCCACGGTCAATGGCAGCACCACCTGCAACAGCCCACGTGTGGCCACCACCCGAGTGTCTCCCGACAGATGAATGGCTACATGTGGTCTGTCCATGGAACAGAGGTCAGCCATCAAGAGAAACGGAGTTCTGACACAGGATGGGGAGGAAGCTTGGAAGTAGGACGCCGATTGGGTGGAATCAGCCCGACTCTAAAGGACACATCACACATGACTCCACTGATCAGGAAAATCTAGAACAGGCAGATGCACAGAGACCCCGGGAGATCAGTGGCTATAGGGGCGAGGGATGGAAGGAAGGGAGAATGATTGCTCCAAGGGGCACCAGGCTTCTGTTTGGGGTGATGGGAGATTTGGGAAATGGAGCGTGAGGACGGTGCCTGTGGTTGATGCCACTAATGTGTACACATAAGGGCGGCTGAAACGGCAAAAGCTGTACGATCTCTCTTTCACACGAAGGGACACATGATTGAGAAGATAGGGGTGCCTGTGGCAAGCCGAGGGGCCGGGGGGAGGGGTGCTTGGACATAGCCCAGAGTCCACGTTGCTGCGGAAGGACGTGACAGATGAAGAGCTGACATTTTTAAGATGGGAACTCTTTTAATAAGGGGCCTTTAAATATTTCGTGAAACCGTGGAAGAGACCAATTCAGTGAGGAGTGATAGTTTTAATCTCACAAAGCACTAGTGGGTTTGTTCCAAGGGCAGGACTCCGGTGCTTCCTCCTCCCACCCACCCCCACCCCTACACCAACTCTCAGCCTCCTTTCTGGAAGCCAAAAGCGGGTGGACTCCAGCGAGACCGAGAATGCCCAGCCAGACGTCTGAGTGGCGGTCTGGCCACCACCTCTTCCTTTCTTCTGAACAGGAGGGGCTGCCGGGAGACCCTGAACAGGGTGGGCGCCATCAGGAGGTGTGTGGTTATGGTGGATAAGTGCCATCAGGTTGATCTGACTCGGTGGAAGAGCCCCCTGTGGTTTTCTAAGCTGTCATCTTTATGGGAACAGGTTGCCAGTCTCTTCTGTGGAACCACCCGAGAGGTTGAAATTAACCCCTCTTGCAGTTAGCAGTCAAGTGGTTAACCATTGTGCCACCAGGTTCCTTCCAGGAAGATGCAAATGACCAGAAAGGGATTTGTGTTGTCTTAGTACAGTGGCCTGAGGGGCAGGGCTGGTTTGCAGGTGCTGATACCGCTGCCTAGAACTGCCCAATACTCCCGTCTTGCCAAGTCCTGTACCTCCTTCGAAGCTCAAGCCTGTCCAATCCAGAAAAGTCCCGCTCAACCTCCTACTGCTTATTTTGGGCTTCCTTCTCCTTGATGTGAACCACGATACTTCCTCATGATGTCCTTACTCACCCCACTGATGCTGTCAGAAGCTGGGCCCAGGCTCCCCCTGGTCTATAAGGCCACCTGGCAAATAGTAGCCCAACCAATGTCATGGGTTGAGCTGGTCCATTTGGGTTACGTAGTTCTTGAATCCACCTGTGTCTTTGGGCCTGGCCACCCCTTCTCTAGGATGTCCCCAGGCTACTCTGATTCAGCTTGCTTCCGCCAAGGCTGACCATGCCGTGCGCCCGGCTCCACACTGGGGCTGAGGACCGAAAGAAACCAAGACAGACCTGGCCCCTGCTTCCTGGGCCTTCCTCTCAAGTGGGGAGACGGGCACCACTCAGATAATCAGAGCTCCAGTGCGGCAGGGTGGGGGGTGGTGGGGGTGGTGTTGGGATCTTGGATCCAGCGGAGTGAGCTGAGAGAGAAGTTCTATGGGAGTCAATTAAGCAAAGAAGTCAGAGAAGACCCTCTGGACAAAGGAGACCACCCAGGAAGACTGTGGAGGCAAAAGACCTGAATGTGGACTGGACAGTGTGGCTGGGCCCAGAAGGTCCACAGAGAATGCAAGGCTTGGGAAGGCTGGGAGAGTGGGCAGAGGTGGGTCCTCCTTTAGGACCTCAATGACAGATCCCAGCCGCCAGCCCTGAGCCACTCACTGTCAAAGCTCCCATCACTGAGTGCTCATTTGCAAGAAAGATCAGCGCCCCCACATCAGTCAGTCATAAGCCCTGAGGAATATGGCCGCTGCCCACCTCCCAGCCTCACCCAGGCGCTGGGGTCCCCCTGTTGTACTCTGTGCTCCAGGGTTTCTACCCCAGCCCTTGCTCTTTCCTCCATCAGAGGCTTGGTCTGTGCACATGTCTCCTTCTAGAATGGAGGTAGGGAGCCATTTTTTCTGCCAACGCCTTTTAGGTATTTATAACATCCGCCAAGGGCCGGCCATGCTGGTCCTCCACTCCATTAACCCACCCCGGACGTCATGGCTAGAGCTGCTTCTCTTGGACGAAGCATGCGATGTTAGTTGGCATGGATGATTTTTCGAGTTTCATGTGGCCCATAGACCAGTTGTTCCCCACCACTGTTCTAGAACATTCTGGAACATTTTTGTCTCTCCCTATCTGGGGCCTCTCAGCCTCTACCATGTGTTCACATCTCGTAAGCCCTGGGGCTTTCCCTCAGAGCCCAGCCCCAAGGTTTGTCCTCCATCAAGTCTCCCCGGATCCTGGAGGAAGTTCTCTTTCCCAGGGCCTTGCCCTTCCCACCAGCATGTCTCACCACAGGCACTGAAGGTAAAGCCAGGCCCCTGTGATGAATGCCCGCCTGCTTCTCAACCACGCGGGTTCCACGGGCACAGGCGGTGCATGCATGCAGACTTCTAAACACTAGCCCAGGACTTGGGGACACAGTAGCTCCCCGGTAATGTTTTAAAGCATAAATCCAGGTGCCTCACAAGTTTGACCTCACAGAATCTTAATGCAACTGATGAGGTAGGTGCTGTTCACATCCACGTTTCACGAGCAAGAGAAGGAGCAGACTGTGGGGGCAGGACTTGAACCCAGGTCCAGTCGGACTCCAGAACCAGTCTCTTCCACAGGGGGGCCGCTTGTCATGAAACCGCCTGTGGTCCTGCTTCTGGGGGAGCCTGGCTTTCTCTGTCGAGCCTCGGCCACCACCTCCGTGAACACATCTTGGCCATTGGTATGCAAACCTGCATCTTCCCGTCCCCGGGCTGCCTGGTCCTAGATACATATTTCTTTATTAAAACGGGGAGACTTTAATCTCAGTCTAATTTTGTCTTTAGGGAAGCTCTGTCTCCAGGTTACCTCCGGCTAAAGCCCTCAGGAAGCAAGTGCCTGTTTGCGATGCACGCCTCAACACATCGATCTGTCAACACGTCTGTCTCCTGTATCTGCCATCTCTTATTTATAATCCCGCTCAGATTAATGAAGGACAGTAGTTCTCATCACAGGAAATTTGATTAATCAATTTAAGTGCTTAATCACCACAGCCTTGTTGAGAGCGGAACAGAAAGGACCTCACTTTGATGTAGATGAATTTCAGAAAGCAATGGCAGAGTAGAAACAAAACAGTCAGCGTGTCTCCATGGAAACACGAGGGGTGGGTGGGGAGGGGCACTGGGGAAGTCCTGGGGGTGGGGGACCCCAGAAACCAGAAATGTAGGGCACATGGAATTTCTAGAATCTAGTGTAAGGGCTCCTCTGGACCCTGATTCTGTTCAGAGTGCACGTCTATCCTTGGCCCTGGTCTTAGCTGTGGGGGTGATGCAGGGACATCCCATCTTGGTCCAGGAGCAGGGGAAGCTGGCATCACCAGGTCACCTGGCATGGACCAGAAGGGACCGCCTTGCCAATTGTAGAACTCGGGGTCAGGGTGGGATTGGTTTGCTGCTCTTCATGCCTGAGTAGAGGGTAAGATGGACTGTATGCTACTGGCCACCCCTTTGCCAAGCTCATGCCTTCATTGGCCTCTGCCCAACATGTTGGCTGCACTTTGAAGGCTGGCCCTTCCCTTCAGCTAAGGCCAACCTTGCCATGTTTGAAGGTCAGCCCTGGATCCAGCTTCCAGGAAGTTGACTAGAATGGCATCCCTCCCTTTCCCAAGCCCCTGTCCTCTGCGCTAGCCTTCGCCTCTTATTCTCACCTCCTAGGCCAGAGAGGGAGCCTTTTAAGCATCCCAATCAGCCCTGCCATGGCTCTTCAGGCCCGGGAGCCGCCCAGCAGGGGGCAGTGCCTCCATACAGCCAGTATTGAATGTCAGAATAGCAGCGATGGCATTTTTAAGCCCACAAGACATGAGCATTTCTTGCCAGCATGTCTCAGTGAGAGTCCATGGAGCTGAGCCCTGGGGGGACAGATCAGGTTGCTGGGGAGGGAGGGTCCTTTGGACCCAAAGTTTCCATCTTCCATCACCCTTTATCTTTTGGAATGTGGATAGGATGTGTTGTTTTGCATTGGCGGTAACAGAAATATAAACCTCAACCCCACGCGGGCCTGTTCTGGTTGAGACCCTGGGAAGCCAGCCCAGGTAGGAAGAAGCCATGGAGGGGGGGCGGTGGGAACCCCTCAGCTGTTCAATGAGAGGAAAGACCTGGCGTCTGCTCCCAGAGACCGCAGCCTGGGGAGCCCCACTCGGAAGTCGTCCTCGGTCACATGCAGTCACTAGCGCTTGGGGTCAATTGGGTAGCACACAATCACAGCAAACACGAAGCAGAAGATGGGTGGACTGCGGTCCCACTGCGAGAGCTTTATTACGCTCACCCCAAGTGGCCCTGAACTTGGTCACCAGAGGGATCAGCGAGTCTGGGACTCGGTTTCCCAAAGTCCCTGGGGAAGCCACAGACATGACCATGTCCTGGGTGTGCAGTGAGCCCTGCTGGGCAGGGGGCGTGTGCAAATCTCTGAGACAACGGCCCTGACTCCACTCTTTGAACTGACTGTGCCCGGTACCACCTCACAGTGGGGGAACGTGTCCCTCAGGCCACGGGAGGTGGCGATCAGGGGAGGTTCAGGACCCCCTGTAGCTTTTCCCTGCCCCCTCCCCTTGGGCCCTGGGGCCTGGCACCTTCACCCAGTGCTCTCCTGAAGGCAAACAGGTAGCGACTGCTGACAGGTAAGAAAGAAGATGCCTCGCGCTGCTTCAGATTGCTGCTGCACAGGCAAAGCCTAAATTTGGAAACAGATTATTAAAAAATACATCCACTCTGAGTGGTGCAATCAATCAGACGCTGGGGCTGCAGCTCACCCCAGCGCCCGGGGCCTTCCGGGCAGCACTGGGATCCTCACTCTGGCTGGGCTGTCCCAGCTCTGCCCTGACCCTGGACCCCGGGGACCCCAGTGGGGAAGAGAGGAGGAGACTGGGCCCCTGCAGGCATTGCAAGAGTCAGGATGGCAGTGGAGACCTGCTGTGCTCCCCACCCAGTTACAGAGTTTGGGGGTGTGGTGCTCCCCAGCTCAGGGGCTAAGCTATCTGTCCTGCCAGGTGGGGTGGGTGAGAGGCCCTGGGAGGTGCTGAGGGAGGTCACAGGACCTGCTCTCGCCTGTGACATGGGCACATTAAGGTGGCCCTCCCCACAGACTGAGGCTCAAGGGATGGGTCCGAGTGAGTCATACCTGCTCCCTTGCCCAAGTGCCTACTGAGAGCCAGCCCTCATCCCTCGGACTTGTCCCCTCTCTCATCCCAGGCCTGCTGGGTCCCCAGAATCCTCCACGATTCTGTGATGGGATCTCAGCGTCCCACTAGGCCTGCTCGTGTTGCAGGTGAGGGGCATGACGGCTCAGGAGGCAGGTGGAAGCCCCGTCTGCCTCCTGCGGGCTGTGAGGACCGCCTCCCTCCCTCCACTCTCCTCTGCCTCCCACGCGGGGGTTCCCTGCTCTGACCCCTGTCCGTGGCCACAGTGGCCACACTGCTAGCTTCAAGCTGAGGGCTGGATTCAGGAGTCCGCCTAGCCCCGCAGAACCTGGAGCTGATAGAGACCCACCTGGCCTGCATCCTAATGGTGCCACCAGCAGGGCCCAGTTGGGGCAGTCATACTGGGCCTGAGATTCAGGCTGAGTTCCCCAGGGAGCCTGTCAAAGATGGTGGGGTAGGGGTGTTCGCGGTTCAACAGGCAGGAGGCACACAGCCCAAACGCTGTCCCTAAAGAAGGGAGGGGCAGACCAGGAGGCAAGGTCCAAATGTCACAGTCGAGATGGCTCAGGGTGGCTGCGGGACACCGAGCCCAGAGGGCTCTGTACCACACGAATCCAGGCTGACATCCACAGTGACCTACCCAGTCCTGAGGTGAGTGGGCCCAAGGAGAGGGGTAGGGCCAGACCCGGGCTGTGGATGCCCATGTGTGAGCTGGCCGGGGTGGGGGACATCCTCAGACCTGGAGGTGAGCACTCTGGGTCCTACAGCATCCTTTGACTCCCTCTCGGTAGCCGGAAGCTGCTTTTCTGAGAAACCCCTTTCTTCCTCAGAACCCAGCCCTTGGCTCTGCCACCGGGCCCCCCAAGACTGGCTGTTGCTGCCTGTCCTCAGGTCAGTTCAGATTCATGGGGCCCCAGAGTGGACCCTGCTCCCTAAGGTCTTCAATGATGGTGGCCTCTCTGAAGCAGGTCCCCACTTTCTTCTTCTGAGGTGTCTCTGGGTGGATTCCAACCTCCTACGTTTCTACTATGAGTTGAGCATCTACCCAGCAACTCCAAGGTTAACCCTCTTCTCCCATGCCCAACGCTCACAGCCTGGGCTACACTTCCTTATGCTGGGTGCCAGGCCGCCCTGAGCAGGCACCCCCACACAATACCACTAAGTGCTGCTCCCTCCCACGTGACCCATCAGGCACTTCGCTGAGGGAGGCGGTGCGTTGTTCAGACAAGGACCCTCAGGCAGAAAGCAGGTAGCCACTGGTCCTGTTATGAGACCCTGAGCAGCACAGAGGGGGCCCAAGGGTGCTGCTCCGGAGCTGCCTGGCCTTGAGACCTCTGAGACCTTGAAGCTGTGGGGGTCAGGGCACGCTCCCAGTTTCCACAGTCCTGCCTCACTCTCTGGAAGCTTCCAGACTTCAGTTTGACCCCAGGGTCTCAGACCCCAGGGGAGGGACAGGAGGAAACTGCAGGGCTGTAGGAAATGTAGCCAAGAGAGGAGGAGAAACTGCAGGGGGAGGGGTCACTGTCCCAGGCACCTCCCTCCCTTGGGCTCCACACAGGGACCAGGGCCCCTGGGCTGGGCCTGGGGAGCTTCTTCCTGCCTCCACAGGGGTGGTCCCCCAGTGACTGGGGACCTCTCTAAGGCAGGCCATCTTTGCAGCCTCCCCTCCCCGGCCAGCCTGCTCACTGTGGGTCCCATCGCATCTGTTTCCTCCAGAAGGAGTCGAAAGGCCCCAAAGACAGTTGTAACGGAACAAACCCGTCTCTTCCCCGGTTCCATCTTCCTAACCTTTCTTTTGGACGGTTTCTCTTGGCCACATAGGGTCTCAAGGCCCTGGTCTGCCCAGAGCCCAGCATGGCTGAGCCCAGCATGGCTGAGCCCAGCACCCTCCCTGCGTCCATCCCTGTTCTGCTCTGAGCTGTTCTCCCCACATCCCAGGCTCGGCCCACCTCCTGCCCTTGGCACGCATCACCCCTCAGCCTGTGTGCCCCACCCTCCTCAGATTGCAGCCCAGTGTCTGGCCTGCCTTTCCTGATAAAGAAGCCTCCCCGTTACACTTCCTCATGTCAAGTTGTTGCTGCATTCACAACCTCACCCCCACTCGGCATTAGTCTTTGTACGTATGCATCTATTTGGTTTTGCTTTTTTCTGGCATAGTGGGTATGCATTGGACTGCTAACTGCAAGGTCA
Source organism: Echinops telfairi (assembly GCF_000313985.2). NCBI lineage: Eukaryota > Metazoa > Chordata > Mammalia > Afrosoricida > Tenrecidae > Echinops > Echinops telfairi. The sequence continues at coordinate 37,664,334 of NW_022111357.1, forward strand.
GCCGTTCAAAACCACCAACAGCTCCAAAGGAGGTTCCTACTCCCTAAAAGAGTTACAGTCGTGGCAACTCACAGGGGGCAGTTCTACCATGTCCTGTAGGAATGCTGTGAACCTGCATGGAGTTTGGTTGCGTTTGGGAATCCCCCTGGGATGTCAGGCCTGGGTGGCAGAAGCCTGGGAGTCTTGTGTCCTGTGTAGTCTCAGCACCAGGGACAGCGCCCCGCATAGCGCTCTGGTGTCACTGGGTGGATGCTCGCTTCTGCCAGCTCTGCGTGTGCACGGCGGACCTGGGCTCCCCAGGGGTTCTGCAGTGCTGCGATCTTCAGGAAGCAGGTCACCAGTCTTGCCTTCCAAGCCACCTCTGGGTGACTACCAACCACCCCCCTTTGGCTAGGAGCTGAATACTTAATAGCTGGTGCCACCAGAGGCCCCTTGCATGAGAATGGGCGCCCATGACTGCTTGTTGAATGAATGAATGATGACTGCTAGCACCGAACTTACTCTACAGGGCCCTCACATTAGCCCAAGGTAGGAGCCCCAGAGGGAAGGGTTTCTACACCCCCAAAGCCAAAGGTCAAGAGAGGGCTGGGTCAGCTGGTCAGGCGACAATGGACTCTTAGATGAACAGTGGCGATCAGGAGCCTGCAGTCTAGAGGGGTCTCTGCTGCATCTCCTTCCATCTGCACAGCCTCCTCTGCTTGTCCACTGCTGACTTCTCTCTTTCTCTCCTGGCCTTGCGTGGTCACCTTCACCACCTGTGCCCCCGTGGTACCTGAGAACTGGGCTCTGTCGTGTTACCTTCCAGATAGGAAGCAGGGTTTGCACACAGGTCAGCACCCTACTTAGTAGGTCCTGTGTCTGGAATGCAGGGCATCCAGCCTCTACTGCTGCTCTATGTCCTAAACCCTGGGCACCAGGGCTCTCGGCTTCCCGCCATATTCCCACACCCACTACCTTGTCTCCCTCACTGAGACCCCAGCCCCAATGCCTTCTTGGAGGTGAGAGATGGCTTTTTAGTAAGAAACAGCATGGTGAAGAAGCGGAGCTGGCCCTGGAGTAGATAGAACCCCCAGTGCCTGGATGGTGCAAACAGCTAAGCACTTGACTATTAGCTGGTGAGATGGAGGTTCAAATCCACCTAGCAGCGCCTCTGAAGAAAGGCCTGGAGACCTCTCACCAGAGGTCAGACAGCCTTGAGAGCCCCAGGAAGCAGATCTAATCTGCTTCCTGTACACAGGGAGTGGCCGCGAGAGGGAACTGACCACGACTACAGCAGATGCATGCTGGGAGGCCAGTGGGCAGAGGAGGGCTATCCTAGGAGCCCGCTTAGCGTCTGTGGACCTGATGGGTGGGGGCCGAGGGCCAGGTTCCAGCAAGGAGGACACCAGCCTGCTCACAATCCAGCCTTCCTTGGGCCTAGAAGACAGCTGCATCCTGGGAGCATTCCTCTGGGTGGGCCCCGGAGGTTATCTTGAACAGCTTTGGGTGTGTGTCAGCTCACAGCCAGCACTTCATGGGACTCTGTACAAGGAGAGCACCACCTCTCTGGGATTGTCACAAGTCCCTCTCTCCCTGCCTGCGTCCCTCACCTCCCGGACTAGTGGGAGATCTCCAGCCGTGCTGGGCCTGGGGGACACGGGAGAAGGTTTCCAATCAGCATTCCGGCCAGGCTGTGGCTTGAGCAGCCATGCAGCAGAGCGCCGACTTGATAAATAACACACCAGCAAGCCCAGCACCTCCCTCTCCTGCTTGCAGATTGGGCTGGTGCTCTGCAGTGGTCCGGGGTGGTGGCATCGGGGCTGGGGGTCTTCACGCCTTCCTCTGCCACTGAGATGCCTCTCTTAGCCTAAAGGAGGCTCTCACAGGGCCCAGCACAACTGGAGCCTGACTCAGAGTGTGTGTGTGTGTGTGTGTGTGTGTGTGTGTGTGTGTGTGTGTGACCCCCCCAGCACCTCCAGAAGCCAGGGTGCAGGAGGAAGGATGTGTCCCCAAGCCTGCCTATGAACCATCCACTCCACCCACTACAGATAGCCTGGCCACCCTGCACAGGCTGGAGCACATGGTCAGTCTCCAGGCCAAAGAGGCCAGCAGCACCACCCACACCCGCCACCCCAAGGGCAGAGACTGCTACAGGCAGGTCCCTGCAGGCTCTGAGCTGGGTTTCCTCAGTGTGAGGATAACACAAATGGGGGAAACCCATCGGTTCTGTTTCAAAGCTTGGATTGGATGGTGGCTGGGCAGTAAGTTGAGCCTGGAACCTAGGAAGGGGTCCCGGAGGACAGACACTGGGTCCCAAACTTGGAATTCTGGAACCTTCAAGGTGCTTCACTTGCAGGTGGTGGTCAGAACTCAGCAGCACCACAGAGGAAAGGTCTGGCGATCTGCTTACCCCGGGACACCTGGGGTCGCTATGAGTCTGTATGACTCAATGGGAATGGGTTTGAATCCGGGCTGCTGCTTGACAGAGAAGGAATGAAAGAGATTTGGGGCCTGGGCTCTCCCCTCCCTTGTGAGCTCTGAAGGGGCAAGGCAGCCAAGATCAGACCCATGCTTAGGATGGTGAGACACTGGACTCTACCCAGTGGGCACTGGCTGGACAAGTGAACGAGTGACTCGGTGCACTGTCCCAGCTGCCCACTTTGAGACTCTGCCATCAGGGAGGTCTTCATGGAGAAGGCAGGTTCCGCCTGGGGCTGGGGGAGGCACTGTTTCTCATGGCCAAAGCACATGGTTCTTTAGCTAGGACAAGACTCTGAGGGCCACAGTGGTGACGCAGGGAGAGGATGGTGATCTGACTGCATACAGGCTCTCTCTGAAAGCATGTTTAGAAGGGAGAGACAGAAAGTTGGGGGGCAGGAACCTTGGGGAGCATAGGACAACAGGCATGGAAAGTAGAGGGCTTGGACCGGCCAGCTGGCCAATGACAGACTCCTTATGTCCCTCCCACACCCATCTCAGGTTATCCATCCCTTGTAGGGAGGGCTGGCCTAGTACACTGTCCTTGGGGCTGAGAACAGGGCTGTCCACTGTCCTGTCTTCAAAGGAGCAGGGGCCAGTGAGTCCCCCATTCCCTCCACGCTCTTCTTCCTGCCTGATTGCAGGCTCTCCTGGGACCCGAGCTTTCCCCACCTGCAGGCAGGTGGAAGGCCATGGTGAAGGAGAGATGGGGTCTGGGCAGGAATGGACATGCCATGCTGGCCAGTTGGTCCTTAGAGCCCACTGGGTTGCCCAGGCTCCTCTAAAGGGTTGAGGGGAAAAGGGGTTCATGTTGAGGAGGCAAGAGTATCTTCTCCAGCTCTGGGGCCTGAGTAGGAGCACCTGGGTGGGAGTACCTGGGTGGGAGCACCTGGGTGGAGGAGCTAGGCTGTCAGCCTGAGAGCAGTTGGAATGACTGAGTTTCACATGGCCCTATTTCCTTAGATAGTCCCCAGGCCATGGGAACCAGCCCCAGGGACCCTGCCCCAACTGGGCTGAGTGAGGTGGCCTGCCTCCAGCTGGGGGAGGGACCGGAAGTATGTCTACGAGCAGCAGAGCCTCAGCATGAAGCACGCTCGCTGGGCCAGGACGGGTTGCTTGTCCCATGACCTCCCATGTCCCCAAGACGCAGCCTGGACACTTTGGTAGAATAAACAAGTCCCTAATCACTCTCTGGGAGAAGCAGGCAGAGACCACAGGAGACACGGGGGCCCAAGGGGACAGCACATATTGCCCAGGGCAGTGGGGCACAGATGAGGGAGATGACGCGCTTTGGGGGCGGGGTCAGAGGTTGTCCAGCGGCCCAGTTCCTCACCATTCCACTAGTGGTGGGCCTGCCAGTGCGTTCCACACAGGGACGGGGGCGGGCTGCCCTGACACCTCCTCATCCTTCTCCAGCATCAGGGTGGGCGGGTGCCTCCCCTCTCACTGCTCTGGGGGCTTGCTCTCTGTCACGTCATCTAGAGACAGTCAACCCAGACCAGGCACCTAAGACTCCCATCTGCAGTCACACCTACTTCCAGGCTGTGTGACTGTGTGGAGGTCACCTTCCCTCTCTGGGCCTGTTTCCCATCTGTGGAATGGGGGTGTTAAAGACTAGCTCACAAGGCTTGGGGGAGAGTTCAAAGAGACGATAGAAATTCCCGAGCTTACTCACTGCCATTGAGTCGATGGCAGCTCATAGGGACTCTGTAGGACAGGGTAAAACGGCCCCTGTGGGCTTCCAAGACTGCTGCTCTTTATGGGAGCAGAAGGGCCCATCTCCTGCAGAGCAGCAGGTGGTTTTGAACGGCTGATCTTGTGGTTCGCAGCCCATCATCTAACCACTACACCACCAGGGCTCCTGGAACCTAGTATAGGGAGTCGCACTGACCTTCCCCAGGGGCTCTTCCACTAGCTCTGGCTGGCTTTGTCTACAGGCTTTTTGTAAGGTGTTATGGGTTGAACCTCATCCCCTAAAAAGATAAGTGGAAGTCCTAACCCCTACAGATATGACCTTGCTTAGAAATAGTGTCTTAGAAGGGGGTGTTAGTTAACAGGAGGTCACACCGGTGCAGGGTAGGACCCGATCCTCTGTGACTGAGCAGAGGCACAGGCCCAAGGACAGGCACAGAGAGAAGACGCCCTTCTGATGACAGAGGCAGAGACTGGGGTGACGCTGCCACAAGCCAAGGGAGGCCTGGGGCCACCAGGAGCGGAAAGAGCAGGGAAGAATCTCCACAGCCCCACCCCATGTGTCCTGACCTGTCGCTGGGCAGATGTCCGCTCGGGAGATACCATGATGGGGCAAGTAAAGGCCTTTGGTGGGCCTACCTGCCCAGCGCCCACCCAAAGCAGTCTTCTTCCAGGGGAAGCGCTGGAAAAGCCCCCTGCCTCCCTTGCCCAAGTAGGGCTGCCTAGCTTGGTCTGGAGTCCGTTTCATGGTGGGCTCCCACTTAGTTCAATGCCCACCCAAGCAGGCAGGGATCTGGGTAGCCATATGCCTGGACTCAAGGTACTCCAGGGTGGAAACCAGAAATCTGGGTTCCCAAGTGGTTGGATCTTTGGGGACAGTGGTAGCTGTGTATGTCCCCTGGAGAGAGCCAGGCTTAGCTAGAGGCCATAGCCAGAACTTCTACCCCTGCCTTCCCAGCCAAGTGACTTGCCAGGGCTCCCCAAGTCTTGATCTCTGAATTCTGAGAAACGCCCAGGGGAAGGGGGCCCGTGGGCGCTGTTGGAAAGGCTTACCTCACGGGCGGAGAAGGTAGCTTGTGTGGCAGAAAACTGCTCTCCCCAAGCCCCCGTAAAGTGCCCTGCGCGTCCACTAACTCATTGATCCACATGCTTTCCCAAGCCTGAAGATTCCGTAACTGTCATCACAAGGTTAGAAGAATTGTGAGTTAGAAAACCATGCAGCATATTAAAGTCAGGCTGATATATTGCCACAATACAGAGAAATATTTTATATTTATTCTCTTTTTTTGAAATTGTTATAAAGGGAATATAATGAGAATGTTGCAAACGAGAATATTTTCTTCTAATCTGACAATAAAAATATGTCAAAGGGATGCACGGGACTCTAATAGGAAATAGCTGACGGGCCTTGGAAGCGCAGGGACGGAGCAGAGGGTTGTGTTTTTGTGTGACTTTATTGGACTAGAGGGCAGGAATAGAGGCTTCTAGAGTGGCTCCTCTGAGGGCAAAGACAGAGGATGAAGAGGGGCAAAGAAGAAGGGTGGGTGGCTTGACCGGGGCCTGGAATTAGTTAGATATCAGATAGGTTTGCAAAGATCTGAAATCATTCCACTCCAATTAGCTTCAAAATAGCAGCAACCATCCCATTATCATCATCATCATCATCATCATCATCGTCATCACATCATCAGCATCATCGGCATCATCATCATCATCACATCATCAGCATCATCAGCATCATCATCAGCAGCATCATCATCACATCGTCAGCATCATCACCAACGTAACCACCAACATCATAATCATCACCACCATCATCACATCATTGTCATCATCATTGCCATCATCACCATCATCATCATCACATCATCAGCATCATCACCATCATCACTACCAACATCACAGTCGTCACCATCATCATCATCATCATCATCATCATCATCA
>NW_022111357.1:37670654-37675901 GCF_000313985.2 Echinops telfairi
CATCATCATCATCATCATCATCACATCATCAGCATCATCACCATCATCACTACCAACATCACAGTCGTCACCGTCACCATCATCACTACACACATCACAATCACCCCCATTATCGTCATCACCATCACCATCAATGCCACCACCATCATCACGGCCATCATCCTAATAGCTTCCATTTGTGGATCAAGTATGATGGACTTTACATAAATTATTTCATTTCAACTTCACGACGGCGACAACCCGTGAACGACTCTTTTGTTGATCAAAAAGGAAATCAATGTGCCAAAAGGTTTAGAACCCACTCAAGAACGTACACCGTGTAGGTGGTGGAGCTAGAATGGGGATCCAAAGTTCTGACAGAATGATGTGTCTCAAATGGAAACTCCTTCCACAGCCTCTGAAAAAACTCACTGGACCTCAAGGAGGAGGGGAATCCTCTTCCGCAGAGGATTCTGTGCGAGGTACTTCCTGACTGCAGTTGCGACGACTTCTGTCATCACTGTTGAAACTGACCAGGACACGAAGCGAGGGACTCTCATCTAATAACCGCCCTCTGAGTGCTACAGTGGCCAGGCACAGGGGTCCGCAGAGGGAGCCAGACATAGAGACAACCAACCCTACAGTATGTATGCAAAGCAGATAGGACACAGGGGTCATTTTGGCTCAGCACAGGGCAGGAGGGCTGCAGGGGAGGGGTGGTCTTTATGGAGAAGGAGGCAGTGGAGCAGGCTTGGAAGGACTGATATGGAAAAGAGAAGGTTTTTCGAGTGGAGGGGACAGTGTGGCATACTGGAGGGATAGCGTCGTTGGTTACTCTTGGGATGGTAACCATGAGATTAGCAGTTTGAAACCACCAGCTGCTCCGCAGGAGAAAAGTGAGCGCTTCTAGTTCCATGTCTCAGGAACCCACAGAGGTCGTTCTTCCTGCCCTGCAGGGTCACTTGGACTCAGATCAACTACATGGCAGTGAATTTGGTTGATGGAGAAGGAGGGTGTGGTGGGAGACATGGTGAGGTGGGGCCCTTATGACAGAGGGCCCTGACCTATACGTAGAGGAGTTTGGACTTCACTCTGGGTGGCCTGGGAGTCACATATGGTGAGTGAGCTGAGTGGGGTCATGCGAACCCCAGTTTGGTGATTGAACTTGGCACTGTCTGAAAGGCGACAAGGTAGCTGTGAACATTCCTCCTGTCACCTCCCCACCCTTCTGGGTCTTCTCCCCACCCATGAATTCCATTGTACAGCAGATGCTTATCAATGCCTGGCACTGGGCTATGTTCTTTGTAGGTGCTGGGGACGAAACCAGGCGTCAAACGGACAAGCTCTAGCCCTCTAGGAATCTCCCCTGCTGGCGTAGTGGTTACGAGTTGGGCTGCCGACCACAAAATCAGCCAGTTTGAAACCACCAGCCGCTCTGAGAGGGAAAGACGCGGCTTTCTGCTCTCATAAACTTACGGTCTTGGAAACTCGCAGGGGCGGTTCTACCCTGCCCTAGAGGGTGGTTATGAGTCAGAATTGGCTTGATGGCAGTGAGTTTGATTTGGTGGATGAGAGACAGCATCCCAGGGCTGGGAGGCCCTGACTGTGTAACCAGGACCCGGGTGGAATCTGTCCTTCCCCATAGCATGGAGGTCCTCCTCAGCACGTCTTAGAGACCTGTGGGCTCACTGCCCCCTCCCCAGATAATGTAACACTGTACTAGCAGGACTCTTTCAGAAGCACCATGTTTTAGACAGATGAGGACTACTCTCATGTTGACTGTTTCTGGTCCGCAGCAAACTGGGAGAAGAGGCTGTGTGGATGAGTGGGAAGTGGGTCCCAGCCAGGCCATGACTCCCTCCCTCTACTTCTAGCTCCTTCTCTAACTGCCAGCTCATCTCCATGATGTCTGAGTAGGATAGCGTCAAGAGGAAGGAAAGAGAAGCAAGGGGCCTGGAGAACATTCCAGGATCCAGAATCAGTGGTCTCTCAGGGTTGATCCTGGAGAATGAGTAGTGTCCCAGGGTCTGGCTAGTCACAGCAACTCCCTCCACCAAAGGTTAGGCCGAGATTATATCTTTCCTCTGGGGGAGGACTGTGTGCAGGGGTTGGGAGGGGCCATTCTGGGAGAAAACTTCCTGAGATGGGCATTGAAGGCTTAGGCCCATAGTCTCATGGGGACAACTCAGTCAACCAGCGTAACAGAGTTCCCCCAAATCATGATCCGCGTCTTAGTGAAGTGAGCAGTGTTTGGGGTCTACAAGGCTTGTGATTGGCCACTGAAGACACAGCTGTGGGTCTCCATTCGCCAGGAACACCGCAGTAGGAAGACAGCCAAAGCTCAGAGCCTCATCTACCCTGAGACCAGAAGAACTAGATGGTGCCCAGCTACCCTCACCGACTGTTCTGACTAGGGTCACAAATAGCTGGTTACAGATAGAATAGGAGAAAAATATGGAGTAGAACTCAAGTTCTTACTAAAACCAACCAAACAAACAAACAAACAAACAAATAAGAAAACAAATAAGCAAACAAACAAACAAACAAACAGAAACAAGCCAGATGCCTTGGAGCAGTAGAGAACAGAGGACTTCCTGAGACTGTCCCCCTAAGGCATGCTTTAAGCCTATAACCACGTCCATCCCTGGAGATCACCTTTTAGCTAAAGGACCTGAGTGGCACACGGAATAAACACTCTCTCTCTCAGGAGGTCGATGGTCTACTTAAAAACCAGCAATATAAGACCAACAAGTCAACAATGACTCAAAAGGCAAGGCTGCGAAGATAAAGGGGTGGGGAAACTAGAGCCCCGGGACGGGAGGTGGGCACATCGTGACCGAGCTAACTCACAACCATGAGCCCTTTGTGTGGAAATTGTCATGGGAACTTTGCTTGCTGAGTAGCCTTCCCCCCCAGACTCAACTATATATATATATATATTTTAAGGAAATAAAGAAAAGCAAGTTGACATTCCATTTCCCATCACGAAAACTATTTCGGGAGCCAAGCCACTCAGGATTATAAAAGAGAACAGAGATTGAAAATTAAATACCCAGGCGCTGCATGCCGGGGAGGATTTGACCTTCAGAAACCTTTTTTCAGTGAATTCCCAACCAAAGGACTATTTATACAGCTTCAAGCCAATTATTGTGTAACCCGGGACAAAACCGTCACACTCCCAGTTAGCGTGGGCAATGCTTTCCCTAAGCTCGGATGGACTGGCGAGAGGACGTGACCATGGGTGAGTGGTTCTGAGAAGTTCTTCCTGGTCACAGTGTCGCCCAAGGAGTGCATCTGGAGTACAGGTTGGAGTGCCAACTTGTACATAGTGCAGGCCTGCTCCCCAGCCCCAAACAGCTGAGCATTAAGCTCCTAAGATCAGTGACTCTGGGTGCTGGAATCCACCATGCACAAATGGGAGGGGAGCCTTCTGGACATTTGAGGGGCATGCAGAAGCAACCCAGAGGTCAACAGCGTTGGGGAAGGATTTTTTATCCTACGATGGAATAAGCGGGTGTACGGGGCTCTGAGGTTTCCTGCTCCCCACCTAACGGAGCCAAAACTGATCTCAAAATCAAAACCTCACTGCCATCGAAGTGAATGTCGATTCATAGTGATTCTATAGGTGGAACTGCCCCTGTGAGTTTCTTAGATGGTGACTCTTTATGGGAGTAGACAACCCTGTCTTTCCCCGGAGAAGCAGCTGGTGGTTTCGAACCCGCTGATCTTTTGGATGACAGCTCAGTGCGGAACCGCTATGCCACCAGGACAGGAATGGCACCTCTTCAAGCCTCCCAGTCACTGCTCTGCTTCTAGGAGAGTCGCCCGGGACAGCTTGAGAGGGAGGAAGACCCAGGAATGTTGAGTAAGGGAAATAAGAATCTAAATGCCATCGCTGGGCAGAGCAAGCCTTTGCAGGGCCCTAATAAATTACTACAAAAGCAAGCCAGATTTAGAGACCAAATTTAATCTCCTCCCATCCTCCCAGGAGGACCACCATCCGGCTCTTTCTAGCTCCTGATTTTGCTACTCAACAAGAGGCTTTATTTATAAGCCACATGCCAGCTAATACCTCCGCACGAAGCACAAAACCGATCCAATTCACAACTCCCACGTCTCCAAATCGCAGATCTCTACTCCCCAAATGTGGTGAGGGAAGGAGTTTTCTTGACCATCCCGCCCCTCAACTTTGCTTTTCTGCCTCATTGTCGCTGGTCCCCAATTACAGAAGCTCTGAGCCAAGCTGATTAATTATGGATTGGCCAAATCTTGACACTTGCATGAGAGTGAATCTTCTAAACAATCTCCATGCAGATCGGGCTTTCCTCAGCCCTGTCCGCGGCCCTCAGCTTTATCTAACAAATAGTATCCATCGCTGTTACTCAGCAGATAATGGGCTTCAAGCTAGAAACCCCAGGTCAGCAGTTCTGGGGCCAAAGATCCCTGCTCCTGCTGGTCTGGCATCAGCCGCCAAGAGGAGTCAACACCACCCCCAGCCCTCTGGCCATTGCAGGCCCCCCTGTACCCACGAGGCCAGACCCCAGGCACACTCTGAAGGCAAGAGTGAAAATTCTAGAGAAGAGGCTCAAACTCTGAGCTGTGAGAGTGTCTCTGGGCCCTGGACACCTGAAGTCATCCCTGACTCCGAGTGACCTCAGGTGTCACAAGGCACGCCTTGCCTGCACCTGCACCCTGGTAAGTAGGTTGGAGCCCATGTTATACCCACTATATCAATCCACCTCATTGAGGGTCCTCTAGAGTTAAAGAGCAAGGCCTGGTTGGAGGTTAAATACCAGGCTAGAAATACAGGGACAACCTTGGATGCTAGGGTGAAGGGAGGTACCCCAGATGTCAAGAGATCCCTTTTCCTGACCTGTCTCCCCAGGGCTCCGGCACAGCTACATTCCGAGGGTACAGAATGTCATGCCGTCTTGGCAGCAGCGTTTCCTGTGCCTGTCCTGTACCGGGCCCGAAGGTGCTCCAGGAGGCAATGTGAACTGAAGGATGAACACGCCCACCCGGGTCTAGAATGAGGGTCCCTGCCCTGTGCCCTGGTTCTAGAATGAGGGCCCCTGCCCTATGCCCTGGGTCTAGAATGAGGGTCCCTGCCCTATGCCCTGGGTCTAGAATGAGGGCCCCTGCCCTGTGCCCTGGGTCTAGAACTGGGTCCCATCCCTGTGCCCTGGGTCTAGAATGAGGGTCCCTGCCCTGTGCCCTGGGTCTAGAATGAGGGTCCCTGCCCTGTGCCCTGGGTCTAGAATGAGGGTC
>NW_022111357.1:37677371-37705943 GCF_000313985.2 Echinops telfairi
TCTAGAATGAGGGTCCCTGCCCTGTGCCCTGGGTCTAGAATGAGGGTCCCTGCCCTGTGCCCTGGGTCTAGAATGAGGGTCCCTGCCCTGTGCCCCGGGTCTAGAATGAGGGTCCCTGCCCTGTGCCCTGGGTCTAGAATGAGGGTCCCTGCCCTGTGCCCTGGGTCTAGAATGAGGGTCCCTGCCCTGTACTCTGGGTCTAGAATGAGGGTCCCTGCCCTGTGCCCCGGGTCTAGAAGGAGGGCCCCTTCCCTGTGCCTGCTGGCAGGGAGGGAGTCAGCAAGAAGGCAGCTGCCTGGGGTCCAGCCAGAGCCCATCTCACTCATTCCGTAGAGCGAGTGCACAAGGCAAGGAGGAGACTTGGTGTCCACTCTGGACGCTGGTGTCCTCTTCTAGAACGTGAGCAGGGGGACTGAGCTGCTCTCTGGCCAGCAGGGTGGGTGGCCCTGCCTGAGGCCTCCTCAGGGCCTCTGAGCCACAGAGGAGAGTGGTGTGGCCGGGATGGCATTGATTTCCCTCCCTCTGACTGCCCTCTTGAGATGGCAAGAAGCTGCTGGCCTTTCGGACTCCCTGACCGGAAGCGACAGCTGCAGCCTTGTTCTCACTAGTCCCTTTCCTGAAGAACTTGTTCCTTTGCATCAAGGCACAGTCCCCAAGGCTGCTCCCCAGGACACTGGCCTCCAAGCCCCAGGCCTAACTAGGTCTGACGACGGCCCTAGGTCACGGTGGTAGGATGGAGAACTCGAGGATCAACCAACCCACGCAGCAGGCCCAGCTGCTGAGCGTGAGCACATGGTTTTCAGCGGTGCCAGGACCCTTGCTGATGAAAGTGGCTCGTGGCCCCACTGGTCGGCGGACTGGACAGTGGGTCTCTGTGGGTAGACACGTTCCCTGTGGAAGGAAGCAGCACTCTCTCCCCTCCTCCTGGAGAGCCCTCCTGTAGGGCAGTGCAAGCACCAGGTTCAGCCTCGGAGGCTGGCAGAGCCTGCTCCGGCCGTGCTGAAGGAGAGGAGCAGCCCTGAGATGTTCCCTTCTCCCTGCCCCGCTGCCTCCACCCAATGCTGCCCAGCAACCTTCTGGGATGCTTCCCACTAACATGTGTTACTCGATGCACCACTCCTCCTACTCCGGTGTAGGGCAGCCTATCAGGCTGGGGCAGGGGGGGCGCTGTTTCCTCCTTGTGAGTCCCAGCACCAGGCTGAGCTGGCCGCAAGGCTGAGCTTGCCCTCTGTGGGCTGCAAAGTGGCCTCTTCAAGCCTTGCTTCTCTGGGCTCTGGAGACCCCTCCCAGTCCAGCACAACCTGAAGCATGATGCTGACTGTAGGCTGAACCTCAGAAGGGGGCGGGGTGGTGGGGGGAGGGGAAGTGGAGGATTTAACCTATGCGAAAATGTCATTGAGGAAGTATCAACATAGACATGCTGGCTCTCTGACCTCGACCCGTCAGTTGTACAAGCAAGCTCAATTCCAGGCCATCTAATGTCACCCTGTTCCTCTCTCTTTCCTTGTCAACCTCCCGGCTTGGCCAAGGACGGGGTGCTCCCCAAGGATGACCTTCTTGGAAGGAACCAACACCCCCACTATGACACCTTTGCAAAGATGAGGGGCTAATGGGTGAGCTGAGAATAAGACAGATCAAGGTGGTTTAATTCGTCAAGCAGAGGAGATGGGAGTGGTGTGTGTGTGGGGGGGGGGCTTCATCTTCTTATTGTTAAAAATTCATATGAAGGTTCATGGGATACACGAATTTAAGAAGTTTCTTGTTGACATATGAGAAAAGCGGTTGCCTGTGTTACGGGTGCCTGCAGGTAAGAAGGAAAAGTCCAAGCAATGGTGGCCTCAGCTGCTGAGCTCCGGGCCCGTCAAAGTGGCAAGGAGGCTGACCAGAGCACAGTAGTGCCTGACCCTGTCCACCCACCCCTTCATAAAGCACCTGCTCAGCACCTACTGAGGATGCAGGGGTATAGAGAGAGCCGGGGTTCTCTCAGGAAAGGTACCGCAGGACGCCAGGCAGATGTGAGCTTTACCACACAGCCAACAGTGCTCCCTGAAGCCTTCCGGAACAAGGTCTAGAAATCACTTATTCAATCTCCCTGCCAGAAAGTGGATTCCGACGCCTAGAGCCCCGTCCGTTGTGAAGATTCACCGCATCGCCAACCCACAGGGTTGTCCCACAGAGTCATTAAGAGAAGAGTCTTGAGAGGAGACTAGAAACTCACTTTGTAGTTAGAAGTGAAATAAGCACTCACAATCCCTTCCTCCGCATCTGTCTTACCTCCGTGTGGTAGGATTAAGAGTGTAGGGGTGGAGCCTAGCTTGTCAATCAGATCATAGCCAATGAGGCCTCTGTGTGGGCATGGCCTTCTCCTGAGAATTCTGGGAAATCCGGTACCACCTCCGTGGAGGCAGGAGACACATGAACCCACCCTGATGCAGAGACCCTTGCCAGCGCTGAGATGTTTCCAACGCCACTGGATCCAAAGACTGTCTACTCACTGGCCCATGATCTTCTACATTCAGCATCATTGCATGTGTTTCGTGAGTACGAAGAGGACTTTATAGATTGGTATCGGGCATATGGTTAATATCAGGCTTATGGACATGGACTGGACTGGGCTGGGATGTTTTCTCCATGTTCACTTGCTCTTGTTTATAAATCTCTTTTTTATACACATATGTATGTCCATGGATTTCTTTCTCTAGTCTACCCAGACAAACACACTCTGCTTCCCTCATGCTGTGGCTTTGTGAGCTCCCATCCGTGTGGTTCCAACCCATGAGGACCTCCTGCACAGACAGAGGGAGATGGTGCCTGGTCCCACACCCTCTTCCCAACGACTGGTGAGCTGGGATCCACTACTGCAGCTATTGACCTAGCTCATGTCAGTGTTTGGTCCCCACTGCCCCAAGCAGGGTGAGCTCTCCAACCGTACTCTGGCCTGAGCCTCAGGCTCTTTCCCTCTGAGGTTCTCTCCCACTTTGTGAAACACTTATTGGCTGAATGACGGACGAGTGAGTGCACGTAGGGGTGAAGGACCAAGAACACATGCAAAACCCTGGCCCCAAAGAACACCTGGTGTCCGAAAGTCTCCCCATCCAAGTTGACCCAAATAACGGCCTGACTAGGTAAGAAAGGCAGGGGTCCCCCTTCTGTAGACAGTGAAACGGAGGCAGAGGCACGAAAGGGTTTGGCCACCATGGAATGTTCACTGGCCAAAGCTGGCAGTGAACATGAACGGGCTGCATTATCCTCATTAAGTAGAGCGAGAGGTCCCGACCGAGGCAAATAGATTCACACGCAGGGATGGCGACGGCACATTTGCTCTAGGCGCGGGGCGTGGAGTCATGTGAACTGTGTTTGCTGGACTTTTAGGTGATTTCTCACAAGCTTGTTCACCCAGGAGAGGTCGAGCGTGTGCAGAGGGGTCAGCCGCGCACTGGTTCTAACCCTCTGACCACAGGCTCTCCCAGCAAGTACCTTTCACCAAGGGCCTGCCCGCCTCTCCTGGGCCTGCTGATGCTGCTCCATCGTGGGACGCTTTCTCCCCACCACTCTGAGAGCCATGCGATGTCTTCATTAGCTGTATTGACAGCAATCGACTCTGATCAAGAGTAAGAGAGAAACGTCTTCAAAACCCTCCCATATGCACGTCCATTAATCTGCGTTCAGAGGCGTCATCCTGTGGGGCGACCTGCAGAAGGTGTTAATTGCCGTTTCAGACACAAATCCATCACAAGTCCGCAGAGGGGTGCACTCTAAGAGTCTAAGGGGGTGCTGTCCTCAGAATGGAGTTTGGGGGAAGTCTGCAGTCCTTGCCCAGGCGGCATAGAGCAGCCCCTTCTGGACGCTGCCCAGGGAAGGAGTTGAGAGTGGGGGCTCAGGGGCTACTCCCGCAGCATTAAAAGCCCCCTCCCACTCTTTGCTTCCTCTCTGCCTTGGTCTTAACTTCTACAGCCCAGCTTTCCCCAACTTACCCAAAGGGTTTCCTGCCCAGACGACATAAAGACCTCAGCGTAGTGGTTACGTGTGGGGCTGACAACTGCAAGGTCAGCAGTTCAAAACCCATCAGTCCCTCAGCAGTAGAAAGAGGAGGCTTTCTACTCCCTTAAAGAGTTACCGTCTTCGAACCCCACGGGGGCCGTTCTACCCGGTCCTACAGGGTTGCTCTGAGTCAGAATTGCCACAAGACGTTTTGTTTTTTTAACAACATGACAACAAAAGACAAACCGCCCAACCAAGAAAACGGACGAAGGCTCTGAAGAGCCATGTCACCACAGAAGGGATCCAAACGGCCCACCAGCACTCGAAAAGAGTCTCTACCTCAGCGCCAACCCCCCCCCTCCCGCCTCCTACTCAACCCCCCAAACAGCCCAAACGCACTGCCATCAAGTTAATCTGACTCACAGAAACCCTACAGGCCAGAGTAGAACTGCCCCGTGGGTTTCCCGACTGCAACTCCTCCGAGAGCAGAGCGCATCTTCTTTCTCCCACGGAGCAGCCAGCAGCATCCTCTATGTCCAATGAAGACCCAAACCACCGGATACAGCGCCATCCCCCTAAGAATGACTATGATTGAAAAGCGGGAAACGGGGAAGCACCCATCGCTGGTGGGAATGCTAAGTAGCACATCTGCGGGGGCACACAGTCTAGCGGTCCCTCCAACGCTGCACGGAGGAACCAGCAAGTCCACTCCTAGGTTTACAGCCAGGAGGCTCGACAGGAAGGTATGCAAACAGACCTATGAAGAGGATTCAAAACCTTCCTGGAAAGATGGAATGGAAAGAGGATGGAAAATTTCCATGGATTTTTGAAACCCCTTGTGTCTGCATACGAATGCTCACTGAGATATAGAATGCATATTTTCAGTGCATTGTCTAAAAGACGTTCCCTCACCACAGCATGGAGTCCCTACCAGGTGGTGGGGCCCACAGGTGGGGGTCTAGCTGCCTGCCCATCACCCCTCCTTGCCAACAAGCTCCCTTTCCTCGGAGTGGCAGCCCTTTGTCCTTAGAGGCTCAGATCCAACGTCTCCTCCCTGCTAATGAACCGCCCCTCCCTCGTGTCCCAAGCTCGGGGAGCCAGGCCTTCTTTGGAACGTCCTCCCCTGTATCCAGCAGCGTGATGCCGAAGGGCACCATTGCTGCTGCTTGACTGCTAACAGAAAGATGGGTGCTCTGAGCAGTGATGGGCCCCTGTAAAGATGACGTTCTAAAAAACCCTGCAGGGCAGGTCTCCTCTGTCCCTGGGCAGCCCCCGGGAATGACAACACGCCCTGTCCTGCCCTTCTCTTCTACTGCGCCTCACTTTCCCCTGGGCGCACATCCCCGGCCAGGCCCCGAAGCAGGGCAGGGCTCCTTTGTGCATCTTTCTGTGCACCTGTGGTTCCTGACGGAGCACTTTCTTCCATGGCTGGCTGTGAGCCCCCTGAGGTGCTTCTGAGGCCCCGATAATCCATTCACATGGATGGAGCACCTGCTGGTGCCTCCCACCGGTCTGAATGCACGCAACAGGTGGGAAGGCAGCTGCCCCAGGCTGGGTGCAATGTGCCCCAATGTTTCCCAAGACCTGTGCCTACCTGCACCAGGTGCAGCTGCCCCCTCCCAGGTACCCCCTGCTCCACCTGGACCTCTGAGGCTGCATGCTTTGTACAGGGCCTCTATGTGACCACAGGGTTTCCGTGTGACCACGACACCCAGCCTGGCTGAGCCCGACTGTCCCCGCTCTTATCCTGACCCCAGCCCGGTGCCTGCCCTGGCGAACACAGTAGCCTCTCTGTGTGCTTCCCACCTGCCCATACTCCCATCAGCCCTATGGGGTGGGGGCTGCTAGTCTCTCCAGCTGATGGGTGGGGAAACTGAGGCTCAGGAGCAGGGTAGGTGACCCTGTTTGTCAATTAGGGTGCAGTCTACTGAACTGTCTGCTTACAAATAGGCCAGCCAGCCCTTGTTGGAAGTCTCAGGCCCCCAGCACTGTTCTACGGGAAGCTGGGAGGCACACGGATGGAGGCAGGAAACACAGTCAGCACCGTGCTGTCTCTCCCCGGGGGGAGGGGGAAGACTTTACTCAGACAATACACATTTGAATCCCTGTCTGGACCTCCTCCCAAGAAACGCTTCTGGGGGGCAATGGCAAATTGGAGGGCCTTGAGAACTTACAGCCAGGTCCACCAGGTGGCCAGGCAGGGCCCAGGACCACACTTAGGCCGGGGTCAGGAAGCACTCCTGCCTGCGTGGTGAAACCAGGTGGTTTCTCAGAATGCTGCCCCGGGCCCAGGCTATGTTGCATTTGAATGGTCCCCACGGCTCTGCCCACAGTGTGGAAGCTCAGACATGCTGATGTTGGCTCAGGAAACTTCTAATATTTGGACTACAAGGTTATGTGTACCGGTATACAGGAGACTGAGTTGGGAATAGGGACTTGTTGGCGGAGCAAACGGCGCAGTCCAGCTCTGTGGGTTGGTGTGGTTCTGAAAGCCTGCCCCCGGTCCATTCACTCATTCGTCCATCCATTCACTGCTTCCTAACTGCTACCAGAAACCAGGTGTTGATGTGTGCCCTGGGTTCCAGTAAGCCAGCTGGCGCTGATGCATGGCGCTCTCCTATATGTCAGAGTGGAATTGTGCTCAACAGAATTTCTAATGACTGATTTTTGAGCAGTGGATCATCAGCCTTTTATGCCCAGGTACTTCTGGGTGGACTCACATCGCCAGCCTTTGGATCAGCAGCCCCAGGGGTTAACCATTTGCACCTCCCAGGGTCTCGGAGGCACTGAGGAGGCAGCTGTAGACAGTCCAGCTCCGTGATGCTCCTATGCTCAAAGGGAGACCCGGAGCAAGTGAACGAGACTTCCAGAAAGTGATGAAGGCACCGGAGAAAGCAGAGGGCGGGTGGTCTGAGAAGGCTGCCACTGGGGTGATATCTGAGCAGAGATGTGGGGTGGGGGTGGGTGGGTGGGAGCAGTGCAGCAAAGTGGGAGAGAGTTCTAGGTGTTCCAGGGAGAGAGCGGGACGGTACATGGGAAAGCCCTGGTGAGTGCAAACAGTGGGCAATAGCATGCACCCACTTGGGTGGGAGGAGATGAAGCTAAGAGAACTTCTGGGGCTGGATCATCCAGGTCCTTTGCCCCAAGAGAGGCAAAGCCACTGGTCACTTCTCTGCTCAGAAGTGCTGACCACTGCTGTGGCGTCCCAGGTGGAAACACAAAGCTATTACAATGCTCCACCACCCAGAGAAAGATGGCAACCAGTGTTTCAGAGGGCGGCATCACTGGGGCTGGGGTGCTGTCGTGAGGCTACTGGGTGGACGCTGGCTCGGGGGGACCCCGTGTGGAACAGAGCAAGCATGGCCTGGTCCTGTGCTGTCTTCTCAACCATGATGTTAGAGCCATGTCCACCTAGATCGTTGAAGGACTTCCTCTCTTCCACTGACCCTTTGCGTGACCAGGTGTGCTATCCTTCTCCAGGGAGTGACCCTCCCTGATAGGATGTCCAAACCTTGGTGGTGAGAGGTGGCTAAGCACGTGCAATGTGAATGAAATTTGTTGATGGACTGAGGGAACACGGATCTAGGAGAATGCCCACATTTGAGGCCAAGGGGCTAAAAGATTAGGCTTGTGCAGAGGAGCAGGGTGGCTTGGAAGACCTTCACTGGCTGGGCCAGGACTGGCAGCCCCTCCCTGTGCATAGTGAGGACAGACAGAGTCTGTAAGATCTCTTTCCCACAGTAATTCCTCTGGGCTATATTACTGAAACTTGAACAAAGGCCGAACATGATAGTGGGGCAAGAGGAAAGTAAAAGTAAATAGAAGAATGAACCAGGAGGCAAAGGATATTTATAGAGGTCTAAATACAGGCATTTACATATTTAAATATATTTATATATAACGATAGGGAAATAGATCTATGTACATATATTTATATGTTAAGTATTAAGGTAGCAGATGGACATTGGGCCTCGACTCAAGTACTCCCTCAACACAAGAACACTTTGTTCTAATAATCTTGCATTTTGAGATGCTCACCTTCCCGACATGATCGCTGAAGACAAAGCGGGTGCATAAGCAAATGTGGTGAAGAAAGCTGATGGTGCCCAGTTATCAAAAGATATAGTGTCTGGGGTCTTGTAGGCTTGAAGATAAACAAGCAACCATCTAGCTGAGAAGCAGCAAAGCTCACATGGAAGAAGCACACCAACCTGTATGTTCATGAGGTGTTGATGGGATAGGGTATCAGGCATCAAAAACTCAGAACAAAAAATCATATCGATGTGAATTAGGGGGAGTGTGGAGCGGAGATTCATAGCCTATCTGTAGACAATTGGACATCCCCTTACAGAAGGGCCACAAGGATGAGACGAGCCAGTCAGGGTGTAGTATAACACCGACGAAACATACACCTTTGCTCTAGTTCTTTAATGCCCCCCCCCCATTCTACCTTACAAATCTAGCTAGAGCAGAGCATGTACACTGGTACAGATAAGACCTGGAAACACAGGGAATCCAGGACAGATAGCTCCCTCAGGACCAATACTGAGAATAGCGATACCAAGAGGGGAAGGGGAAGGTGGCGGGGAGAAAGTGGGAACAGATCACAATGATCTACATATAACCCTCTCCCTGGGGGATGGACAACAGAAAAGTGGGTGAAGGGAGTCAGTGGTTGTTGTAAGACATGAAAAAAAATTTACCAAGGATTCATGAGGGAGGGAGGGTGGGGGAGGGGGGAATGAGCTGATACCAAGGGCTCAAGAAGAAAGAAATGATTTGAAAATGATGATGGCAACATATGCACAAATGGCCTTGATACAATTGATGTATGTATGGATTGCAATACGAGCTGTAAGAGCCCCCCAATAAAATGATTAAAAAAAGAAAGCAAATGACCCTGACCATGGTGAGGATACATTATATTATGCACTAGATTTGCATAATCAAAGAGGCACAGAAAGAGACAGTAAGAGGCACACATATTCACCCTCCAGGCACACTGGGGAAACAAACGCCCACAGGTCACTGAAGACATCTCCACGTCACCCCGGAGGTGCCACTAGCAGGGGCCTCTCTGCAGCGCATTGGTGACATTTAGAAGCCTGCCATCTTCTGGATCCGCCTGTCGAGCGGCGCCATCTGTGGACAGGGGACCACGAGGCACACGTTCAAGGACTCTAAGGTCAGGGGCTCTTCACCTGGAGCTTTCAAGAGCCTGTAGCCTGTGGCCATAAAGGTGCACGGGCCTCCTCCCACCTGTCCACAGGTGACCTCCTGCCTGCTTTTTATCTTTGCAGCAACTTGTTATTTTTTATGGTTATCAACTCCCAGAGCTGTTGCTGAATCGGGGCTTGTGGCTCGGCCTGTTCAAACACAGAGCCATCTGACAGATGCCAAGTGTCACTTTGCCCCACACATGGCTCCCAATGAAGCACAGGTGGGCGGGCTCCTAGCCTGAGCTAAGTGATCGTGACAGCTGGGTGACCAGGGCAGCGAGGCCCTCCTTCAGCTGCAGCCAGGAGGCTATTTTCAGCTGCAGACTCTGGGCTACCTACGCCATCAAGGGCATGTCTTTGGGATCATGTCCTGGGCCTGCAGAGAAGGGGACCATCCTGGCCTTCTGCAGCTCTGCCTTATAGAAGCTTGCTCATCCCCTGCCCCCTGGGCAATCCATTGTAGCAGCTTTTCCCTGAAGTCCTTCAGGGCAAGTTGGCAAGGAGATAAAAGGTCAAACCCTCCACCCTTTGAAACATCCTCTAAAATCCTCCAATCTCCAGCCCCTTCAAATCCCTGGCTCCCCAGGCAGCACCCGAGAGCCAAGAAGAACTCGGCTGCCTGGCTGGCACTCCTCTGTTGTTGGGGGGTGCAAATGACTGATGCACTCAGCTGCCAACAGAAAGGCCACGGTTCGAATCCACCCAGAAGCACCTCAGAAGAAAAGCTTGGTGATCAACCTGCGGAGCACAGTCCGATACCTGAGTTAGAGTCCACCTGACGGCAACTGGCTAGGAGCGTTTAGATCAGCGAGGCTCCTTAGGCTCAGGAGGCTCTGCTAGGCTGGGTCTGAAGCTGACCTTCCTGGGGAGGGTGGGGAGGTGTCACCTGACTGAGGCTCTCTGGAGGGAAACTGCTGTGCTGGTTATGTTTCACACCCACGTGGGTGGGCCAGGAATCCCCCAAGATAGGATCTGACAGCATGGTCAACTCCAAGATGGGATCTTTTGCAGCAGCCATGCAGCTGTGGGAGTCCCACCTCCTGAATCTGTAGAGATTGACACTGGGCCACCCATCCAAGAGGGTGCCTCCCTTCCACCAGTGAGATAGTCAGCACGCCTGTCCTTCCGGTCTCTGTGAGGACAGGAAGTGCTGAGCACAGAACCCAACACAGCCAGGGCCCCTCAAGGTGAGGTCCCCACACCCATCATTTCCTCCAACCAGCCTCATTTCCCACCAGCTCCACGTATCCCAAGCCTCAGGGCTACAGGCCTGGTGAGCTGGGGCTAGAGGCTCTTTCTGTAGAAGGGCAGTTGCCCTGAGTGGAGGGAGGCCAGGCTGCTTCGGGATAGCTGATCAGGGCTGTCCCTTCCCTTTCCAGGGGTCATCCAAATGACAGGCTGCCTATCTTCTCATGGAGTGCTTCCGTCTTCCATCTGTCACTTCCGTCTCCCTCCCTGGCATGGCCCTGTCGGCAGAGCTGAGCCAGACCAGGCTGTGGGCTGCTCACATAGCCCCCAGACCTCACAGCGCAGGGGCTGGTCCTCCAACTCCAACGGCTCCCTCGGGGAGCTGGAGGTCTTGGTCCTTCGCTGGAAGCAGTGCCTCCTCCAGGTGGCCCGGCCACAGCCGCAGCAGGTCCGCAGAGGAGCGTTGGGTAATTCTCTGCTGAGAGCTGGAGGGTACCGGGAGAAGGGGTCCCTCTGGGGACAGCTGGGGCCTTGCAGCAATAAACCAGTTTGGATAAGGCACAGGCAGCTTGTGGAGACAGCTGGATAGGCAGGCACTGCGATGGGAACCTTGGCAGAGGGCTGCTCACGGGGCAAACAAAGCGGGAGGAGCCCCAGCTCTGCCATCAGTGAGCGGGACGACGGTAAGGCATCTCCCCTCTCTGGGCCTCAGTGGCCCCATCTACCAAGCTGGGGGCGGGGGATGGACAGAGGATTGCTAGGAGCCCTCTTCCTCAGTCTGGTGCTGGGCTGGCCAGGTAGCCGGGGAAGGCCTGGGAGCGAGGGGGCCACCTGCCCCAGCTTGGGACCATGAGGTCTCGCTTACCCCAGATATCACTGCCTTCCAGGGTTGGGTCCACTCTTCCTAGCCCGCTGGCCAGCCCTGATCTCTAAAGGCGGGGTTTCTGGAGCCAGCTTGGGAGGGTGGGTGATCACGGATCGCTGTAGGTATCACCCACAGCCCTGCAGCCCCTCACCTGAGCAACTCTACTGCCATCTGTCTCCTCTCCCCCAGCGACCTCCCTAGCAAAGAAAGCCCCTGCCTCAGGCGTTTCTCCAGCAGCCCGCTGGCTGGTGGGCCCTTCCAGGTCATTAGGAGGGAGCACACTATTGAACATGTGGGCCTGGGCTCAAGCAGCAGTGTCTCCAAAATCCATTTCAGAAGGGTTTTGCACAACCAATCTGTCTGTAGTGAATCAAGTCGTGTTTAGCTGCCCTGTAACAACTGGCTCACTAAATGCAAATTGCATGCCCAGCTGGATGAGGGCACTTGGTGGAAAGTTCTAGCAAAGCCCTAGAGATAGGACAGTGGTTGGAGGATGAGATAGGCAACTAACAAGGACTCAAACTTAATCAAGCCATAGCTTTCCCTCCCCCAGTGCAGTGTGCGTGTCTAGTGGGGTGGGGGTGGGGGCAGGTGTCTGCACACAGGGCTCAGAGGCAAATCATGCAGAAAGTGGGGTGAGCACAAAGGACTCCATCCATTGCCGGGGTAGGAGGGAGTCCTTTGGGGTGAGGGGCGTGGTCCCTTCCAGGCAGAACTGCCACTATTGGAGCCTAGAGCCTGAGGATGTGGGTGCCCTCTGCACATGTGTCTCTGTTCGTGTTTGTGGATGTGTGTGTGTATTTGCAGTACACATGAGCCTCGTGCAGATGGCGAGAAAAGGCAGAGCGGAATGTGTGGTTGGCAACAGCAGAGCGTGTTTCAAGGGCTCCCATGAAAAAGAGCTTGTAGCATGTGGACACCCTCGCCACTGCTGGCCACACGTCCCTGGCACTGGGCATCTATCTCCCTGGTGGAAGCTGGGTGATTCTGGCTGCCGTCTTTCTGGGCTACGCACTGCTAGCTAGCCAGTGTGCAAACTTGCCTCTAGAACAGTCTTCCTTCTCCTTTGGTGGAGTCTGAGGTTGAGGTGGCCCCATGCCTGAATATAGCACACGTGTGAGGGGTGTGTGTGTATGTCATGATTATGGAACCTACTTCTTCTTAGCATGTCCAAGGACTTTGCTGAGTGTCCCTTCCTGGGCTAACCCTACCATCTGCCTGGCCCAAAGCGGCACCCTCCTCTGGTGCACCATCCTCTGGTGCACTTAGGGACAGGTGACGCACCACCTGGATTGCTCTCTGCACCTCCCCGCTGCAGCTCCTTCCAGGGCAAGGAGTCACCTGGCAGAGCTCACCACCATCGGGGCAAGCAGTTCTGAAGGACGAATGCAAATGATGCCCTCTCCCACTGCTCACCCTGCCCCCGCTCCTGATGGGGTGCTGCCATCCCCAATCAGCATGCCGTCTCCCATTCAACACCGAGTCTCACCTGCTCTACCTCCCAGCAGCAGGCACCCGGCTAGTACTGCCATCTATGTCACTTCCTAGAAGGCTTGCATCCACCTGATATGGCGTCACCCCCACTTACAGATTAAGAAACAGGTTTGGCAAAGATGAGCGGATAGGCTTGGACTTTGGGCACGCTACTAATTATCAGCAAGACACCTGGCTTTGAGGCTCACTTGTGCCCCCCACCCCCAAAATCTGGTCCTCTTTTGGAACACCTGACCCCACCATTGAGCCAGGCAATGATGCTCATTAGCCAAAGCTGAAGTTCCAGGGGGTTGTGTTCTATGGACCTCCAGGAGATGCATGAGCAGGGAGGACAGGGACTCCTTATCCACCCCCCCCCCCCCCCCCGTCCTGAGAGGTGCCCTCAAGAGCAATTCTCACCTCTCACCTGCAGCACGCAGCTGCTACAATAGGTTCCAAGTTTAATGCCGCTTCCATTTCCCTGGTATTTTCACTTCAAGCTCAACTGTAAAATTAGCAGGTAACTTATCACGATACTAAAAAGACCTTTATTTTATGCTGATCGTTAACAAGGGAGGCTTCACACTCCAGCCTGGTTATATTAGAGACCTGAAATGGCTAATATCAATTTCCTTGTTCTGCAGAGACAGAGCTACTCATGGGGTGTTTTAAATAGCTTCCTCGTTGCCCGGACAAAAGAGGAACAGTCTGCTCTCGCAGGCGCACAGGTCTACCCCTGAAGGGTGGGCCTGCCTGGGCATCTGGGGTCTTGATTTTCACGAGGGGACCTTTTAACAAGACTCCTGAGAGGCTCTGGGGAGCCGGGGTCAAGGGAGTGAAGTTGAGCCTGCAGCTCAGGCTCAGGATGAGCTGAGAGAGGTCTCCACCAAAGGGGCACCCCCCCCCACTCCCGACCCCAAGCTTATGTGTCCAGTTAGTCAATTGGCAATCATCTAAGTGCCTGGCCCACTCCATTGAGAAGAAAGCTCCCGACTCCAAGGGGCTCTCCACCTTCTTGGGAGAGCCTGGGGGGTCATTGATGCAGGGAAAAAAAGGAAAAAGATAAACAACCTATCCGGAAAAACAGGTCAAAGGCCCTGAATAAAGGATATGCAAATGAACCACAGCTGCAGGAAAAGATGCTCACCTCACTAGCCACTGTTGTCGGGTGCCCTTGAGCGATTCCAGTTCCTAATGACCCCGTGTGATGGAGTAGAACTAGGCTGAGCTCTTGGTGGGAGTAATGTGGTTCGTCAGCCTCTGGGGAGGATGTGGCTCAAAACCACAAGGAGGTACCACTTCACTTCACCATGCAGAGGCTATGCGGGAAACAGTCATAAGGGATAGTAGCAAACGTGGGCGAGGGCGTGGAGATACCGGACCCTCTTCTGCTGTTCCTGGTACCGTCACTGGTGTAAAACAGCTAAACAGAGAGCCTCTATCTGACCCGGCAATTCCGCTCTTAGACACACGCCCAGGAGACTTGAAAGCAGTGACGTTACCAGACACCTGCCCACCAGCGTAGCACTTCCCCAATAACCAAAAGGTGGGAACAACCCTACAGATGGAAGACGAACAAAGGTGCTACGTCCATAGGATGGACTATTGCTGTTGAGCCATCAAGAGAAATGAGGTCCAGGTGCAAGACACAACATGGGGGAACCCTGAAACTGTGCTGAGCGACAGGAATCAACCACACAAGGGCAAATACTGGATGACTGAGGAGGAACCCCCACCCCCACCCTGGGGGGACATTTTACTTTGTCACGCGGGCGGGCTTGCGCTGAGTCAAAAATCAACTGGAAGGCACATAATAGCCAAATCTCACTGATAGGGAATACCTCTACTAGGTCAAAGAGGTCCTGGAGGCACTGTGAGTTAAGTATTGGGCTGCTACCACCAAGTGGTGGTTCAAACCCACCAACTGCTCCACAGGAGAAAGACGAGGCTGTCTCAGAAACCCCGAGGAACAGCTCTATTCTGTCCGATAGGGTTGCTGTAAGCCAATGGCTAGAACAGGTGACTCTGTGTAGAGCAGCGTTTAACAGCGGTTGGGGAAGCACGGGTTTCTGTGGATGGTGGGGGACAATTTGGCATGAGACAGTAGTGAGGGTTGTATCACACGATGCATGTAACTGGCTTCACTGAATCGTACAGATGGAAATGTTGAAATGGAAAATGTGCTATTGATCATTTCTCCAGCACCCACCGTGGAACTGTGCAAAGCTGGGTGTTGGGGGCGGCTTTTGGAGAGATGCCAATGGAAGGGCCAGATCTGAGCAGGTGAAAGAGAGAGCAAAGGGTAGCACAGGGGGGAGGAAACCACCCACGTGGGGCTCAGCATACTGTGGACTTGTAGATGTAGGGCACTAGGGGCTGAGCAGAGAGCAGCGCAGTGCTGGGGAGAAGGGAGATTGAGACAGAGGCCCAAAGGGCAATGGCAAAGAAGGCAGAATCCAGGCCCCAAAGCAAAATATAAGACAGAAAACACACCTTGTCAGGTTAAAAGATACAACTCGCAGTAAATGCAGAACTGCAAGGGATCAAATAAAAAGTAATGACTTTCATGAAGCAGGGATTAAAGATGTCAAGAAAAACAGAAACACAAAGATATTCAACCCCAAACCAAGCCCATTGCCACTGGCTAATTTAGGACTAAGAGGTGCTCTTTAAGGACACAGTGGGACACCTCCCTAGGATTTCCCAGGCTTTACATCTTAATGGGAGTAGACGTCTTCATCTTTGTCTCTAAGGAAAGCGGGTGGATTTGAGCTGCTGGCCTTGCCGCTAGAAGCCCAACCCATAACCCACTAGGTCACCAGGGCTCCTTACACTAATGATGCCCCAAACCGAAATCAAACCCACAGTCATCGCTGTAGAGTCAGCAGTTCAACCCCCCCCAGGGACTTCTGTAATGATTTTACCCTAAAGGCGGAGCCATCCTGCCAAACTCCTATGCTCCAACTCATAACGACTCTGTGCGTCAGAACAGAGCTACCCCGGCGGGTTCCAAGAGCAGGAAGCTTCGTCTCTCTCCCAAGGAAGGGCTGGTGGTTTCGAACTGCTCACCTTGCAGTTAGCAGCCCAGCTCAGCATCCACTACTCCACCAGGGCTCCTCAAGCTGGGTGGCTTTACAGCCCTTTCTTAGCTCAGGATAGATAAGGCGGACACATTTATGTAACAATGTCTGCGCAGAGAAGACCTAAGGAGGATGGTGAAGCTCTGGCTCGGATGCTTCAGTGACATGGATTGGCACTGGGGCCACACCACGGGCTCAACCTTGGCCAGGCCTGTGAGGATGTGCAGGGCCCTTTTGGTGATACATATGATGGCTAGGGTTGGGGCTGACTCGACAGCACAGGCAGAGATGGGTTCATGGTAGAGTTCTCATCCTGGTGTTAGAGACCGGGGCTCGGGGCTTGGCAGGTTCTGTGTAGCCATTGCCTGTCTGTCAGGGGAGGCTCACGTGTTGCTCTGGTACTTTACCGGTTTTATCTGAGCTTCCAGACTCAACACAGATGAGGAGGAAGGGCCTGGAGGTCTACCTGGGAGAACCAGGCAATGAAAATGCTGTGGCTCATGATAGCCCGACCCACAGAGGATCACAGAGATGGCCTAGGACAATGGTTCTCAACCTGTGGGTCGTGACCCCGTTCGGGGTCAAACGACCCTTTCACAGGGGTCACCCAATTCGTAACAGTAGCAAAATGACAGTGACAAAAGTAGCAACAAACATAATGTGATGGTATGGGATCACTACCACATGAGGAAGTGTTTGAAAGGGTTGCAGCATGAGGAAGGTTGTGAACCGCTGGCCTGGGACCTGCCACATGACGTCCCATTGTGCCTGGGCTGCCATGACTCGGGCGGACTTGACGGCAGTCAACCACGACAGAGGCTGGTAGCAGTTCCTTCCAGCAGCTTTAGCAAATCAATATAATTATGTACTCAGAAAGCTGGCCTTGAAACATCAAAGACCTTTTTTGTCTTGTCTTGCTGGTCTGCCTTGGACATTATGGATGGCAAGAGACTATAGGTCAGAGCTGAGGAGGGATCAGTTCACTGGCTTATCTCCCCCTCACCATCCACAGGGGACAGTTGCAAGTCAACCCCAGGACCTGGAGGTGGGTTGAGAGCGAGGGGCCCACCCCAGCTAGGAGCTTCCCCAGCTGGGGCACCGTCCTTGAAAATGACCTTGTGAGCAGTTGGGCCTGCAGGCTGCAGGGTTGCGGATGGCACGTAGTCTGACCAAACAGCAGCTGACAGGTTTCCCCAAGGAGCTGCTGGCATCCAGGGCCAACCTTGGGTAAGTGGCCCAGGGCTTGGCTGGTGCAGAGGTCCCATGGCTCAGTGTAGCCCCAAATACTGCCCTGGGAGGCAGGCTCCACGTGCTAGCTCCTCAGGGAGGCAGGCTTACCAGGCAGGTCTGGGCTGATCTGGTCAGTGGATGGAGTAGGGTGGCAGCCAGACCAGGTGGGAGAATCACAGGCAATGGTTCTGGGCTGAGGGAGCCCAGGGCATGCAGGACAAGTGGGTCAGCAGACAGGGCTTTAGGAGCTTCACAGCTGAGTCCCCAAACTCCAGGAAGGAGAAGCAGTGCCCCTCGGAGCTCAGGAGGAACTGTTGGTGCGACCAGGGCTTCTCAGATAGAAGGCGGCTGGGTCCTAAGGCTGTTTGACTCAAGGCCTGACAGCAGAGATGAGACAGAGAGGCTGGAAGACTGAGGAAGGGCACTGGGTGATGCTAAATACCTGCAAGGTGAGGAATGCCTGACACCCCCAGAAGCTTGGAAAGACCAAGAGCACCCCTCAGAGCTTCAGAAGGGGTCCACACGCCCAACACCCTGAGCTCAGACGCCCAGCCTGCAGGACTGGGAGGCAATTCTGTTCTTCCTTTGAAAGCGATGAGAATGATTCTGTTCTTACCAGGGCACTAGAGTGCCGGGTTTTGATACTGCAACCTCAGGAAACGAATACCCACACAACTCCTCTCTCAGGATTGCCGTCAGCACTGGTTGAACACAGTTGCAGAGTTCAGCAGGGAGCAGGCTCGTGGTAGCTCCCAATCAACAGCAGCCACTTTAGGCTCTGCAGTGGAAACTCAGCCAGACCCTACTGAATGTCGCAGTCTGCAGGGGGTGGTAGGTGTCCCAGGTCACAGAGAGGACAACACAAACAGAGTTGATCTGTCTGCCTGTAACACCAACCAAGCACCAGGCGGTGTCCTGGCTCCAGGCTTCTGTGGTCCTCTGGACCTCTTGCCCTCTTCCTCCCTTCCCAGTGCCTGGGTAGCTCCTCCTCATCCTTGAAGGCCTATGTCCCCTCCTCCAGGAAGCTTTCCTTCATGCTCTCTCTTATCCTTACATGGACTGATCTCCATCAATGGACTGATTTTCTGGCTGCACCTGCCTCCAGCGTTAGTTAGCTCATGAGCCTCTTGACAGTCAGCTGAAGCCCCATTCATCATAGTATCCAAATGCCTAGCAAAGTGCTTGGCACATCATACGGGACCCCCGCGTAGTCAACAACTATTCTCGAATCACTTGTTCTGTTTCCGAGACTATTTTGTGAATGAAAAAGGGATGAATGGGTGCTAGCACCATCAGCTTCACACCCCATGGCGGAAAGGCCCTTAGAGAACAAGGCTTACTGGTGAGGGCTGGGGCAGGGCCCTGTGGGGGTAAGGGCCCAAGGCCGAGGCTGGAGCGGTGGACTCTGGCCTTGGCTTCGCTTCCAGTTTCCCAAAGGAGGCTCTGGTGCTGCTCCAGCTTCGCCTCACCACCTCTTCCTCCAAAGTCCCGTCTCACTGGACCTGCCTGTGCTCAGGGCCCAGCAGATGCCCCTGCCAGCTCACCCTAACGAAGGGGAGGGAGGCCACGGCAAGGGGCTGGAAAGGAGAGCCTCACAGGAGTTACTGTGGGCCCTCACAGTGGGCCCTGACGATGCCCCACGTCTTTCATAGGCCCGGTGACCGGTCACCGAAAGGAATCAGACATCCGCCGAGCACTTCTAGTTTGGGTAACAAGACAGATATCCACTCCCCAGGGAGGACAGACAGTCCGGGAGAGTGACATGCCTGAGGTGATGGTGGGCACTGGATCCGGAGCAAGGAGGAAGCCTCTGTCTGGGTGCCCACGGGGTGGGGTGGCAGCGCAAGGAGAAGCCTCTGCCAATGGGATGAGTACAGGGGAGGGAGCTGGAGCCCTGAAGAGTAAGAGCAGCTGTCTCCTGAGTCATCTGCCCCCCACATCCTCTTCCCCCAAGAGGCACATGATAGTAACACCTGGGTTTGGGTGGGTGGGGGGGATTAAATGACTGGGTCGCAACCATGCCAGCCTACTCATGTCAGAGCTCCGAGACGCTCGCTGCCTTAGTCACTCTCTTTAACGTTCCTGGGGGCGACAGGCGAGCAGATGGCTCAATCCTTGCTTGAGGGAGAGGAAAACTACAGCAAGAGAGGCTGGGGACTCACTCCTTCAAAGTGACTCAGCTCCAGGCTTGGGGACATGACCCAATGACCCAGTTCCTCATCCTTGCTCCTCCTGCCAGGGAGCCATCCTGGAGGAGGAGGGGCTTGGGGATGCATGTGTTGCCCCAAGAGGCTCAGGCTCAGGTAAAGAGACAAGAACCCAAATCAGCCGGGTTCCTAAATCAGTGCAATGCACAATTAGAGAAAAAGGAGCAAAGGGAACAGTATGTGCTGCCAAAGCCACACGAACGTTAGAAGTAAATCTGGGAAAGATGCATAAGGTCTATGGGCTGCAAACTACAAAGCCCTGGGGAAGGCCCTCAACAAGAGCTATGCGTATGGGGAGAGCGTCACTGTGCTGTCAATTGGAAGATTCAGCTTGGCTAGGCGGTCGTGCTCCTCAAACTAATTTGCAGATTCAAACACAATTCCAATCAGAATCCCAGCGGGAATTTTCATTGCATTCAACAAACTCATTCGGAAATTTATAAGAAAGGTAAAGGGAGTACGATTGCCAAAGCAATTATGAAAAATTACAAAGTTGGAAGACTCGCCCTACCTAATTTTAAGGCTCCTGTAATCAAGACAGTGTGGAATTGCCAAAGGACCATACAGATTAATAACACAGAGTCCAGAAATAGAATCATATATATGGCCAATTGATTTTCAGCAAAAGTGCAAAGGTGCAATGCAGGGAGGGCAGCCATGCCAGGAAGTGGTGCTGGATCACTTGGATAGCCAGATGTGGGGAAATAGAAACTATATACAAATGACATTAATGCAAAGTAGATCGTAGCCATCATCGATGGAAAGCTGAGGGGGAGAAGTATTCGTGACCTTGAGTTAGACAATAGCCATGACACCAGAAGAATCGTTCATAAAAGAACAAATGGATAAACGTGCCTTCATCCAAATGGAGAAATTCTGCTCTTTGAAAGGCTCTGTGACAAGATGGAAAACATAAGCCATGGGAGTCGACACAGCTGAGACCCTGTGGCTCACAGTGACCCCATGCACAGCTGAAGCACACACTGCCCAGCCGACCCCACCCTTACAATGGCTGCAGCTACTGGTCAACCCATCCTGCGAGGGCCTCCTCGGTTTGGTTGTATTTTTCCATGGATGCTCTACGTTACCAAGCATGATGCTTTCCCCAGGAACTGGTCCCTCCTGATACCATGTCCAGCGTGTGTGAGACAGCGTTTCTCCAGCTGCGCCTCGAGGACCATCCTGGTTGTGCTTCCAGGACAGATTTGCTCGTTCTTCCGGAAGTCGGGGTGCTTCCTGTATTCCTGCCAACCCCATGACTCAAACGCTGCCATGCTTCTGCGGTCTTCCTCCTTTCTTGTCTAATGTTCTCAAGCAGACGGGGCCGTTGACAAGGCCATGGCTTGGGGCCAGGGGCACCCTGGTTCTTCAAGTGACATCTTTGCCCTTTAACACTTTAAAGAGGTCGCGTGCGGCAGCTTTGCCCATGCTTCGCAAGATTTCTTGACCGCTGCTGCCATGACTGTTGATTGTAGATACCAGGACAAGGAGATCTTTGACAAATTCCAGCTTCTCTCCGTTCACTAGGATATCTATGGGTCCAGTTGTGAGGATGTTTGTTTTCATTTTAAAAAATCATTATACTGGGGGCTCGTACCACTTGTATCACAATCCATCCATCCATCCATTGTGTTGGGCACATTTGTACATTTTGGGTTGCAATCCATCCCGAAGACTGCAGCCTTTGGTCTTCGTCAGCAAGTGCTTCAAGTCCTCCTCGCTGTCAGTCAGCAAGGTTGCTAATACACCTCCCTTCCCTCCCAATGCTGTGTTCTTCTCCATGCAGAAGACTCAGACGAGTAGTCTCCCATACAGCTGACACATGTCACCGCTAGGAACTGACCTCCCTCCCCCAAATAAAAACCATGGCCATGCTCCTTTCTTCCTAAGAGCCCCAGCCTGTCAACAGCCCAGGTGTTCTTCCATAGGTCAAACGCTCAGCAAGACTGCTCTTGGCATGTGCTGTCCGGTCCATTCGAACCCACAGTGACTTCGTATGCAGGGGGGTTCCCAAAGCTCGCGGGAAAAGCCCAATCCTCCAGGAACTCATGGAAGAAGACTGCGGCTTCTGCTTACCTGGGCTGCACAGGCCGATGGGAGCCCAGCCCCAGGTCCGTTCTCCCTCATGGCCACTAGGGGACTTCAACCCCACCTTTTTGGTGAGTAGCTGAGCACTTTGCCATCGCTACCTCCTGGAATACTACTCCCCGAGAAAGAGAAAGGAGCCATGGCAACCGCTTGGATGCTTCTCCAAATCACAATGCCAAGTGGAGCAAGCCAGAGTCCAAAGGCTGCATCCCATACGATTCCATCTCCATGAAGCCCAACCCCAGGTACGGAGAACAGAGCAGCAGATGCTCAGGGTGAGGTGAGGGGTGGACTCCCAAGAGGTACAGTGGAAGTTTGTGAGCTGATACTCTGTATCTTGATGAAGGAGGTGGCTCTCCAACTGTGCGTGTTTGCCAAAACTGTGCAGAGCTACACACCAAAGGTAGAACTTGACTGCATGTTAATTATCGCTAATTAAATCCCGGCAAGTGTTCAAGTCCACGTACTTCCTAACGGTGTGACCTCAAGACCAGGCCCTGGTAACTGTGTGAGCGGGGGCAAGAAACATGGATTGTAGATTCATTTCTCTGAGCAGGGTTTCTTCTTCCATGAACCAAGAGAACCAAACCCAGGGCCCTCCAGTGAGTGGATTTAGACCTGCAGCGATACTACGGGGCGGAGTCTACGGGCTCCACAGGGTTTCTGGAGTTATCATCTTTACAGAAGCAGACGGCCTCGTTTTTTTCCTCCAGAGCATCTAGTGGGTTCCGACCACTGATCTTTTGGTTAGCTGTCTAGTGCTTAAGCCGCTGTGCCAGCAGGGTTGCTGCCTTCGTGACTGGGAATGAGAAGCAAAAGTAAAGCGCATGCCAGCTCTGGAAAGCACTGTGTGAAATGTCCAGGTGCTGGACCTCAAAGCTGCCCCTGCTCCAGGGAACCAGGCTGATGGTGGCTCCCGCCCTTCCTTCCTGTGAGTGAGCGTGGACTTGACTATCCGCCCTCCTTCCACCTTCCCTTTTTGTTTCCTTCCCATCCTCTTTTCTCCCTCCTTTTCTTGTTTCCTTCCTTCCCCTCTCCCTTCTCCCTCTACTTCCCCTCCCTCCCCGCTCCCTTCATCTTTAAGCTCCTATTTAGGTTGAAAGACTCTGGGTTGTGCTGGCCACTCTCAGTGGGGCAGGGAGTCAGGCCCAGGCAGAAACGGCTGTGCTTGCCAAGGGTGAACCCACCCACCCACCCCTCATCCTCCCGACCAAGGGAGAGTCTGAGAAGGCCCTTTCAGCCCTGGGCTCTGTGTCTGCATAGGGACGGAGAGGTGCCAAGAGCAAGCAGAAAACTGGCTCCCCCTGGCCCATGTCACTCATACCTGGGCAAGACACCAGAGCCAATGGTGCTCGCTGTGAGGGGCAGACAATGGGAAGGCGTCTATTGCTTGAGCCACCTGGACTCAGGAGCCCAAGGCCAGGGCATCCTCCAGGGCATCTGAGAAAATGTCTTCCTGGGTTCCTGGACCCACCTCCCTTCCCAGCTTCCTGGCCCTGATCCTCCTAGGGTGGTTTCTTCCAGGAACAGGAAAGGAGCTGAGGCCTAGCCTTTGCATCTGATTTACATGAATATTAGAAAGGAATAAGGAATGCATGCTGCATGCGCATTTCCATTCTTGTCAGCTTGGGCTCATCAGAAGGCTCCTCATTAGAAGGCTACTCGGCCCAATGCAAGGAGACACTCCTCTCTGACTGACAAGGACAGAAACACCCCCCTCCCTCCCTTACAGCACCCGGCAGCCTGGGTACCTTGGGAGTGGGGGTGAGGGCAGGAACCCCAGGAAGCAGGCTCGACTGCTCTCACTCAGTGTGATGATGGCAACGACAAAAACAAGAATCATTAGGGCGAACATCTAGTAAAGCTAAATGCTTTGTGTTATTTTCACTTGATCCCTTAGGAGAAAGGGACCGTCTTAGCTTCTTAGTGCTGTTCCAACAGAAAAACCACAGGTGGTGGTTTTAAAGAACAGAGATTTATTTTCTCACAGGTTAGGAGGCTAGCAGTTTGAATTTCAGGGACCAATTCTAGGGGAAGGCTCTCTCTCTCTCTCTCTGTGTGTCTCTCTGTCTGTCTGTCTTTCTCTGGGGAAAAGTCCCTGCTGGTCTTCTGTAAGCACTTAGTTTCTTGCTTCCTCGAGAGCTCCGCACGACAGCTATCTTTCCTTCATTCTCTCTGGGTCTAATCTTTTCTTTTTGTGCCTCAACAGTCATTATGTTCAAGACACACCCTACCCTGAAATGGCTCATGAGCAAACCAAGAAAACCCTGTTCCCAAATGGAATCACATCCACAGATGTAAGGGTCGTGGGGCACAATTCATCTCTAGTAGGGACTAGGATTATACTCCCCCACTCACTCACTGCCATCAAGTAGATGTGATTCACAGCAACCCTATAGAACAAGGTGGAACTGCCCCTGGGAGTTTCCAAGACTGTAAAATGCCCCTTCTTTCTCCCTCAGAGTGGCTGCTAGTTTAGAGTCGCTGACCTAGCAGTTAGCAGCCCAACGGGTAACCAGAGCTCCTGGGACTATACTATCATGCTCATTTTCCAGATGGACAGAAAAAAACAAAAACAAAACCCAAACCAGTGGATCTCGAGAGAGGCCATTGTCCAGAGCTAGTGTGTGAGCTTGGATTTGAACCTGAGGCCTAGTGAGACTGGGCACTGGGCAGGAAGGGGACTTGCATTCAGTCGGCAGGCTCCAGCAACACAAAGTGACTAGCCGTGCATTCTCGGCAAAGAAGCCAAGCAAGGAAAGAGGGAGGAGAAAAGCAATAAAATCAAAGATCAATTGTGTTAAAGACAATGTGGCAGGAAGATGGATCTCGCTGGAAATGTCTTCTGACTGGACTTGGCCTGGATCGGAGTATTTTTCATTCTGAGATTAAGCAAAATTCCTTCCCGTCATAACCTCCTACCCATCTGTGTCCAATCTCTCGCGACCATTTCCATACCATGCCCATTTTAAATCTGGTTCACGGCGCTCTTTCTCTGCATCAGTCGAAGGGTGCCACCTTTGAGATGAGCAGAGGAAAACCGCAAGGCTTCCACAAGCACAGGGGTGGGGGGTGGCTGTGATGGGGGTCAGGAGCACTGGGACCCCACCTGCTGGCAGGGGCAGGTTCCATTGTCTACCTCAGAGCCTCATGGCCTGGCTTGGATGGACCTGGCTTGGATGGAATAGAGAATGGATAGGAATGGTGAGTCGAGAGTTCTTGATAAGTGATTAGATCTGGGCTGGGCCAGGAGCAAGTAAGGATGTGTTACACGTGGGGCAGGGAACCAGTGGTTCCAATACAGTATCCCCTCTGTGGGAGAACGATGGGACCAGCTGCTTCTAGAAGGGTATCCAGTGCTCGAGGGAGCAGTTCTATTCCGCCTGATAGGGTGTCTAAGAGTCAGCATAGACTCAACAGTAGTCAGCCTTGGTCACAGCAATGGCTAAGCCAGGGTGGGGTTTCCTTTGGCTAGACACCCGCCGCTCTACGTTGGAACCAACTGTGAGGACAAACCTTTCAGAGGCTGTTGCCACCTCCTCCTGGGGAGTGGTTGGGAGATTTGAACCACCAACCTTTGAGCTAGTTAGCAACTGGCTGCTTAAAACCAGGCTCCTAGGAAACCCATGGGGCAGGTCTACTAGGTCCCATCTACGATCAGACTCAGTGGCACTAACAGTGACTTTGCCACTAACTGCTAGAGCGAGAGACGCGGCAGTGGGCGCAGCAGCGGAGGGCTTCTCTGTAAGAGCATTCTCCAGTGGGTGGCTGGAGGCCATGGGAATGGACATGACCACCCCCCACCCCCACCCCAGGGACAGAACATAGACTGGCTGGGAAGAGAAGGAGGTCAAGGACAGATTTCTAGGGGGCAGGGACTTTTTGGAGAAGCCAGGAAAAGAGGCTGACAATGAGATAGCCACAGAAGAGAAACAGCATCCTGCAAACCATGGTAACAGGTATCTCAAGGCAGGAGTGGGCAGGACTGTGAGGCACTGTAGAAAGGACAAGTCGGCCAAGAACTGGGAAGCGTTATCAGACCTGGAAAAGGGGACTTCGCAAGAGCAGCTTCTGAGGACTGTGTGTGGGTGTCAGGGAAGAAGCCAAGTTCCCAGGCAAAGGGGTGTTTGTGTGTTCCTCAGAAACCTTGGCCCTACGCAACAGGGAGTGTGGCCATGTCTAGTTTACGAAGACGGAGCTCGTCCCTGGGGTGGTGCCAGCGGTTAACCCGCTCAAC
Source organism: Echinops telfairi (assembly GCF_000313985.2). Classification (NCBI taxonomy): domain Eukaryota; kingdom Metazoa; phylum Chordata; class Mammalia; order Afrosoricida; family Tenrecidae; genus Echinops; species Echinops telfairi. The sequence goes on from NW_022111357.1 coordinate 37,702,940, forward strand.
TGCTCACCAGAAGAGTGGCGGTCTGAGCCCGCCCCGGGGCCCTTGGAAGGAAGAGCTGGACAGCTGCAGCTCTGAGCGGACACAGGGCATCTGCATGGCCCTGCAGCGCTGCTTCCCTTGCTTGGTTTGAATGAAGGAGGAGGTGGAGCTCTGTGGACACTGAGTAGAACTGGGGAGACCTGGGCCAGAACCCCTGTGCCAGACTCTGCAGGAAGGAAGGCCCTTCCTGGGACACGAGAGCCTCTCGGAGGAGGCACAGGTCTCCAGGAGGCGATGGCTCATCCTGCAGGCCTGGGGGTGGAGCCTCCAGGCAAAGCTGACACCACTACCGGTGCCGCCTTTCTCATCAGCAATGGTACGCCCGCTGCAGTGCTCCCGAGGGCAGGGCCTGCTTTTAGTCACTGTCCTGCACCGTGTCGCTCCGCTGGGCGATGGTGACCAAGGGCAGTGAGGGAACAGCCATCCGTCCACAAGAGTTCCTGTCCATTCGGCTCTACCACCGCATGGGGACCCCGCGGGTACAAAGGACTGGGCACCCCCCGTGGACACACTGGACTGTGCTCCACTGGTTTTCCATGGCTGCCGCCCTTTGCAACCGGTGTGGGAACTTTTTTCTCAGGCACCTCTGTGAGGTATCGAAGTTCCAGCTTTTCTCTTCGCAGCCAAGTCTGTTCACACGACCTAGGGACCCCTGGAATGCCCCCAAATACCCTGATGAAACTAGGTCTGCACTTGGGCCAGCAAGGTGTTCTCAAAAGTCATATCCTCGTGCCAATGTGGGCAAGGCAGTGCACACCTGTGCCGGTGAAGAAATACCACTTTTACCACCATTGAGCTGATTTCACTCATAGTGACCCTCTAGGAAAGGGTAGAACTGCCTCGGTGGGTTTCTGAGACTGTAATTCTTTACGGCAGTAGACAGCCTGATCTTTCTCTCAAGAAGCGGCTAGTGGATTCAAACTGCAGACCTTGAGGTTAGCAGTCCAATGAGTAACCACTAGGCTGCCATGGCTCCTTAGTGCCATGGAAAGATGGACTCAAAACACAACTCACATTCAAACCACCGCTCAGCTCCCAGCCCATCAAAGGGTCACTCGCTTGATAATAGTCACAGCAAAGGCAGATCTGTCCCAAGGGGATGTGGAGGTGCCCCGAGGAGTGAGGGGGGGTGTTCTTGGGATGCCCCTTCTGAGTTCAAGCTGAGTGAGATCCAGTGCGGTGTCTGGCCACCCCAAGATGTGACAGCCTAGAACGCGTGCCAGCAGGAGGGGGTCAGGCAGAGCGGGGAGGTGAAGAGGGCCCTCCACAGTCGCTCTGGAAACCGGGGAGCCTCCTGTCCACAGAGGGGTGAGTAGGGCGCAGGCTCAGCAAGCAGCAGGCCCCCATCACATTTCCCAGGGCCTCAGGCGGACCTGGCCTCCCAGCCCCTCAGCCCCTGTCCTCCAAGGAATGGGGGCTCCTCTATGCATGGCTCCTGCCCCTCCCCTGGCTGGGAGTGCACAGTGCAGCTGGGCCTCTCAGGCCCTCTGGGTCTTTTCCTGGAAAGGGCCAGCATGGGCAGGAAATGTAAATGCCCTGAACCTCCCTGCAAAGACACTATGCAAACAGCAAGGCTGAAATAAACATAGTCAAGTTGGAAAGCAAAATGCCCAAAGCAAATGTCTATGCAGCGTGATTTGCTCTGGGAATATCCCTGCTGCTGCCGCTGCTGCTCAGCTAAAATCAAGTGTCCCTGCTATGACCAAAGAGACAGGGCAGTGGGGGAGGGAGGGGGACAGCGGCAGGGCTCTGTGGGTAGGATTGGAGGGATGGCCTCGCCTGCTACAGCTGGGGAGGGGCTGCTTCCTGAGAAGACACCCCACGGCTGCCCCCACCCCCGAGAACTCCTGGTAGAAATTAAAAGGCTGTGAGCTGAGGTCTAACCTTGCCTACATCAGGTCAGACCACCCCCCTGACCCCCCATCCCCAGGAAGTGGCGCCAGTTGAGGCAGAGGGAATAAGAATCCTTCTGTGGACTGGGGGCGCTCATTCAAGACCCTGGAGTCCTCCTATCCCTTGCCACGTGCATTTTATTAGAAAAGGTCCCAGCGCCACCCCACTCCACTTAGTGCCCCGGTAAGAGGCAACTTTGGGAGGCGTGTGGACCTGTTTAGACCTGTCAGAGAGGGGTGGACAAGGATGGGGGCATCAGTGGAGCCTCTGCGTGCGCCGGGCAGGGCAGGGAGGGTGGGTGGTACAGAGCCAGCCAGTTATCCTCTGTGTGGTCAGCAAGCAAGCTGGATTGCTGGGTGTCCCCTCAAGTGACCTGCCAGGCCCTGGATTGGGATCCAGACAGCAGCTCCCAAGGAGGCAGGGCACTGGCTCTGTGAGCCAGACTCCCACGAGGAAGAGGCCCCTTGGGCGTGAGCTCCCAGCTGGATGTCTAAGAATGGTTCCCACATCACGGCCACCAGAAGGCAGCTCCAGACCTCCTCAGAGGCCTGGGGAGGTGGGCGGTGGGGGCTATTAAGTGCTGCCAGGCCCATTTCAACACCCTGTGACCCCACATGGCAGGGTGTCTCACCCACAAGGTCTCTAGGCTCCATGGGAACAGTCGCCAGGACTGAGTTCAAACCACCACTTCCAGTTAGTAACCGAGGGCCCTGGGAGAGGGATGGAGCCCCCCAAAGGAGGCCGTGATCTGGAGTCAGGGAGCCCTGGGAGCTGGAAGACAAGTTGAGCCAGGGACCTTGGCAGAAACCAGCCCCCAAAGCTGCAGCTCTGGCCCCAGACCCCTGGCCCTCCTGCTCACGTGCTGAAGTGAGTCACCGTTTGGGCCCGTGGTTTAACATACCTACACTAGAGGATCTCCACGCTAATTGAAAGAGCCCAAAGTGCAGACCCACAGAACGGCAGCCATTGACTGGTTTACCTAACGTGTGTCCTCGCCACCTGGATTGGTACAACCTGCTGAACTTGAATGAGATCCAGGGAAAGGCATTGCATCAATCTGTTTACCAAAAGG
>NW_022111357.1:37706442-37768940 GCF_000313985.2 Echinops telfairi
ACCACCGGGGCGCTCAGGAGAGAACCGCTCCAGGGCGGTACACACGTGACTGGTTGCCACCTCTGCAGTGGCCACGTGGTGTGGGGCCAGGAAGGGTGGGGCTGGTGAGCCGGTAAGACCCAAGAGCTCAGGAGAAGGTGGGCAAAACCCTCCCCTTGGAAGTAGGCCTGGGTGCCTGGGCTCTAACTGAGAGGTCCTGTGGAACCCACAGCTGTCCCACGAGGCTGGCTCCGCTTTAAAACCCACCATTTAGCTCATACACTCATGATGGGGTGCAACCCCCTACAGCATCTCAGCGGCACACAAACGTCCACGGGCAGATGGGGCTGCACTGGAGATGCATTAGACAAGAATTCCACCTGGACATCCCCCAGAGAAGGTGAGACTTCCTTGGGAGAGAGACACGGTTTGTTACGCCAGACACCATCACCTTCACCCTTCATCATCCTCGTCGTCATCCTCGTGAGCCAGTACGTGGGTAAGGTTTACTCTGTGTTTTACACTGTTCGAGCACTGTGTCCGTGGTCACTCACTCGACTCCCCTCTCCAGTCTGGGTGCAGAGGCCTCAGTCCTAGCAGCAGAGCTCAGAGGGAAGAGGTAGGGGCTCAGAGGGAAGAGGTAGGGCCTCTGTCTGTCCCAGAGAACAGGTCTCTGCCCTCGCTGGAGCTCTTGTTTACGTCTGGCAGCTGGATCATTTGGCAGGTGTACACATGCCAGGAGGATGGACATGCTCACTTTGAGCCCAACGCTGCAGAGTGCTGATCTTGTGTCCTAGCCACAGCAACCCTTCGGGTACAAGCACCTACCTGGCTTTATGGAAAAGGAAACCCTATTCAGCACCCCAGTCCCATCACTAGAGTCAGCGCTGATGAAGGGTGCCCAAGGTTTCAATGACTCACTTTTCTGAAGTCCGTCTCCAGGCCTTTCTTCTGACAGACCTCTGGGCAGACTCAAACCTCTAACCTTTACGGTTAGCAGCTAAGCCTTAACAGTCTGCACCACGCAGGGACTCCAGGCCTTTCCAAGGAGATCCATCCCACTTCATCTCAGGGAAACGACGAGCTGGAGCTTACATGTAGGTCTCTTGCAGCAGAGATCAGGATTGGTCTCCCATCCCCAGTGTCTTCGTCTTCCTCAAGTGCAAAGCCAGACCAGAGCCCAAACCACTGCCATCCAGTCCATTTACACGGTGAGCGGCCCTCTATAGCGTTTTTGAGTCTGTCAATCTGTCCAGGAGCGGGCAGCCTCATCTTTCTCCTGAGGGGTGGCTGGTGGCTTTGAACACTGACAAGGCACTAAGCAGCCAAACGCTTAGCCCACAGCACCACCAGGGCTCCTTCTTCATAGGCAGCTGGGCATACATCCACCCAGAATGACAACTAATGTGTCCAGCCTCTTCGTAGCATCCCGCAGAGGTCCTTGAAGGAAGGAATGGACACTTCTCTCTCTCCTGCCAGGTGGAGTGCAGACACGGTGGCTGGAGTGGCTAGTTTGCGCCATGTATGAAAGACTAGGACTCTAATGAGCCACCGGCTCCAGACCAGTTCTGCGTCCCTTGACCAATCGTTCACAAGACAGAGAACTCCGACTCCATCCCATTGAAGCCACGGCTGCTAGGACTTGTGGGGTCTCTTAGCTGTACCTAATCCCAACGAATTCAGCTTGTCTGACTCCAGAGCCTACTTGCTCCACCATTTTCTTCGCAAAACAGCTTATCCGAGCCATCCTTCCGAGACCTTAGGACATTCTGGGGAACCCCTTGGCACAGTGTCTGGCCCAGAGTGAACGCGGTGATAGATGCTAACTAGCCACGGTTGTCGTGGTTGCCATGGTGACTGCTGCTGCTCTTGGCAAACGCGCACCACCCCAAAGGCATCGCTCAGCGATGCGGAATGACCAGATCACAACTAGGTGGGTAGGCAAGCCGGTTTTCAGCCAGGCCCACGCGGCTTCAGAAGGAAGAGCGGTGGTTGGGCTCCAGGTCTTTACATCAGCAATTTACGGTGGAGACTCACTCATGCGGGGTGGAATCGGCGATAAAGAAGAAGCCAGACTCCCAGCTCGGCAGCCCCGTGGAAGGGAGACTAGGACGTGTGACTGTCCGTCCAACTGGGCAACCCTTCTAAGGATGCCCAAGGAGAGGGCATTCCTGGGCGGGGGAAGCGGGGGTGGCCAGCCACTTTCTGAGCTTGCAGGCAAAGGAACCCAATGGCCTCTTGGGAAACCCTCTCAGAAGCGCCCTATTTGCATATAAATAACAGACATGTCAGAACATACAATGTCTGGATTTGGCATTCATGCTAAGAGTGGAATGTGCAATTTGGAATAATTTCCTCCAATTCTGGAAGACGCTGCCTGGCAGACCCTGTCTTCAGCAAGGGGCATCATGCAATTAATTAAATTGCCATTACATCTCCTGAAGTGACGACTGCCGATTACAGAGGGTCCTTTCCACGCCGCTCACGTTGACAGTCCGCGCGCAGCCTGGCCACCCCACGACAGGCCTGCCCCCCTGCTCGGGCACCAGGTGGACAGAGGCCAGTCTGACTTTTCCAGTGGCCTGAGGGCACAGGGTTTGCCGAATGAAAACACAAGGAAGTACTTCCTTAGGAGGAGACGGCGGCAGCAGCGAGGAGGGGTGATCAGGAGACAGAAGAAAGGGAGCGAAGGAGATGCAGCCCTTCCATCCTGCCTGCTAGTGCGGTCATCCTGGGCCTGGACTTCAAGGGAAGTCTGTAGGCTACAAGCTTCAGCCACGGCCCCAAGCCCCCAGACAGGACCCTCGCGGGGAGACGGGCACAGCTTCAAAGAGAGCTTGTTTTACGGTTTCCTGGGCCCTGACACCAGCAGCCTTCCTGCCAGCAGAGCAAAATAGGAGCCACTGGTGTTTCTCCCTGGCCAGGTCCCTGCATTTAAATTACATCACCAAAGAGGAGGGACTTCCTGAGGGAGACGAAGCTCGGCAGAGAGTGCTCCCAGCGCGATGGATTTCAAATCGCAGTGAAAACATAACTCCAATGTGAAAGGTGAAGTTCAATTAAGGACCCAACATGGAGTTTGCTCCAGACCACAATGAGAAAAAAAAATTTTAAAAACAAACTTATTTCACTGCCGACAGCAAGTCTCCTGCGACATCGCTTTGAAAAGCAACTATTTTTGAAAGCCAAGTTAGAAAAACACATGTGCTCTAGGGCATCAAGAAAGCGGCATTGTGTATAAAACGTAATACTGAGAGGTAGATCGTAGTATATTGACATTATAAAAACCGGGCAGCAATGGGAAATCATATTTTTATGAAGGTGGCAAACAGAAATGCCAAACCTTCAGGCAAATGGATAGGCTTTGTCATGCATGGTGGCATTTCACCACCGGGGCGCTCAGGAGAGAACCGCTCCAGGGCGGTACACACGTGACTGGTTGCCACCTCTGCGGTGGCCACGTGGTGTGGGGCCAGGAAGGGTGGGGCTGGTGAGCCGGTGAGACCCAAGAGCTCAGGAGAAGGTGGGCAAAACCCTCCCCTTGGAAGTAGGCCTGGGTGCCTGGGCTCTAACTTAGAGGTCCTGTGGAACCCACAGCTGTCCCACGAGGCTGGCTCCGCTTTAAAACCCACCATTTAGCTCATACACTCATGATGGGGTGCAACCACCTAGGGCCCCCAAACAGACCTGTTGACAGTCACTCCCGTTCTGTGAGTCACATGTAACCCTCACAACAGTAGGACTACAGGAAGGCATTAACAAAAGCCTCATGAATGGGGGACAGGTCAATAATAGACCTATGCTACTATTTCAAGTGGTGAGAGGTCCAGGTGGGGAAGGGGTTTGGGCATGGCTTCTCAAGATGCTGACCTGGTTGAGGGGACTCTCTCAAGGCCTGTCTCCTCCTTGGGGTTCCCTTGTCTTCAGGCTGACCTTCCACATGTCAGAAAAATAGCTGTCGGGCCTCCTGGACACACATCTCTTTGTCCAAAAGAAGAGAGAACATCTCTGGTCCCAACCTTGAGCCACCAGCCTTGGCCTTCCCTCGGAGGAGATCTGACCACCCAAACCCGTCACTGTGGCAAAGAGAGTGGATTTCTCTTTGTTAGTGTTTCCCAAGGTGGATGACAACAACCACTGGAGGGTGCTGTAACCATCTATGGAGCTGCAAAAGCAGATACCTACACCTTATCTTGTATCTTGTAAACAGTGCAAAAGGTTTCATTGACATCAGGATGCTGAGTTGTTTTTTTTTTAACTGAAAAGAGTGTAGTACCAAATTAAGTGGAGGAACCTAGTGCATGGACCAAGGGTTGACAAACCTTGGCTCATGGGCCAAGCCTACTTGCCTCTTTTAGTAAATTAAGTTTTATTGGAATGCAGCCACATCCATTTACTTTCATATGATGTAGGATGGCTTTTGGAGCTACAGCAGACCAGTTGAAAAGGTGCAACAGAGACTGTGAAGTCTACTGTACCCCTGGCCATCCAGTTGACCCTATACCAGGGACCCGATACCAAAACCAAACTCATGACCATTGAGTCAATTCTAACTCATAGCAATCCTACAGAACGTGGTCGAACTGCCCGTGTGGGTCATCCTGGCCTCTAAGGGACATCCTGGCTGTACTTCTTTCAAGACAGATTGATTTGTTCTTTTGGTATTACACGCTACTTTCAATATTCTTCACCAGCACCACACTTCAAATGAATCAATTCTTCTTTGGTCTTCCTTAAATAATGTCCAACTTTTACATACATGCATATGAGGTGATTGAGAATACCATGGCTTGGGTCAAGCCTCCAAGGGAGCAGATGGGGCACATGGTGACAAATGCTAGGGAGATCTACCACTGTCCTCCTTCAACTCCAGGGTAAGAGGCTCCAGTGTTGGGACAGGGGCCAATGCAGACAGACAACTTCCAGCGCCATCACTTTCTAGTGACAGGAGCTGGGACTGTCAGTTTTTCCTCTTCTGACCTCTACTATAAAATGACAATACCGACCTTTGGGAAGTGGATGGGAATACTAGCATCCAGAAGGGAGATGAAGCTTCACTACTATTAATACCTTTTTCTCAAGGAGCTTATTGGCATGGGAGGACCAAGTCATCGGACGTGCAACCTGACTCTAAATATGACACTGCCAATGACCCCTACCCATGCATGACCTATCTGTCAATCTATTGTATGGGGGTGGCTTGAGTGTGGCTATGATGCTGGAAACAATGCCTCTGATAGTTTACATGCCATCCCATACCCACATGGACAGGTTGCAACGGAGCTCCCAAACTACGACTCGCTAGGAACAAAGGCCTACTATCCACATTTAGCCAATGAAAACTTGATGGACCACAGAAGACACTGCCCAACTTGCTTCCTTTGGCCATGCCCTCAAGAGGGATTGGCCACTGGAGGAGACAGTGTTTAGAGAAGTGGAAGGTCAATAAGGGGGTGGGGGATACCCCGTGAGGTGGATTGGCACCAGGGCTACAACGACAGGCTTGAACATGCTGGTGGTCATGCGTGTGACCCCCATTGATGGACTGCAAGCTGACCGCTCTTGGTCTTGCATGCAGTATTGCAGCAGACACGCTCTCTTCCCTTAGGCCCTGGAGCTGGCTGCCTTCTCTCTAGTCACTGAAGACTGGATACACCTTTCTCATTTCCATGCTACCCAAGAATGCGGCAGATGTCCACACCTGAGACTGGGCAGAGCAGAGCTGCTCACTGCCTGGGTCCACCCAGACCCCTCTGGTTGGAGGAGGCAGCCAAAATACATGAATTCATCCGAATAAATAAATAAAAAGTTATCCTTTTACTCTCCGTATTTCTGCCATTTGAAGTATTGCTGGACTGAGGGGCTCAGAATGCTGTAAATAAACAAGACCCAAGGGAGCCTTTGGGTGACCTTGAAATATTTATTTGGCTTCCCCATTAGCGTTTTAAAGCTGAGGAACTGTGGGTTCAGCAGCTCTTGGTCCAAGACAGGCCAGGGAGTTAGATGCCCAGAGACTCCTCGCCAAGGCTAGTTCCAGAGCTAGAGACACTTGGGAATAGCAGAAGGAGATCCCTGCTCCTGTCCCCTGGTGGCTTTCTTTCTGTCTTCCCAGGTGCCTCTCCCAGTGCCAGCCCCTGGCAAAGGGCAGTGTAGGGGACTGAGGATGGAGGTGGGAAGGCAGGCAGGCTCCAGAAAGCTTGAATGTTCGCATGCATCCTTGGAAAGGCCGCTGGGACAGGAAGCGTCTGATGCATGAACTGGAGGGGCAGCATTCTGGCTCCCAGCCGCCAGGCACCGCATATCTCACAGAGGAGAACTGCTGCGTGGAGCTTTCTTGGCTCTGAGCTTTCTCAAGGCTGATCTCCAGCCTTTCTCTCCGTAGCACCGCCGGCTGCTTCAAGCTGCCGACTAGGTTCGCAGTGGGTCACAAACCACGAGGGGGATCTACTTGATGGCAGCTGAGGACAGCTGGATACAACTGAGTCCCCACATAGGAATGTGGAAGTCCTAAGCCCTGTACCTGCAGATATGGCCCTGTTTGGAGACAAGGGTTTCCTTTTGTTGGGTCAATGAGATTCTACTGGAGCGCTGGTTACCGATGACCACTGAGTCCCCTTTGACTTAGTGCAACCTTATGTAGAGCCGTGGAACAATGGCGCAGGTGACTGTAGGTGGGTTTGAGCCATGGCTGTGGCTACTGAGTCTTAGGCAAGCAGAATAATCACAGGGACACCCATGGGGGAATACAGGTGCCACGTGAGGACCTGTCTACAAGCACAGCAATGCCCAGGGTCACTGTCAGACACCAGAACCTAGGAGAGAGGCCCACACAGGGAGTTAGCCTGGTGGAGACCAAGTTGGACTTCTACCCTCCAGAGCGGTGAGAAAATACACAGCTGTTTTTTGAACCCCCCGATTTGTGGTCTGGTTTGTTCCAGCACCACTACCTAGCGAAGACACAAACAGACCCGAGCCAACAGCTGCCACCCTCCTCTCTACCCAGAGGGGTCTGAGTGATCAAAGGGGGAACGGCCCCCATTGCCAGAGGCCCCGCCGCTACACAGGGAGGGAAAGTGAAATATGAAGATTGGGGCACCAGTGGGTAAGTGCTCAGCTGCTAACTAAAAGCTCAGTGGTTCAAATCCATCTGCCCTTCTATGGGAGCAAGAGGTGGCCGGCCTCCAGAAAGACTGCAGCCTGGAAACCCTGTGGGTCTACTCTGTCCGCTAGGGTACACAGCAACTTGATGGCAACAGGCAAGGTGACCCCTTGGCAGACTCGTCTGTCCCCACTCGGCTGCTGGTCCTTTTCTTTCAGAACACTCAGACCACATGGCAACTGGCGAGCTCCAAAGGCTAGGTTTCCATAGCAACAATGAGCCTTGGAAACAGGATTTCACTTCGGCTTGGCATGGTGATCCCAGTGGCCCGTTAAAAGAGTTGCCAGGGTGAGGCTGATGGTGGGGCAGAAGGGTTTGGGGTGAGCCCAGGACTGGTTGAGGACCCCCACATGATTTGCCTGGAAGGTGAGGGCAACAGCCTTACTTGGACAGGTGTCCCTTCTGAGTTGTGCTGCAATGCGCCTTTCCTCTCAGGAGGCCAGCATCTCAGGCTTCCACCTCTCAGGAGGGCAGTGGCATCAAGAGGAAGGAGGGAAGGACAGGGGGCTCCACTGCTATCAACCCTTCTGCCCACAAGCTCCTGGCAGCGAACCATCTGGTCACTGGTTGCAGGCTGTGTGGGTCCCTGGGTGATGCAATTAGTTTGCACTGAATGACTAACCAATGGGCTTGGTGGTTTGAAACCATGGGTGTCTCCTTAGAGTCACATTGAGAACCCCAATATGGGAAGAGTAGCCCGGGTGACCTGGGTGGGCCTAGCCTAATAATGGATCCTTAAAGGGGGAGACCTTTCTGGAAGAGCAAGAGTTGGGATGATGCTGGAACAAGAGAGGTGCAGTACTGCAAGTTTTGAAGATGGAGGAAGGGGCTATGCACCAAAGACTGCAGGACGCATCTAGGAGCTGGATAAGGTGAGGGGATGGAGCCTCCTCTAGAGCATCCACGAAGGTAGACAGCCCCAAGAACACCTTGACTTTGGCCCACTGAGACCCACACTGGACTTTTGGCCTGAAGGACTTTACAGTAATGAATTTAATGAACATCGATCACTGTGTTCGTGATGATTGAGAGGTCCCTGGGTAGTGTAAAATGGTTTACGCACAGTTATTAACCTGGGGGTTGATGGTTCACACCCAGCCAGCAGCACTGCACAAGAAGGACTGAACGCGATAGAACAGTTCAACTCTGTCACACATGGGGTCACCGGGCGTCGGAATCAATGTGAGAGCAATGTACATATTGCTCATTTTCCTTAAACCCATCTTTGTAGACTCCTCCCAATGCACCAAAAAAAATCACCAGACCCAAAACTCAGTAGGACCTTTGCTTTGAGAACTTCCCAATAACACAGCTCAACCAACACCTCTCTATGCAACCGCAATGCAGACACCTCTGGGAGGGCAAGGAGGAACGGCACTATCATTCCATCTCTGGGTCCACTCACTCAGAGGCTGGGAGCGCCCTTAGTCCCCCCCAAGCTCCCACTTCCACTCCTGTAACATTCAAGCATCATCATGGCAGGGCCCCTGCACACTGCCTGCCAGTGTGTCTCACTGCTTCTCCAGGTTGACCCGGGTCTCTGGCTGCCATGAACAACTTGCACTCACGTTCTAAATGAAAGGCTGGTGATTCACACCCACCCAGGTAGGCCTCGAGAGAAAGTCTCGGCATTCTGCTTCCATAGAGACTTATTTTGTTTCAGATGTGTTGCAGGGCGACCTTGTGTAACAGAGTAAAAATGTCCCATAGAGTGTCCTCCAGTACACTCATTTGTCATAGGGAGTTATTTGGAAGACAGTTACCTGGCCAACTGTGTCAGTCTGGGTTGACTAGAGAAACAAATCCATAGACACTTATATGTGTGTAAGAAAGAGTTTTATAGTAAGAGTGATTGTATATTAAGAAAATATCCCAGCCCAGTCCAGATCAAGTCCACAAGTCCCATATTACCCAAGATGTCAATACTATTCCATAAATTCCTCTTTAGACTCATGAAACACATGCAATGACACTGAATGCAGGAAGATCAGAGGTCAGCGGGTGGAAAGTCTTGTGGAGTGGCATTGTGAGCATCTCAGTGCTGGTGTGGGTCTCCACATGGCTCCTCCAGCTCTGGGGCTCTAGCATAGCTCCATGGGTCTTGTCATCAAGAATACAAAGCAGAGAGTCTATGTATCTGGCCTCCAGTGAGCTATGTATCTCTGTGACACCTACAAATGAGGTCATCAAGCTGCAACCTGATTGACAGGCTAGACTCCACCCCTTTGCAAGTTGACACCAGATTACGTATGGACAAGGAGTTGCCAGAAAGTCAAGGTAGATTCAGAAGAGGATGTGCAATGAGGGGTATTATTGCTGACTTCAGATAAGTCTTGGCTGAAAGCAGGGGATACTAGAAAGATGCTTACTTGTGTTTACTGATTATGCAAATACATCAGACTCTGTAGACTATAACAAATTCCTGATAGCAGTGAGAAGAACGGGAATCCCAGGACACTTCACGGTGCTCATGTGGAGCCTATACTTAGATCAAGATGCAGCTACTCAAACAGGAGAGGGGGATGCTGAATAGTATAACATCAAGAAAGGTGTCTGTCAGGGCTGCATCCTTTCAACATACTGATTCAATCTGTATGCTGAACAAATAATCTTAGAGGAAGAATGTAGCCTCAATATTGGAGGAAGGCTTACAACAGCCGATGACATGCACATGACACAACTTTGTTGCTGAAAGTGTAGAGGACTTGACACATGGATGCAGATTAAAGACTACAATATGCATTACACCTCGTGATGTAAAGAAGATCAGCATTCTCATGACTGGACCCATCAACAACATCACAATAAGTGATAAACTGAGAAAAGATTGAAGCTCTCATTTTACTTGGGTCCATAATCAATGCTTGTGGAAGCAGCAGTTGAGAAATCAAATTCTGTATTGCATTAGGCAAATCTATGGCAAACATTCTCTTTATAGGTGTTCAAATGCCAAGATGTCACTTTGAGGTCTAAAGTGCATGGTATTTTCCATTGCCTCGTGTGCACGCAAAAGCTGACCAATGAATAAGGGAGACTGAAGAATCAATGCCTCGACTAATGGTGTGGGTGAATAACATTGAACACACCACGGACGGCCAGGAAAACAAACCGCTCTGGCTTGGAAGAAGTACGGACAGAGTGCGCCTTAGAAGTGAAGATGGAACTCTGTCTCACATCCTTTGGCCATGTTGTCGGGAGAAACCAGTCTCTGGAGAAGGACATCATGTTTGGTGAAGTGGAGGGGCAGAGAAAGAGAAGAAGGACGGATGGACACCGTGGCTGCAACAATGGGCTCAGGCACGGGCACAATTGCGAGGATGGCGCTGGCTGGGCAGTGTTTCCTTCATTCTGGGATGCATAAGGTCGCTATGGGGCGTGTGTGTGTGTGTGTGGGGGGGGGCTGACTTGATAGCACCTAACAACAACAACAACAACAATAACTTTGAACATGTCATCAGGAGGCACCAATCCTTGGAAAAGGACATCGTGCTTGGTAGAGGATCAGGTAGCAAGAGGAAGACCTCAGTGAGATGGACCGACCCTGTGGCTGGCACAGTGGGCGCCAGCATAACCATTGTGTGGACGGCGCAGGAAGTGGCAGTGCCCCATTCTGTTGTATGCAGGATTGCTAGGATTCTGACCCGATGCGCAGTACCTGAGAGCGGCAATTGCCTTGATGGGATCAGAGCATCCCACGGCGCCTCTGGACTGGACAATCTTCCGTCAGTAGCTGAGCACTCATCCTCTCCCGCGATAAAGATGGTTGTTGTTGTTGTTAAACACTTACTGCCATCGAGTCACTGCTGACTCATCGCAACCCTCTGGGAAAGAGTAGAATTGTGCCGTGTGGGTTTCCAAGACTGGATCTTTATGGAAGTCGAGCACCTCATCTGCTCCCTTGGAGCGGCTGGTGGTTTCGAACTACCTCGTCAGGGCTCCCAGCCGTTGCTGTTGTTTGCTGTTAGGTCTCATCGCGTCTCTCCTGATAACTTGCCCCAAGTAAAGAAATGATGTCACAACCTTCTGGCCTCTAAGGAGCAGCCTGGTCACCGTGGTCCGTGTCAGCTTGGGTCACTCTGCTGGCTGTCTGTGGCGACTTCGATGTTCTCCGACAACACAATAGTTCAAGCGCACTGATTCTTCTCCGGTCTTTCCGGCTCATTATCCAGCGCCCACATGCATTTCAGGCTGTTAAAAATACATACCCTGGCTTGGGAAAGGGCACCTGAGACCTCAAGTGACAGCTTGCTTCTTTAACCCGTCACAGAGGCCTTGTGTACCAGCGATTCCCAATTGACCTCTGCCTCCCTGAGTGTTGATTGTGGATCCGAGTGAACGGAAATCCTTGACAACTTCAATCACAAGGAAGATTCCAGCCAAGAAAACCCCAGGGCGCACAGGTCTGCTTTGTATCACGTGGGCTCACCAGGAGTCAAAGTGGACGGGGCAGCAATGGGGTCAAGGTCAACGTTGGAGCCTTTTCACCCCGGGGTGTGGAGCCACTGGAATGACGGTTCTGTTCTGTTCCAAGCCTCTGCAGACCTCCTTCCCTTCTGCCCAGGCAGGGGTGAGCAGAGGAAATTGCCTCGGTGCCTGGGAGAAGCAGCTCTACAGGGATTCTGGTAATTGTCCAAGATCCCCTCCTGCTCTCTCTAGGCAGGCAGCCTCAGCTCAGCAGCGTGATTTTTCCCATTTGCTCTCAGAGAGCAACAATTCCCTTTTGTGTCAAATATTAAAATTCTTCCCTTTCCACTTTGAGACGATGACTCTCATCCCACCCTCTGCCCCCCAGCAGTCTGTGAATTTAGGAATACTGAGAAAACCACGTGCTTGAGAATGCATGTGTGCGCTCACATAAGCGTGTGTACTTCATGACTTAGCCCATCCCTGAGCCGAGGTCTTAAATAAGGGCTTGATTAGCATTCCATCTCTGCATAGCGGAAGGCGCTGTTGGAACAAGGTGCACACACACACTGGCTGTGCTGAGATGGAGGGTTTCTCCATCAGGGACCCAGCAGCTTCCCGAGCAATTTGTCAATGCCATGCTAGCTCTGGGCGTCCACTGGAGGCTGTGGTTGGCAGCGTGGGCCCGGAGGCCGCCTCCGAGGCCTTCTCTGGGGCAGGGCCACCGGGTCAGCCCCCATTTAGCTCTTCTTGACTTTGTCATGGGAAGAGCAGCCGGTTGTCCCTGCTCCTCCCATCGGTGGGCGAGTTCTTTATTACCCAAGGAAATTGAGGATGTCCAATAGTGAGGGAGGAATAAATCATTGTTCTCAGCTAAATGGAGTAGTGCAGATCTGCTGGAAAAGGCTGCCTTTTATCAACAGTGCAAATAATGAAGATTCCATGCACTGAGGACACTGAAATGAGCCACTGCACTATTGATGGGGTATTTGGACAACTCCAGGAGCTATGTTGCAAAACCAGGCTCCATTAAAGATGCAGAACCCTTCTCAGAAGCAGAAAGACTAATATTGCTTTCCAACTAATTTATAAGTTTCCCCACAAGGCAACAAAGCCATGTTGTGGAGAAGCAGGGGCGGGTGGTTCTGGGGTTCCTGTTGTCTCTTGGCTCCTCAGCTCCACCAGGCTCTAGTGTGTTCTGGGGGCAGCCTTCCTCCAGGTCAGTGTGGGGGAGTGGAGGTGTGCAGCCCAGGGTGAGGTAAGTGACCCACAGGGTGGACACCGCAGGGTGGTCGGCCACCAGGCCTGAGTCCGTCGGGCCCTGAGGGACCGGTGCCGCCCGCCGTGGGGCACGGAGTTGACTCTGCATCATGGCGACCTTCTGAACGACTCCAGGAAACACCGTGCCCGTCCTGTGCCATCTTCGCGAGCCTCGCAGCACGCCTGCGCCCACTCTTGTGACCCTGGCACCAGCCCCTCTCACTAAGGCTTGTTCCCACGTGCACCGACCCTCTACCTCACCAACTCTCATGTCCCTTTCTAGTGACTCGGTTTCCTGACGAGGTGTCCAAAGGAAACCAGCCAAACTCTCACCATCTTTGCTTCTAAGGAGCATGCTGGCTGTTTTGCTTCAAAATTCAGTCTCTAAGAAGGGCTTCAAACCAACCCCTCAAACCCACGGCCACTGAGTTGATTCCTACGCATATCGACCCTATACAGGCTTTCTGACAGGAGCAAACAGGTGGGTTTGAACTGCTGACCTTGTGATTAGCAACCCAGTACCTAACTTATAGCAAGGGTTCTTTGTCGGAGGCTGGGAGAGTTGAACGTGGCCCTTCCCTCCCTGCCCAGAGCACTCAGATCCTGCATGTTTCCTTACACCAGGTCATTGGTGGTGGTGGGGGGTGGGGGGTGGGTATTCCTCAACCCCAGGGACCACGGGGCAATATCTGGAGACATTCTTAGTGGCCACAAATGCAATCAACCATGGGGGCAGAGAGACGTGCTATTGATATCTAGTAGGTACCAGGGATGCTGCAAAACCCCATACAATGCCCACAGCTGTGCCCCCAGACAGGGGCTGACTCAGTGTAAATGTTTTAAGAGTGCCGGGGCTGGGAAACTGCGTGTCATTGCTTTGTTTTTTTCCCTCTTCCCTGCTGGCTGAGTTGGGGTAGGCGGAGGCGACAGTGGAGTGGGGGCAGGACTTCCCAGACCCTGCAGTGCCTCCCCCTGAGACGCTGGCTGCTATTGTCGGCTCCCGTCCACTGGCCCCAGTTCTCGGTCACTCTAGGCAACAGCAGCCTGCCGGGTCCTGCGCCGACCCTGTGCTGGGCTGAGGATCAGACCACTGGGAGCCACGGGATGCTCAGGGGCTGGTCTCCAGAAGGAGCTCTCCAGGGCTCTCTCCCTAGTCCACGGAAACCTTTCTGGCATCTTGCCGACACCTGGCCCTCCATGGATGAGGGGGCCTGAGCATGAGGTGGGCTGGCTGGAATGGAACTCAGTTCTCCCACGCAGGCGAGGATTCCCCTGCCGGGCCAGCCAGGCCTCTGGAAGAGACACAGGCTGCTTATAAAGCTCTCCAGACTGCAGAAGCACCACCAGGCGAGCCCAGGGCCATCCTCACCGGACCTCGGAGCCCTGGCTATAGAAGCAGGTGCCGCCCGCCCGATGAGAAGGGGAGGCGGTGGAGGTGGGGGCGAAGGCCAGGCTGACTGGGCTCTGTTGCTGGCCCTCCTCCATGACCCAGAGCCACGTTTTCATCTCTCTGAGCTCCCGTTACACATGAAGGCATAATGAAAGCGTGCCTACCTCACGGGCTGCAGTGGGTACTAAATTAGCTCTGACACACACTGCACTTATCCCCGTGCCTGGCACGTGTGAGTGCTCAATAACTGTAGGCTATCAGGAGTATTAAAATTGACGATTATGAAGTTGATTGAGAAACACAGAGAAGTGTTCACGTTTAAGGCTAAGTCAGAAAATGAGATACCAAATCATGGGCCCATTATGACGGTGCTTGTTCAGTAATGAGCCAGCAGCAGACCCAGCCCAGGGAGGAGGTGCGGGTGGGCTAGGAGGTGAGCTAGTCTCTACAGAGTTCTGGGTGGGCTGAATGCTCTGAACGAGAAATGAGAGGTGGGTTTACCTTAAGACAAAACAAAAACAATAACAGCGCACGTATTCACACACACACACACACACACATACACACACACACACACACACACACACACACACCATCAGTCTTAAATGAATCTGTGATCTTACCTAGATCTGGGTTGACTGGCATAAAGCAGATGTATGCTTGTTGTTGAGGGGCCGTGGGGTCAGTTGAGATCCATAGCCGCCCCCTTTCAGGACAGTGCGGAACCGCCCGGTAGGATTCACGAGGACGCGGTCTTTCCAGAGCAGCTGCCAGGTCGTTGCTCCGGCACAGCCACTGGGTGGGGTGCCAGAGTCAACCTTTAGGGGAGCAGCGAAGCACTGACTGGTCTTCTCTCCAGGCCTCCTGGCTGGCCTCACCCGTGTGGACAGGGAGGCGCAGACTCTGAAGGGGAGGTGGGGCCAGCTGGGGCCACAGGTAACAATACTGTTGTTGTGAGGAGCTGCGGGGTCAGTCACAATGCAGAGCGACCCTCTGCACAGCAGCCAAATGTGGTTGGGATTCACCACACCATGAGGAATTGTATGAAAGGCTCACGGCACAAGGAAGGTTCAGAACCACTGCTCGAGAAGCGCTGCTGAAACCTGCTCACTTTGGGTGGCCCTGCTGGCATTTGGGACACCAGCAAGACCGCTCCCAGCATCACAGCAACACGCATGACACTGCGGTACAACAGACTGTCAGACCAGCGGCACAGGGACCCTGGGGGCGGACAGAAACGAAGGCGCATATAGACCGCAGTTTGCTGGGCCCTCGTCCACAGAGAGAAAGGGAGTCTTGGCGGATGCCACCACGAGTGAAATTAGACACAAAAAGACATGCATCGCACCGTTCCACGCGTATACCAATCTGGAGTAGGCGCATCATAGAGACAGGAAGTTGCTCAGAGGTTCCAGGTGGCCCTCAGCAGAGCGGGGCGGGCACCGAGTGCCTGCTTTGAGTGATGTCTAGTGATGATGGAGGTGAATACGGTCACACATGCACGCGTGCACACAGAAAGTATGTGGCAGAGGGAGTTAAGACAAGAGAGCATCTGACCCCTGCATGCGCAGGACTCCTCTCTGTACTGTGGGGCCAGAACACACGACCGACGAGGGCTGAGGCAGGAGGGACCTACTGAAGAAGAGGGGTGAGGGGTAACCCAGGCTCCGGATGCCCCTACGGGACAGCTCTGCCCAGAGAGGAGGAAAGAACTAGCTGGGCCCTTGGAGGGCTCAGAGGGAGGACAGCACCTTCCTGGTCCTCAGCCACTGCTTCATGCCTGGTGCACTGGCACCGGGTCGCCGACTCTGCCAAGTGATCCCTGGGGGCAAAACCGCAGCCCAGCCAGGAGCCACTGAACTAGACTGTCTCTTGGGTTGACGCAGCCCTCACGCTCACAGATCACAGGAGCAGGTTTGTATTTGAAGTGAGTTCTGAAGCCAGAAGCAGATTTCTACAGGCCACTGTTCTACTGCGAGTAGAGGCAGGGCCTGTGGCCAGAGAATTCCTGGGCAGGCTGGAGCCCATTTGAGGAGAGTGATGACTATGGGTAGAGATGTAGGCACCCCCCACCCCCAAGAGACATGCCCATGCCTGACTCCAGGCGGCTGTGAATGTGACTTTACTTGAAAAGCAAGACTTGGCAGATGTCATTAGATGCACGTTCAGATCGTAACCCCATCGCTTTTAAGTCCCTTCCAGCTCAGAGTGACCCTACAGGACAGAGGAGCAGCCCCATCGGACCTCCGCCCGACACTTCCATCTTTACAGTAGCAGCCGGCCACGCCTTCCTCTCACAGAGCAATTGGTGGGCTGGAACCGTGGATCCTTTGGGCTCACAGCTTAACGACGCTGGGTCCCAAATCCAATCACTAGTGTCTTCATGAGAAGAAACCCCGAGGCACACGGGGAAGAGACCAGGCAAAAATGAGAGGCCGAGATCGGAGCGATGCTTCTACAAGCCAAGGAAGACCAACACAGGATGCAGACCACTGAGGCCAGCAGAGAGGCCTAGAGGTGGGTTCCCCTTAGAGCCCCCCAGAAGGAACAACCCCGATGGCACCTCAATTCCAGATCCATGAGAGAACACGCTTTCAGCCACCCTGCTGGTGGCGACTTTGCCACGGAAGTCCTCGGGCCGACTACAAAGGACTGACGGCTGAGAAGCAGTCAAAGAGGCGGCGAGGAAGCAGTGCTGTGTGCCACGGACTGGAGCCACGGTGTGGACAGGGAAGCCTCTAGAAGGCCCTGTTGGGTGGGGAGCAATTCCTCGGGTCTCCAAGATGCATGTGAGGGTTGGAATAATTTTAAAAAGAATTTTAAAAATGTAAAGATGGAAGACTGGTGTTTCTCCTTCACAAAGAGGAGAGTTGGTACGATCTGTGATCTGTCAACATGTCTGAGCCAACAAATGCTTCCACGGCAATGCTGCCAGTAGTGTTGGGTGTTCATGCCCACCTCCCACCTCCACCGAACTTTTCCCCTCCTCACTCCGCCGTCTAGGAACCTTTGAGCAACAGCACGTACTGATAACTACTTGTCTGCGGACCATGAAATGCTACAAACATCCCCAGTAATGGGTGTCTTTGTTTGACTCCGACCCGGACCGTAATGGATTCTTTTACTCCACTTCTGTAAGTGCGTGCTGCGTACATACATTTTAAAACCCTTGGGTTCGAACGTACCTTATTACATTTTAAAGTCTCTGGATTGTAGCAGAAAAATGTTCTGCGCTATAAAACATGGAGCATGGTTGAGGTTTGATGGGTTTGCTTCTATTTTCTACCCAACAAAATGCTTTCTAAATGCCATTAAAATTTAGCGTACGCCATAATAACCAAGCGGCATTTGTTCCATGTTTAAGTCAATTGACTTCTGAGTTTTATTTCTTCATATACATCAAATCAAATCAAATCAAGTTGTTGCTGCAGCCAGAGGTAAGGGACGTGGTTGTCATTCTTGTGTAGACAAGCCTTCCCCGCCTCCCGTTGCCCCCACTGTCTCCTAGAGCCCTGGGTTCTCTGGGTGGTTAACAAGCTCTTCTGCTAACTGAAAGGTTGGTGGTTCGAATCTAACCAGAGGTACTTGGGTAAAAGATGGACCGTGATCCTCTTCCTGAAAAATACCCGCTGAAAACCCTGGGGAGCACTGTTCCGAGTCTAACGCATGTGGGGTTGATCTGAAGGCACATGGTTCATGGTTGCGGATGGTGGACAGAATGGGTGGGCAGCTGTTGCTGTGATGTGTCTTGGGGAGGTGGGGCTGGGGAAAGGGCTGTGAGGTAAAGGAAAGGACCCCAGTGGCTGTTCTGGGCTGGGGGGCTGGACTGCTTTGATCACAGATACAAAGAACCTACCAGACACAAACCCTGATGAGCTCCTAACACAAAAGACATCAGACTAACTACCACCAAGTTGATTCCAACTCATCAGGTCCTGGAGGACAGAGAACTGTCCCCGGTGGGTTTCCGAGGCCATAATCTTATGTGGTAGTAGAGCGCCTCATTCTTCTTCAGCGGGGTGGATGATGCTTTCGAACTGCTCATCGTGTGGTTAGCAGGCCAACACATAACCTACTAGGCCATCTGGCCTAAGTAGCACTGGAAATTGGGTGTGGTGGAAAGAGCACTAGTTGGGACCTCCCAGGGTCATCTCAACTCTATTGTGCCCCTAACGACTAGGTTACCAATAGGTATGAATTGCCTGGTATTAGGGCTACCAGGACAAACCACCGGGGAACCGGGTGCCTTAAAGCAACAGGAATGTCTTCTCACACGATTCCGGAGGCTACAAGTCTGAATTCAAGGTGTCAGCTGGGCTGGCACCTCCGGGAGACTGAGAGGGAGAATCCTTCTCAGACTTCTCTTCCAGTGACAATCGTTGGTGTCACTTGGCTCAGAGACACGCCGCTCCCTCCAGTCTCCATCTCCTGTTGTCACGTGGGGCTCTTCCCTGGTTCCTGGATCTCTCTGTCTCTAGGCCCAGGTTTCTTCTCCTTTCTCTAGTAAAGGCCTCAGTCATTGAGGTCAAGGCCCACCCTAGTGTACAGTGACTTCATGTTAACATGAGTTGGTCCAAAATGATCCTGTTTCTGAATACCGACTCATTCATGGTCCTATTTTGGGTGGGGGGGTAGAGGTGGGTGGGTTGGACACACTTGAACCTTCTACATACCTGATACAGATGATTCAACCTTCCTGACATCCCATTGTCTTACTTGAAAAGTATTAATGACCCCAGTAAATAACCCACCTGAAGAAGGGCCCATCCTGGCTTCCAAAACAACACGTGGTGCTCGCTCCCCTGCTCCTGGTCCTGGGCTGAGCCTTCTAACAAAGGACACCAGTTCTGCTCCTCCAGGTCCATAGAACAGGGGTAGGGAGGGACCAGAACCCACCCACCCAACTGGGGGCCTGTTCCTCCTCACTCCCTCCCTCTAGGTTTAAGGGACACGGCAGAGCAGCCAGAAGACAGGGGCAGGAGGCAAGAAGGTGGAGGCACAGTGTTCCCAAGATGGGAAGTTGGGAAGGCAATGAGGTCATGGGCCTTGAAGGGAGACAGCCTGGAGTTCAAGTCCAGGCCCCGTGGATGACCAGTTGAGCCACTCTGGCGGAGCCTTCATCTTGCTGCACTCCACGCCATCATTGGGTGCTGGGGTTGTGGTCCCCCCACAGGAAGAGGGAAGAGCTCACAACTTAGAGTCGGGATGCAGGCAGACAAAGAAGCCCAGACAGTACCTGTCACAGGTGCCCATCAATGAGCAGACAGAGAGGCCTGTCTGGGGTGGGGGTGGGGTGGGGGAGACTGTGGGCACTTCCCTCCCTACGATTTCACCATGCTCATCTATAAAATGGGGCCAAGACCAGACGGTTCCGGGGATCTGTCTGGACCTGGGGAGACAGCGAGGGTTTGTGACTGCTCAGGGTCCGAGTGGAGCAAACACGCACAATGAATGAGGTCTATGACAGTGCTGGGGGGTCCAAGGTTGTAGAACAGCGGTTCTCAACCTGTGGGTCGTGACCCCTTTGGGGGTCGAACGACCCTTTCACAGGGGTCCCCCAATTCATAACCATAGCAAAATGACAGTGATGAAGCCGCAATGAAAATAATGTTATGGTTGGAGGGTTACCACCACATGAGAAACTGTATGAAAGGGTCACAGCGTGAGGAAGGTTGAGAACCACTGCTGTAGACTTTGCCCTGGTAGGGCCCATGGTGGCGCAGTGGTTAAAATTTTGCCTTCCATGCAGGGGACCCAGGCTCTAAACCCAGACAACGCATCTCTTCTGCAGACCCCTCCATCCGTCAGAACAGAGGCTGGCGTGCGGCGAAGGTGCTGGGCAGATTCCAGCCGAGCTTTCCGACTAAGAGGGACTAGGGAGAAAGAGCTGACAGTCTTAAGATCGGCCGGGGAAACGCCAGGAATCACAGCCCTGTGATCTGCAGCGAGCGCAGGGCTGGGGCAGGACTGGACAAGATCTCGTTCCATTTTGCACACGCTCGCCACAAGTTGGGGGCTGTCTCAGTGGCCACTACCAAAGGCACAACAAGGTCACCTTGTCCTTGGAATGGCTCAGAGTAGGGCCGGGAGCAGGAGGGTGGGCCACAGTGGCTGAGACCCTGCGCTTCTCCATCCAGAGCTGGGCCCAGGCTGGGAGCACAGGACCCAGGGCCCCCTGCAAAGCAGACACTCAGCTGTGTGCTGGGCCAGGCTGAGCTGGGCTGGGCTGGAGGACGGTGCTGTCCCTAATGCACGGTGACAGGAAAGAAGCACAAATAACCATCGTAAGTCTGAGGGCCAGCTGGGATGAGTAGAGGCTGGGCCGGGCAGGGATGGGGCAGTCGGGGCTCTTGATGTCAGGGGAACTTGCAGCTGGCACCTTCGTTTTACCTGGGGCTCTGTTCTTTACAGCAAATTGGACCTTTTGCTCTGAAAGAAATAATTACCCTCGCAGGAGTGGAGCGCTGGTCCTGAATGCTGATATGACACACAATGTCACCTTGCCAGTCGGCGAGGCGCCCGCTCCCCGGCTTGGGCCGCATCCAACTCCCCATCTCTTTCTCATAATGGAGGTCACCTCCCGATAGAATTCGTCAATGATCTCCAAAATGACGAGCAGGAGTGTGCCTGTCAGCGGGATTTCTTCTTTTAAAGGGGAAACAGGGACAGGGAGAGGAAGGAGGCAGTGGGTGGGACAGCGAGAAGAGGAGGGGCCCCAAGCCCAAGCCAGAGGTCAGGATTTACTTGGCCAGAAGAGGGGGTGACCCTAGGAGCCATGACCCAGTCGGGCAGGTAGTATCAGAAACCAGGTGCTCCCCGGCTCCCTAGTCCCTTTTGGGGAGGAAGGTCAACAATTGGCCCCAGAGAACCAGCCATCAAGCAGGGGTTCCAGAGTCCACAAGGGCCAGAGAGGGGACTCTGGGGTCCCAGGTAGCCTGCCTCTTGGATTCAGAGATGCAGATGCCTACTTGCCTACGGAAATAAAAATCGCAGGGCTGGAGCTGCACTGGAGGGGAGGGTTGTCGTGAACTCGCTAAGAGGAGAGCTTTGGTTTTGCCCTCGCCGGTGGAGCGGGGACATATTGGCCCTAGGCGCTGTAAATAATCCCGCCTGCCCAGAGTCCTGGAAAAGAATTCTAACCGCGTGCACACACGACCAGCCTGTGTGGAGGACACGGCTATTCTGAGCTCTCTCCAAGGCAAATGGCTGCCCACAGGCAGAGAGGCTGAGTCGCTGGAGAAGCCCCTGGAGAGGAGGTGGGTGGCAGACTCTCAGGCCTCCATCTGGAGAAGGACGGGGGCAGCTCTTTCCTCCCCAGTGACCCACCCAGTGGGACCTAGCCAAATCTCAAGGACTTGTTAAAAAAAAAGCCAAGCCACCTGCTGTTGAGCGAGCACCTGGCATCTCCTGGTGTGTCAGAGTGACGTGTGCTCTGTTGAGTGATCCACAGTTGCCTTTTGGGGAAGTAGATCACTAGGCCTTTCTGCAGAGCTGCCTCTGGGTGGACTGGAACCTCTAACCTTTTGGTTAGTGACTGAATGTGTGCGGTAACTGTTGGTACCACTCAGGGACTCACAAAGACTTATCCACTCTG
The DNA here is from genome assembly GCF_000313985.2 of Echinops telfairi. Classification (NCBI taxonomy): domain Eukaryota; kingdom Metazoa; phylum Chordata; class Mammalia; order Afrosoricida; family Tenrecidae; genus Echinops; species Echinops telfairi. The sequence goes on from NW_022111357.1 coordinate 37,728,229, forward strand.
CGTGCAGAGCCCGGTTCATACAGGAGTGTGACGAGGGAGGGAGGATGCTAGAATTCACAGCGTTCCTGTGCTTGGATGGGAGACAGACAAGAAGATGTCCCTTCTGTCCGCACAGAATTACACGGCCACCTGCTGAGAATCCTTTCCCTGAGTCCACTCTGCTTGCTGGGTGTTGACGCCAACCAAGCTAGTCACACACGTATTCTCTGAGCACCACGTGCTGGGGGCATAGTGCTCTGGAAAACAAGCCGAGCCTGAAGCAGAAGGGACACCGCAGGTAATATTCACCTCAAGCTGAGCATGGATGGTACCCAGGCAGCCCCACGGGGCTCAGAGGGCACTCCAGGGCAGGAAGCCAGACCCAGGAAGCCAGGGACTTTGTGTGAGGTGGGACTAAGCTCTGGAGAGAAGAAGGAAAATGCAGGAGCAACACTTTCCACCATCCATCCTCCCCGGGAACCCGACTTCCCTTGGAGACATTGTGCCAGGTCTCCCAGTTCCACCCATTGAGATGCTGGATCCTGGACTCAGCCTACTCAGAATTCTCTCTCTGGTCAACCAACCCGGAGCTGAAGTCTCAAACCACTGTCCACAGAAGCTTGGCCAGAATGCCAATGGGATGCTAAGCCAGATGGAAGAAAGGAACCATGCCCATCAAGAAGAGGACACCTGAAGGGGACCTTAGTGTCTGAAGCCCAGCAGGGCCACCTTTTCTGCCAACCTGCTCGGCAAATCTGTGCATGGAGAGGCTGGAGCGCCAGCCACTGCACATCCATGCTTTGAGAAACATTAAAAAAAAAGAAAGGTCTGAAATGATTTTTTTAATACAAACATGAGGTTTTAATCAAAACAGGAGATATTCCTTTCAAGTAATAGCCCAGTAATAGCACTCCCTAAAGTAATGAGATTTCAGTATTCAACAATAAAATGTGATCTATTCAGGATTCAGGGAAAGAAGACTCTATAGAGATACTTTTAGGGTGATTTTCAGCTATCTGAACGGATGTTTTAAGTTCAGACCATTCCGCCCACCCACGGGGAGGGTGGCCTTCTAGAGGAAGCGAAAGGACATTGTCCGCTGAGTGGGCCCTGAGCAAGCTGGGTCCAGACTTTCCGGGGCCCAGGCTTGAGTTTAACTTGGAGGCTGGACAGTATGACTGTCATGTTGGCTGGGGCTCCGGGAGAGGACCACCGGACACAGGTGGTGACGCTCAATCCTTCACTAACCACACCCAGACTGAAGGGGGGGGTCACCAGAGAAGCCCACTTCCATCCCCAACTCTACCCCCTCACTCAAGAGACTGGAGGAATGGCAGTCCCTCCATCCGGCCCTTACCACAGTCCTACCAAAGAGCAGCAATGGGCCAGGGACCCCAGAAGATGCCAGAAGCCCTGTGTGTCATGTTCCCACTGGGCTTATCCAAGCACCACAAACAAGATCCAACCATATGGTTACAGCCTATAAAAAGGCCTGTTGCCCGGGCATCGGCTCCAACGCCCGGTGCCCCCACGCGTGTTGGAGTACCACGGTGCCCTCAGTTCTCTTTTGAATCCACACAGTATCTGGGGGTAGTTTCCCACGCCTCTTGGATCAGGTGCTTGGCTTGCGTGCTGTTTCTCTGAGTCTGACTCTCCCACTCGTAGGTGGGCAGAGGACGCTGGGGCAGCGAAAAGGCCAGACTGTGGTGGTGATGTCACAGCATCTGTTGGCACCAGCCCATCCTCTTCTGGAGCAGGGTGAAGGAGACCCTGGCGGAGAGGTAGACTCGGGGGTGAGGTGCCATAAAGGGTCCATGGCTTTGTAATGGCTGAGTCCTCAAAAGTGGATCAATAGCCCTACTCCTGAGACCCTGTGCAAACCCAAACTTCCATCCTTTCCGTTAGCAGCTGAGCCTGTAAAAAGCCTCTGTATCACCTTGGAACATCTTAAAGGAGACCTTGTGACATGATGGGTTACGCATCGGCTTGCTACCAGCAAGGTCTGTGGTTCAAACCCACCAGCAGCTCTTCCAGAGAAAGATGACGCTGTCTGCTCCCTAGAAGATAGACAGCCCCAGAACCCGGCGGAGCAGTTCGACTCTGTCCTAGCAAGGTGCTGTGGGTCGGAATACACTGGATGAAGTGGGGTTCGTTTGGGGACCCCCGAGCAGCACACGTCAATGCTTTTGTGAGTCAGTTTGCACTCGGGAGCTTACGAAGTCTCCTTGAGGCAGGCCAGGGACTCTAGGGAGATGGGACAGCCTCATCCCCCTCCTTTCTACAGTGTCCTCCCACCTGTCCTGTGATGGTGCATGATGAGCATCTGCCGATGAGGGCACTGAGTGGCCCTAAATCAGCTCACCGTGGGAACACTGGACCACGGCGACCAGGGTTTACAGATTCATGCCAGCCCTGAACCTATGAACAACCCTGGAAGCCACGTCAGTGCTTCCCATCTCAGCCCCCCTTGGTCAGCTAGAGCACTGGGCAGTGACTCTCTGGTCCTGTTATCGTCCACCCAGACGTTGCGTGTCCCCAAGCCCTGTGACGCTTTGGCTTGCTCTGCCCTATGTGGGGATGGTTAACCACTGGCCGTCCAATCCACTCCAAGACCTGGCCACTGGCGGGGATAGCAAGGTGGAACAGTTTTAGCAGAAAATCATAGTCTATGAGTCTCACAGAAGAGACACCACCCCCCTCGCCGAGTGGCCTGGACGGTCCCCATCTTGCACGCACAGAGAGCTCCTGTTGGGGTCAGCTGGGCCTTCCTGCTGCCAGAAGGAGACAGGCATATTTCTCTCCCTCCCACCTGTGTCGGGCCAGAAATAGACCTGCTACTAACAGTGATGGACATCTCCCGAGGCTCGTCAGAGATAAGGCAAGGGCCTCGGGCTGAGAGTTTGGACTTGACCGTCCGGAGGAAATGCTACTCATGGGCAGGCACCAAACCACCTGATTTGCAAACGGCCGTCTCCTCAAAGCCAGGAGACAGCGTAAAAGGCAGGATTAAGTGACGTTTGGCTGACAGCTGATGGTCTACGAAAAGGTCAACCCCCAGATCATCCCTCCATTCATTATTTATTAACAATCTCCAAGACTAGAGCCGTACATCAAATGTCCGGCCTGGGGAAGATGATGAAGTATTATTTTATAGCCAGAGGCCTCTTAAAGGTGTTAACAAAAAGCTTACCGAGTGATTTCAGCATGTTACAAAATAATTTATTAAGAATTCGCTGCAGCTGAACATTAAAAAAGATATTAATCACCCAGTGAAATGGTTGCAAGAAAAACAGCCCCGCCCGTGCCTGCGGGCAAGACGGTGTGGAGCGTCATGTTCACATTGATCGAACACTTGGGTCAGACAAGGGCATGCTGCTACATACTACCCACCTCTCACTCGCTTTTGAACTGGGCACAATGTCTACCTCCCAAATGCCCTCCTTCTCTGGTCACCTGGATGGCTTTGCCCAAACAGCCCAAGGTCTGCCAGCCATCTTTGCCCACCAACTACTCAAGTCTACCAACTCTCCCTGCGCCCACCAACCATAAGAGAAAAGCTTATGCCAAGGGGGACGGTAAGGAGCCAGAGGTGGCATTTTTGCTCCGCATGCAGCGGACCCAGGTTCAAGTCTCGGCTAGGGTGCACCAGGTGAGAGCCGTGCCGGTTAATGTGGTGCTGAACAGGTTTCAGCAGACTTCAGAGTACGGTGGAATCGGAAGAAAGGCTTGGGGGTCTGATTCTGAAAATCAGTGCAGGAAAACCCTGTGGAACCAACCATGCAGCCCACAGCGCATCACCTGCACGGTGCAGGACCAGGCAGCATTTCATTGCATGGGGCACCGGCGACGGAGCAGACTAACTAAGCTGCCAATGCAACTGGATGAGTGTCCATTACACCATCACATGACTAGGACAGGTGCTGTGACCTTAGGAGGATATGTATGGGGTTATTTGCAAAAAGCTATACTTGCAAATGGGCCAGCTGGCTCTGCCCAGATAGGCAGAAACGTGTCTGGGTTGGCTTTCCAAGAGAGGAGGTTTATGGCCCATGCCCTTGAGAAATATCAGCTCCTACAGGCCAGGTCTCAGGGATTCTTCCTTAGAAGAGCCAAGCCGGAAGATGGCCTCAGGGCGTGGATCTCAGAGCTCAGACAGGCAGAGAATGAGAATCAAGGATGATTCCCACACACAGGCCCTGTTCTGAGAAAGCTTGGCGTCATTTACCATGTAGATGAGGTGGGAAGCTTCCCCTACAGGGACTTCTCACCCCAGCATTCCTGTAACTAGTGGCGAGCCTGTCCTAGCATCAGAAATTGATTACCATGTATAAAAGTTTAATGTACCCCCAACCTTTCAGGTTAATATTTATTGCATGAAATGCGATTCACCTTGACTTTTTAAAAAGTCAAGCTGTGGGAAAGTAACTTGGGTCACGTGGATTCATGGGGCCTGTGCATTCTGGTTTCTTCTTTTTTGTTTAATCGTTTTATTGGGGGCTCATACAACTCTTATCACAATCCATCCATACATCAATTGTGTAAAGCACATTTGTACATTCATTGCCCTCATCATTCTCAAAACATTTGCTCTCCACTTAAGTCCCTGGCATTAGGCATCAGGTCCTCATTTTTCCCCTCCCTCCACGGTCCCCCTCCCTCATGAACCCTTGATAATTTATAAATTATTATTTGTCATATCTTGTCCAGTCCGACGTCTCCCTTCACCCACTTTTCTGTTGTCCGTCCCCTCGGGTTGGAGGTCACATGTAGATCCTTGAAATCGGTTCCCCCTTTCCAACCCATTCTCCCTCTACCCTCCCTGTATCGCCACTCACACCACTTCTGAAGATGTAAACAATGAGTTACAGAAGTCCTTGAAGCAAGAAGACATCGCTCTTAGGTGCGCACGGCTTGTCTCTCTAGCCTTCTCTCTGGGCCTGGCTTCCTCTGACTCACCAACCACGGGGCACTCAGAAAGCCAGGTGCTCTGACCACCCTCGCCTCTCCGGGAAGTTTCTCTCACTCAGCGACTCTACATTCCACGAGACTGGGTCCAGCTCTGTCTTGTGCACCTCGGTAGCCCCAGTCCACTGCTGGGCCTGAGCCTCCACGATTGTGATGCGTGAGTACATGAACGTATGTCCAGAGAGGACCCTGGGGCTGACTCCTTCCAACCCATGGGGCAGCCTGGAAGATGCAGTGGGAGGCAGGCTTGAGAACCCCAAACGAATGTGGTGTCCCCCCTACTTGTCGAAGGTGCCCTTCTGGCCAGACTGGCAGAGAGGAAATGTCTAAAAGTAAATCCTCCTATAAATCACAGTCCTTCCCACGGACTACATGTTCTCACAGGTCAAACCCAGCTCCGATCAGACACCCACAGCCCTGCTTTCCAAGGGGCAAGTCCCCCCTAACAATGGCCGACCAATGTGCCAGGCAACCAGGAGCCCAGCCGTGCACACACAGACTTATGTGCTGCAGAAAATGACCCTATTAAGCTCAGCAGTAAACTCCCTTCAACCAAGCCGGGGTGTGCCCTGACTGCCAAGCGGCTGGAGACCAAGCCACAGAGAGAAGCAGGCGGGCCTGGCAGGAGCGGGAGCCTCTTCTTCTAAATCACATGGTCTCACCACAGTTCCTTGAACCCAGCTCAGGAAACGCAGGCCAGGCCAGGCCAAGGGTGGCACAGGAGGGGGAGGAGCAGCAGCTGTGGGGTCCCTACAGACTGGGGGGCAGGACAGGCATGCCCTCCCCTGCATTCCCAGCACAGTTGTGTAGGCACTGAGAGGCCTCATGTCTGGTACCTCACTGGCCCCCTTGAACTTGCCACCTCGCTTGACAGACAAGAAATTGAGCTGTGAAGGGGTTAAGCCACTTGACCTGGGAGCCGGGGTGGCACAGTGATTAAGCATCTGGCAGTTCCCTGAAAGGTCGGCGGTTCAAACCCAGCAGTCACTCTGTGGGAGACAGAGGTCTGGTGACCTGCTTCAGAAGAGCTTTATAGCTCAGGGAAGACTAGGTGGCCATTCTAGTCCATCGTGCAGGGTCGCGAGGCGTCGGGATGGGCTGGGCCCTGGGCCCAACAAGAGAAACAACAAAGCCCCTTGACACAGTACACATACACACACACACACACACCCAACAAGAGAAACAACAAAGCCCCTTGACACAGCACACACACACACACACACACACACACACACACACACCCTGCCCCAGGGCTGGCCAGTGATGGCACTGAGACTGATGGATAGAGTGAGGGCCTAACGTGCTCGGTGCTCACCAGAAGCTCGGTGCTTTGAACCCGCAGTGCTGCTCTGCGTGGGAGCGGTGGGATAATCTGCTTCCGCTAAGATTTACAGCCTTGGAACCCAGTTTGCCGAAGGCTCGGAGGACAGTGAAAGCCTCAGCTCCATTGCAGTCCCCACGGGATCAAGCGTCCTTGGAGTTCCCTGGGACCACTGACCAGGGATGTGAGCAACCTTGCCCTCAGATGCAGTCCCTTAGCAAGTGAAGGGAGGCAGATGTGGCTGGGTTAAATTGTAACATCTGGCCATCCCTTTGTGAACCGTTTTTAATTTGTCCTAATTTGGGTTATTTTCTGCTTTCTTTTGAATTGAGGTTTTCTTCCCTGTGTTTTATGCCGCTATTGTTGTTGGAGTGTTTTTAAAAAACATTTTTTTTTGGTATGATTTTCTTTATATGAAATCCAGGATAGGTAAATTACAGAGACAGGAGCTAGATTAATAGTTTCTTAGGGCTCTTGGAGAGGAGGTTGGGCGGGGGGGGGAATGGGGAGCTATTAATAATGACTATGGAAACGAAGAAAATGCTCTAAAATTGACTACAGTTATGGCTGCACACCTGTTTTAAATGTATTCTAACCATTGGATTAGATGCACATGAATTATATGTCAGTAAAACTGTTAAGAAAAAAAAGATTAACCACCTTGGAAACTCCACGGTGCAGTTCTACTCCGTCCTGCAAGGTCTCTATGTTGGGATCAACTTGACAGCAGTGGTTTGGGGTTCTTTTGGACGTGAACATGAGTGAGGGCAGTGGTGGCTAATGATGGGATTCTCCTCTTTCATGCGGGAGACTGTGAAAAACAGTCAAGACATCAAACAAGACGTTGCTTTGGGCAAATCCACTGCACCCAGCCTCTCTGAAGTGCTGGAGATCAAAGGTTCCATCCAAAGAGTAAGGTGCACATGACTCAAACCAGGGTATTTTCAATCGCCTCATACGTGTGTGAAAGCCGGACACTGAGGAGGGAAGACTGCATGTGATAGGTAGGTTATTGTGCCAACCTGGCCAATAGGAACAGGTGGGATTAATCAGGTCACAGTTTGATTGGAGGACAGAGAGATAAATGGCTCTGCAAGGCCCCGCCCCCTCTCTCTTGCTCTCTGGTGATTGAGCGAGCTGGAGCATTTGTGCTGCTGTAGCTAGTTCTCTGTCTCGGCCTGTGAGTTGCACCACCTGTGGGCCAGGCCAGCCTGTGGATCGTGCCATTAGAACTTGAGGCTCCTTCGAGACCTGCTTGGCCACACTGCCGGTGCATACATTGCACATCGCTTGAGCTCGAGGCTGGTGGATCCTGTCACCTTGCATTGCTTGCATTCGATATTCCATCCAGACCTGCTTCCCTAAGATCCTGAGCTACTGACTGTTACTAACCCACCCTGCTGCTTGCTGCCTGTGGACAGACTCTGCTTGCTTTGCCCCAGGGAGGACTCTGCCGTCTGCTTCCTTGACCTTGGACCCGCTAGCCTACATGAGTTGAAGGAATTCCAGTATATTAACTGTTCCACGGGAGTGAGTTGAACTGAACCCTCTGTACTGCTGTGTGTTACGAATTAGCTGTTATATTCCTTCTCCTATATATCATCTCTATCGCTATCTCTGTATCTTTTAATACATGTCCTGTTCTCGTTTCACTAGAGAACCCTGTCTATCACACCACAGAAGGATGGAGGCCTTTGAAGAATATTGAAAATACCACGGACAGTCAGAAGAATGGGAGAGAGATGGGGCTTTCTACTCGTATAAAGAGTTACAGTCTCAGAAACTCACGGGGGTCATTCCATCCTGTCCTCTAGGGTCCCTATGAGTTGGCATTGACTTGATAGCAGTGAGTTTGGGGTTTGGCCAGAAGGATATACAGATCTGTCTTGGAAGACGTACCGTCAGAGTGCTCTTTAGAAGCGAGGATGTGTAGCCTCTGCCTCCCACATTTTGGGCATGTTATCAGGAGAGACCAGTCCCTGCTTGATAAAGTAGAGGGTCGGCAATCAAGAAGATGGGTTGGCATTTGGCTGTCACCATGGGCTCAGGCATCGCCATGGCAGCAAGCTCGGGGCAGGACCGGGCAGTGCTTTGTACTGTTGTACAGAGGGACACAATGGGTTGGAGCCAATGTGGCCGCACCTAACCACAATAGCACCTGCAGCAAGAGTCGTGTCAGGAGACCCGGGTTCCAACCCTGCCCAGGGCACCTCATTTGCAGTTTCTCCCAGGACTTCTTGGAAGAGAGGGTCCCACTTGGGCATGTGCCAGCAGGGCACGCTGTGAAGAAGGAAAGTGTACCGCCACAGCAGCCAGCCTGTGGGACCTTTGGGCTCCCGGCGCCTTTGAGCCCTTTCTCGGTTGTCCATGCCAATCAAAGGCACATTCCCTTGCCATGCGGCTGAGGAGACAAAGCGAGGGCAGCCTGTCTGTCCATAAACCACACACCTCACAGCATGGCGCTACGTTAACAAGACCCGGAGGCATCGTTTGGTCTGGAAACTGCAGCCCTTCCCCTGACCATGCGTCTCTGGAGGCTCACAAGGGTGGCCGTTGACACGGGCAAGAGCCTACAAATCATTCGCACCGGAAGGAGGCAGAAGGGAAGTATGTCTCCATTCAGCACCTAGGATTTATTTGTGCAAGTTCCAAGGGGCGGGCTGAGTCCAAGAGTCGAGTCTGCATTCTGAGAGGAAGGAACAGCAGAAGGGGAGAGTGGGGAGGGCAGGGAGGAGAGCGCTATGGCTGAGGGGCTCCTGGGGCCCAGGCAGAAGCAAGGCTGGGTCATGAGCAGCCCTACCTCGGCCTGCCTTTGGGCATGGCCCACCTGAGCATGACTGCATCAATACAGAATACAAACAGTGTAAAAAGTCATCACGCGGAGATGAGTTTATTACTAATTATGCGAAGCTTGACATGCTCCAACTCCTCGTAAAATAAATGAAGTCCATTTTTAATATCTGCTTCCACGACTTCTAGATAATAGGCAAATTTACTCCAAGGTCAGAGCTCATTCATCAAGTCAAGGTTTTTAAGTGCAGATTCAGAAACACGACAAGAGTCCACCTCCCCGGGACCAGAGAGCAGACGGGAGGACTCCAATCATGGTCCTTCCTGGTAGCTTCTTCCCTCGGCCTTGGGAATGGTCCCCCATCACTATGTTGTAAAGAAGAAGATGTAGCGGAGCCTAGAAAAGCGGGCTCTTTCCTTCGAAGGCCTGTTCTTCACTTTGAAAACAAGCCTACAACCCCCCTCTCCACTCCCCACGCCCTGCTCTCAGCCCATAGTCTCTTGGAAAGCTCAGAAACGGCAGGGCCTTTGTGGGCCATCGCCCACAAGTCACTGTGTGAGAAGAGCCATCTGGAAGATAACGACACTCCTTTTGCTCCAGGGCAGGGAGGAGGGCCAGGGGCAGGGACGTTCTGCTTCGTCTCTAGGGGAAACCCCCCATATCAAAGAGGGCACATGGCATGGAAGACCTAGAAGCTCTAACTCACGAGACCCTGAGGCGGCAGCACGTGAACTTCAACGATGAGCTGCCTTGGAGGGAGGGAGAGGAGGAGAGGTGTCCTGGGGCCGGGACAAGAGAGGGGCCCTGCCAGCAGCAGCTCAGGCCCTTGGTGGCCCCAGGAGCAGTGACGGTGGTCCCCGGTCATCCAAAGTGAGAGGCAGGTTTCTGTTGGGCCATCAAGAGGAGCCACCGATGGAGGCAGGGGACTACGTCTTGGTCATAATGCCACTTGTAAATAAGACAACGTCTCTTTCTGGAGCAATTACTAGGTGCCAGACGTTTTACATGAAATCCTCATGCTGCCCTTGATGAGACAATGATTACTATTTTCACTTTACAGATGTGGTGACTAGGGCTTCGAGGTACTAGGTGCCGGGACCCAGGTCACAGAGTTAATATATTGTGGAGTCGGGACTCAGCTCCGTATCCACTTGGCTCTAACCTAAGCTTACTTTCTGCCCTGTGGCAGGGAGGAAATGAGGCACAGAGGGAGGACCCAAAGGACACAGAGCACGGAAGGGAAAAGGAAGGCATGGAAGAGTTTAAAGCAAAAACACAACCGTCAGCGGGGGAAGGGGGGTTCGAGATTGAATTGGGTCCCCAAAAGGGATGCTGAAGTTCTAAGCCTCAGTGTCTGGGAACAGGAGCTTGTTTGGAAAGAGGTCTGTGAAGACGTGCTACGTTCACACGAGGTGATCTGCAAGCAGGGTGGGACCCCCTGCACTATGCCTGGTATCCTTACAAGAGAGGAGACCAAGGCAGAGGTTAGACTGAAGCATCTCTAAGTCGAGGACCGCCAAGGATCGCGGGCCATCCAGAAACTAGAGAGAGGCAGAGCATGAATTTGTCCTCGGGCGGAATCAACACAACCAACACACTCGGTTTCCAAGTTGTAGGTGAAAGTCCAGTGAGACAATACACTTCTGTCCTCATGAGTCACTACCTTGATGCAGTTGCTTTGCTACAGGCCCCGGGTACCCTGAGAGACGAATACAGGTGTTCTGTGTGATAAACACATCAGGAGCAAACAGAGTGGCCAAGACTCCCGCCAGTAGAAGCTAGACAGGACAGTTAGCAGAAGTGAAGACCTCAAATAACTTTGTTTTCTTTTTCCAAGTTCAGAAATGAGCTCAGACATAATAAAATTTCATTTTCCTTTGATGGAGCTCAAAATGCTTTGAAGTTGATTTTATTTCCTGGATCAACTCTAACTCACTGTATCTAAACTCAGTGTAAGTTCAAGAAGCTCATTCTGTTTGCTAAGCCCTGAATCAGCTTCCCCTATACTTGAGCAGGCCCCGGCGAGGGGGTGGTGCAGGAGCCTGCATTGGCTCCAGGGCCCTTGGGTGTCCACCAGGACAAGCACACAGAAGCCCTCACCCGATGCCACACGCTGGGACTCAACCACAGCTCGTTGAATAGCATGTCACATGTATGTCAGTTCCCTGCACAGAGGCAGCCTGCTGCAGACGCTCATTCCCTTCCATCCGAGGGTCCGGTGGATGTTGTAGGTGCCGATGCTGACTCAGCGACTCCGTGTCCCACAGAAGGAAACGTCACCTGGCTCTGCTCTACTCCCACAGCTATCCATAGGAACCCACGGTTGTGGTCACGGGATTGGTCTGTCTCCTTGAGGGTCTTCCGCTTGCTCACGGACAGGTTGACAGCATCCCCAAAGGACACGAGACAAAACCTCACTAGCCGCACTTCCAGCTCTAATTAGGAAGAGGTGGCAGCTTGTCTAATCACAGTCTTCGTCATCATCATCATCATCATCATCATCATCGCCATCAGCATCATGGAGCTCTTCCTGTATGCCCAGGACGGTACTAAAGGCTTGGCAGGCGCTACCTTCCTCAGGGCTCACCACTTCCGATTTGTTTTGCACCCAGAGGTTGGAGTAATCGGGTCCAAATACAAATCGACGATGGGATTCACCTATTGAAAAATAACAAGACACCAGCCCTAACCGAAGAAGACCAAAGAAGTGGACGCATTTGGATTGTGCTGGTGGAGAAGAATGCTGAAGGCACCAGGGACTGCTAAAAGAACACACACATCCATCTTGGGAGACGGATGGCCAGTGTGCTCCTTCGAGTCAAGGAGGCCAGACTTACATACTTTGAACGTATTGTCAGGAGCGACCAGTGCCCGAGGACATCGTGCTTGGTAACATAGAGGGGCAGCTACAACCATGGACGCAGGCACAGAAACCATCGTGAGGGTGGCGCAGGCAGGACCGGCCGTGTTTCCTTCTATTGTGTGTGGGGCTGCTACGCAGCTGACCCGACTCCATGGCACCAAGCCCGAGAACCCCACCACCCCACCAGTGCTGGGAAGAGCCCTGCCAGCACGTGAAGGATCCCGCATTGAAGAGGTTTAGCTAGTTCCCCTCACACTGCCCATTCATTAGGCCGCTCCTTCCTCCTCTCCTTCCCAGGTGGCTCAACATGAAGCCCAAAGGACAAGGCCTGGGTTTCATGCTCTTAAGAAGGGCTGCTCCCTGCAGCTTTAGGGGAGGTGATTCAAAGTAAAAAGATGGTGGCTGGGGAGCCCCTAGACCCATTCACTCCTTTCAGCTGGGGGTGGGGGCTAGGGGAGCATCCTTCACACCAGATAATGTCACAGGGCCATTTCCTTGGTTCTATCCGCCAACCCCCTATGGGCCAAGAAAGCCACCAAAGTACAGTAAGGTCAGTGCATCGTAACATCCTTCACCCGGGTCCAGAAGAGGCCAGAAGGAGATGGGCCGCAGGGAGCCTCTGCTTCACCTGCGGGAGGCTGAGAAGACCACGTGCAGAGTTAAGCACAGAAGGGCCAACGGGATGGAGATGGGAGGTCATGCGTGTACGGTCCTAGCAGCAGTTACTATGCGCTCGGGCTTGGACTGCCTTGGGGCTTTATTGTATCCCATCAGGGTCCTGGTTCACAGAGGAGGAAACTGAGGCTTAGAGAGGTGGTAAAAGAGAGAGCAGCAACAAGATGCTGTTAACAAACATTCTACTACCTCCTCATAGCAGCAGCCACCAGGAGTGGGGCAGATGGTTCGCATGGGCTTGAAGCCCGGCATATTGGAGGGGCCTCTGTGGACAGGCACCTGCGGGTGACCCTCAGGTCTGGGATTCATCTTTCACCCTGAAATTCAGGAGTGTGGACTGAATGTGGTAGCTGCTCCTTCCAAGGGAACTGACACATTCCTTTCAACCATCTGTTCACTCTACCATGTGTCTTGAGGGACGTGGGGTACTGGGGCCTTAGGTTTGGGGACAACATCTTTCGAAAGACGGGTTTCACTCAAGATCCCCGGCGAGGCCCGAGATTCAGGATGGAGCCAAACGGCCTCAGTGGGAGCCCGGTGCCAGGAAGGAAAATTCCGCAGCGAGCATCCAGGTGTGGAGGGAGCACTGTAGTGGCCGGCCCCGGCTCAGGCAGCACTTCCAGGAAGGGCACACGGCCCCCGCTTGAGCCTCTGGCTTGGAGAACGGAAACCAGGCCCCCTCACAGAGCTCACCGCTTCATAGGTATGCCTATCCAGAATGGGAGGCTGGGGTGACTCGGGGGCTCTGGCTGCCCCTCAGTCATGTGACAACACCTCCAACCCCAAATAACAAGCTGAGCAAAGTCAGGTACACTGGGAGCCCCTGAGCCCAACCTCTCCCTCAAACCTGGTCACCCATCCCTTCATGGTGTGGAATCTCCACTTTGTCCACCTCCAGCTTTCTGGGTGCTTGGGGGGGCCTTTATGTCCCTTGGGCGGTGTCCAACGTGCCTCCTTCTAGGCCCACCTGGGATAGGGGGACAATACTCAGTACCTCATTCATCCATGCAAATTGATGCCAGTCCCATCCCAAGTGCTGGAATTTGTATGAGACACACGGGTCTCTGCTTGAAGGGTGCTCATGGCATAGAGGGGGCATCAGACCACAGACAAGGTGCTGGTTATGAATCCAGGTCTTCTGACAGCGGGAAGTGCTTTGAAGAAAACCAGATTGCAGGGTGCGATGGAACTAAGGAGGCCCTTTGGGCAGGTGTGTGTGTCACGGGACACCTCCCTGAGGCAGGAACACTTGCATTTGGTGCCTGATGAGGAGAACCAGCCATGGAAGGTCTGGAGCAGGGCTCCTCAAACTATGGCCCGCGGAGGACATTTATCTGGCCCGCCGGGTGTGTTTGTCCCATTTGCTTTTTTTTTTTCAAGATAAGATGTGCATTGTGCATAGGAATTTGTTCATAGTTGTGTTTTTTTTAAACTATAGTCTGGCCCTCCAACAGGTCTGAGGGACAGTGAACTGGCCCCCTGTTTAAACAGTTTGAGGACCCCTGGTCTGGAGTAAGTGTGTTCTAGCAGAGGAAGAGCGGGTGCAAAGGACCTGGGGTATATCTGAGTGTGGCCGACTGAGGTCCAGCAAGACCGTGCTGGCTGGAGGCAGAGCAAGAGGGAGCCTGGTGTGGGCTGGGGCTGGCCATGGGGCAGGCCAGGGAAGGGCTGGAGCCCCTGGAAGGGTTTAGGATTTTCCTGGGCAGCAGAAGCCACTGGCTCATTTTCAGAGGGCAGTATGACCCGGGCCGGGTCTGGAGCAGATGGCTCTGGCTACTGAGGGCAGAGAAGGGTACAGAAAGACTTGGCCGAGGGCTGCAGCAGCCGGGGCATGAAAAAGTGGGTGGATTTCCCCCAACGTGTGTCAGAGTAGAACTGTGCTCCCGAGGATTTTCAGTGGCTGATGTGTTCAAAGCAGATCACCAGACCTGCCTTCCAGGCAGCTGTGGCTGGACTGCACCCTCCAAGTCTCTGGCTAGCAGCTGAGCACATTAATTGGCTGCACCCCCATAAACATCTAAGGCTAATTATACTGCAGTAACCCCTGGGGCACAGGGGAGGAGTCCCTTTCTGTCCCTAGGATGAGCCTGACTTGCTTAAAGGCAAGAGAACCTCCTACCAGATTCCCGGCTTGTCTCTCTTCCTTTCCAGGGAAGGGTAGTGCAGGCTGGTGGCCGAGGGACGAGCCTCCCCGTAGAAAGGAAACCAGCAAGGACTCCTTCTGAAACAAACTTCTACCCAGTCCTGGAACTTCTCATTCAGCCGTCTGCCCACGGGCCCTCCTGTCTGTCAGCCCCCGGACAGGACACGACGCTCAGGGGGCTTTTGTGCAGACACCCCAATCAAAAGACGTCAATTTCCTTTCTTAGGAGGTGGCAAGGTACACGCACCCACAGACCTCCCAGATGACAAAATCATGTCCCTTTCCCCTGAAAAGAACGGGAAGGAGGTCCAGGTGGGCACTGACCAGGGTGTCCTCAGGGAGTGTAAATGGCTCACTTGCTCTGCTGCTACCGGAAAGGTTAGAGGTTTGAGCCCCTCAGGAGTGCCTGGGAAGAAATTCCAGGAGAGTCCCCGGAATCGACCAGCCATGGAAAGCCCAGTTCTGGAACCCAGTTCTACTCCAAGCCACATGGGGGTGTCATCAGTCAGAGTTGACCCCATTGCAAATGCTTTGTTTGCTAGTGATGAGGCCACTGGGGGGAAAACCCAAACTCAATCCTGAATGCAGTGACCAAGGGCAGCCTTCCTCTCTCCCATCCCCCACTGCAGCCCTCTCTCTTCTAGGTCTCCGGGATTTCTCCCAGCCACCTCCTTCCCCATCCATCAGGTGCCCTTATGCCCTGTCCCATCTCCCCTCTCCTTCCTCCTCCTCCCTTCCCTCTCCTCTCTCCCAGGTTGGTCCCTGGAGCCTCCCTGCCCTCTCACCCCTCCAGCCCTCCCGGAATCGCTGCAGCTTAAGATGCACAGGATGAACCAGCATCCCCCTATTTCACCAGCGGCGACTTTTGTCTTGACTGCCCCGGACCTGACACTTTCCCGATGGTTTCAATTTTCTGCTCTTCGCTTTCCTGTTTTATGGCAGCGGCATTAAAAGCGGGAGCACATCACTTTGTTCCCTTTTGTATAAAAACTCTCCTCTCACTTGCGTGCACTCAGCGCTGTCATCCTCCAGATTGGGGGGGTGGGCGCTCATGATTTCGTAGTAATAATGTTCTGTTTACACTTGCCATAAATGTCAGACCCACATAATGTACCGCAATGCCATCTCATCCCGCGATGCAGGGATTTACGCCCGGCTCTGAATGTCCAGTGAAGACGCTTTCCCAGATGACCCTGCTCCTGACCTCACCCTGAATGGGCAGGTGAGGACATGGACAGGTAAGGCGACATCTTGCTTCTCCAAACCATCGTAGGTCTCCGAGGCACCTCTCCATGGCCTGCCTCTCCCGGAAGCTGAGCTCTGGGCACCGCTGTGGACTGCAGCCCAGGCTTGCTCAGTCCTCGACCTGCAGACCTAGAGGTGCCTCTGGTGTCCTTGCTGAAGGAGACCCCTTTGGTGTATGGCCTCTGAGCTCTGGGCAGTGCCATGGCCCTTCGTAACCATGCGGGCTCGGCTCCAAGGTCTGCTTTGCAGCTAGGCCAGGAACGGGGAGGCATGTATGGCCGTCACTCTGCCTGAAGTTCCCACTTAGCTAGTTCCAGCCCGAGCACCCAGCGCACCTCCAGGATTAGCAGGCAGGCGCTGCACCATCTCTGCACGTTTCCCAAGTGAAAGCCATTCTTCAGGTAGGGCCTGTGCCTGGGAGGCGTGGGAGGCCCCGAGGACTTGCTCTTTGAGAAAACGCCGCTCTGGCAGGTGGCCCTGTCTGTGTTCAGTCCACGGGTCGCGGTGCCTCTGCCCAAGTTTCTGAGTGTTCCACGATGACAAGGCTGCCAAGGTCACCGTGTTCAAGAGGGACCTCAGAAGGCCACTTCGAAGCCAGCCTTTCACAATGATGGACCTGGGACCAGAGAGTGGCTTCTGGGGCCCCAAAGCACCACCTTGACCCTTACGTAGGCACCACTGGGTACCAGGTAGAACTCCCACCTAGAAGAGCAGCAGCTCCCTCTCTGCCCCACAGAAGGAAAAATAGGACCAGGCAAGGGACAAGGGCCTGGTTCTAAGAAAGGCTCCGTCTTACTTGCTGTGTGTGTGTGTGTGTGTGTGTGTGTGTGTGTGTGTGTGTGTGCGCGCATAGCCTGTGTTTGCGATGCAGGCACTCATATCCACATGCTCAGTCGCGTGTGCCATAAACATACAGATGACTTAAAGTGCTTACAGAAGAGAATCAAAGCCCATGACCTTCCTTATGGATCAGGACCCCAACTGAAGAAAATAGAAACCCTCCCAACTGGACCAATAAACATCATGATAAATAGAGACAAATTTGGCATTGTCAATGATTTCATTCCACTTTGATCCACCATCAACAGCATGGATGCAGCAATCGAGAAATCAAACCATGTATTACATGGGGCAGATCTGCTGCAAAAGACTCCTTTCAAGTTTTACAGAGCAAAGACGCCTCTGGGAGGACTAAGGTGAGCCTGGCCCAGGCCATGGCCTTGGCAATCACCTCAGACGCCTGTGAAAGACGGACAGTGAGAAGGGAAGACGGAATGAGTGGACGGGTTCCAGTTGACTGACTGCACGACTGTAGGCTGTCAGAAGAAGAAACAAACCCGCCTTAGAAGAAACACAAGCAGATTGCTCAGACTGCTGCTCGTTTACTTTGGACACACCGCCCAGAGGAACCAGCCCTGGAGGACAGCATGCTTGGTGGAGCAGAGGGTCAGGGAACGCAAGGGAGGCCCTCCATGAGATGGGGTGACAGCACTGTGAGGCTGGCTCAGGATCTTGCCCTGTTAAATAGGAGGGAGCTTAGAAATGGAAAACGGAACAAAAAAGATGAAGCCGTTTTTCTTCAAACAATTTGAATGAAGTCCCTTCTTTGTATCAACTGACATTCAGAGCCAACTTTATAGCAACTGACAACACAGATAAACTCACAACTCGGTACGAGCGGTTTAAGACAGAGACAGAAATTCTGGCCCACATAAAGGAAGAGAAAGAAAAGAAACCCCAAGCTTCAAACCGATCCCTGTAGTTTCAGCTGCTGCGGAGACTGCGTTTCCATCCTAGATCCTTACGTATACAAATCTATCCCACGATGCAGGAGGGGGTAGCAGAGCGCCACCTGGGCATCTTGGTAAATCACGATTCTGGGTGAGTAGCTGGGGTGCAAATGCAAATTCTCAGCAGAAGGTTGAACTGGAGCGAACTGGTTTGAAGTTCTGGCTCAGGCAAAGCAAACATCCGGAGGCTGGCGCAGGGCTCAGCATCTGTTCTGTTGATACAGAAGGTCGCTATCAGGTGGAACTGACCAGGTGGCCTCTAACAAGAGCAACATCAATGTGTAAAAGACAGTGTTTTTCGTTCAGGTCTCATCCAAATTTGCTGTTGTGTGATCCCACCCACAGGAGCTTGGATAACTCCCAGAATGCAGAAGACCAGAGAGGGTCAGCACCTGGGAGACTCGTGGGGAACACAGCCCCCGTTTCAAATGCATCTTCCCTGCAGTGCAGGGCCTAGCAGGCAGCCATGCCTCTGACCCTGAAGCAGGAAAGGTGCTAGAGCAGAGGTGGGAGCAGCAAGAAGCTGGAATTCCGATGCTGTCCAGGGCCCGGTGTCCGCCTAGGCAAGAAGCGGAGCTTCTCAAGGGTCTATGGCCGTGATGCTTAGAAAGATTTCTCCCTCCCCCTACTTAGACCCAGTACAAGTACAAGCTGAGTCTCCACCCCTTTTCAAACCAAAGGGGCCCTGCGTTCTCAGGGGCTTACACAGGGCCAGGCTGTGGCAGGCTGAAGCCCAGGGAAAATAAGTGGTATTCCTGGGTCGTACCAAGGTGCCCTTGATGACCTGGTGGATAAGCGCTTGGCTGCTGACTGGAGGCTGGCTTTTTGCACTCACTAGCTGCTCTGCAGCAGCAAGATGAGGCCATCTGCTTCTGGGAAGACTGCAACCTGGGAACCCCCATAAGGCAGCTCCACTCGGTGCCATTGGGGCCCTGGGAGCTGTTCTCAAGTCAAAGGTACGTACACACCGTCGCCAAGTTGATACCGACGCATGGCGACCCAGTAGGGCAGGTAGAACTGCCTCTGTGGGTTTCTGAGACTATTAATCCATAGGGGAGTAGAAAGCCTGACCTTTTCCTCAGAGCAGGCTGGTGGCTTCGAACTGCTGACCTTGGGGTGAGCGGCTCAAGGTGCAACCACTATGCCACCAGGGCTCCTTAAGTCAAAGTGGTGGTTCCCTTAATACACGTGGCTGCTCACCACCATGCCGGAGGGTGGTGTCCATGCAGAGGGACCTTGGGGAAAGCCTGGCAAGTGACTTCTCAAGACTCAGCCTCTGGACCACAGCTCTGCTCCCAGACACAGGGTTGCCCAGAGTGGCCATCGGTGACAAGTGGTGCTTTTACCTTAACACTCCGGTCTTTTTACCTTAAGGAGGGAGTACAGCTGCCTCTCACCTGACCGCCAAGATCATAAGCACCATGCTCTGGAAGGTGGGCTGAGACAACTGTTCTCTCATTTTTATTTGGTTTATAGAAAGGGAAACCGAGGTAGCCCAGGGGGCTGCAGGCCTCTGACCCGAGTTTCTCGTAAGTCAGCGACAACATTTTGTAGTGCTGGAGGGCAAGGCCTTTGGACGCAGGAGGACATGGGCTCAAATCCCACAGCACCACTTCCCAACTGTGAGACCACGAGCAAGCTACTAAATGCCTCAAACTCAACTCTGCTCATCCGCAAATGGAGCTAACAGCAGTGCATCTATCACAAGACCACTGCATAGATGAACACGTGCTCCCAAATGGTGTGCAGTGCCAGGCACAAAAGCGCCACTCAACTTTTCATCTCAAAGAAAAAGAATTCCATCTGAGTGCGCCCAGCCATTGCCGAGCACCAAGTGTGGCTGCTTGGCATCCACCGGCTCCTCCCTGAGTTGGCCTCAGCGGTGCCATGTCATTATTGGTGTGGGTGTCATTTGGTCCATTCTGACTCACAGCCACCTCGTGTGACAGAGTACAGCTGCCCCATGGTGTTTGCTTGGCGGTGATCTTTATGGGACCAGAGTGACGGGACTTTCACCTGTGTTGCTGACTGGAGGGTTCAAACTGCCAACCTTTCATTTAACAGCTGGGGAATTAACCACTATGCTCCCAGGTCTTCTTACCAAACCCATAAGGGTTGTCCAGGACCACCTGGCTCTCGCCAAGCACCAAGGATGTCTACCTCCACCCAGAGGGGAGGGAGCCACACCATGTAGTATCCCAACTGGAAATGTCTTCAACGAAAGGCGCTTCGTTGACAATGACCGGGGACCAGGAGACATAGCTGGGAAGTTGGGTCACCCTAGACATGGGCAGTTCTACAAGGAATGGACTCACTCAGAAAAGGCTGACCTGTGCTGGTGAGGACTGGGGGGGAGTGGTGGTGGCTAGGGGTGGACCCCGGGGACTGAGCGTACCCCACAGGTCAACATCAGAGGAGGCCCTGGGGTGGGAGAGGATGGAGAAGGCAGGCAGGAGGGTGGCTCTTCCTTCTGGGGGGACAGGTCGGAGGTGATTGTCGGGACAGGCACGCTCATCTGGTGGTACTTAACAGTCGCAGGCGAGCCCCTCCCTGGATGCTTCGGGACCTCGTACAAGCCTCCCTTTTGCTGACTTCGGAGAAAAGGATGGCGTATAAATAAATGTAAAGTACACTGGTGATGGTGTGAAATGATGCTTCATCTAATTATCACTATTCCGTGGTGTCATTAACATGCACTTGAGGAGCATGGTAATGACTTTTCGTTTATATCACGGCTCAGATTTGCCAGCTTAAGCCCTAGCTCGGGGACCCAATATTCCCTGACACGGAGTGTCCTGCAGACGAATGACAAGATGACACAACTAGGTGTGGCGACAGGGAGGCTCCTTGCTGCTGCTGCAGAACTGAGACAAACCCAGAGACCGCAAGGAGGAGCCCAGCAAGCCTCCCCGAGGACCTGGAACCCCTGAAATGGGGACTGAGGTCACTACAGGGGCGTGGCTGCAAGATGCTGAGGTCCTTTGCTGCCTAATGAGGGGTGAAGGCGCTGGCTCTCCGTTTCGAAGCCGAGAGATGAGAGACCGAGACTTGGGCTGATGCTAGAACGTGCCATGTGGTTGCTTTCTTGTCCAGATGGCTTAGTCAGCTAGGGCGCCTATAACAAAAACAGGAAGTCATGGCCTCCCAGTTCCGGGTGGACAATTCCAACTCAGGGCTCCACTTGGGCCCTTCCTTGGTGGTGGCCCCAAGAGTCCCTTGGCTTCGCAGGTGCTCCTTGGCATTTGTCTCCTCCCACCTCCACCCCACCCCACCCCCCAGTGCGTGCGTCTCTCCTGATCTTTTTAAAAGACACCCCACTCTGGTATGCCCTCATTAATGAGAGAAAATCAAAACGATTTCCAAATAGTGTCCTACTTCTAGGGCTAGGGGCTAGGGTTTCAACAACGATCTTACTAAACCTATAAACTCGCTGTCATGGAGCCGATGCTGACTCACAGCAACCCTATAGGACAAGGTAGAACTGGCCCTGTGATTTTCTGAGACTGGGTCTCTTTATGGGAGAACAATTCCATTCATAATAACAGGTTCCTCTTAATGGTTGATTTTTCCTCTCAAAGTGGAAAACAATGGAAGATACCTTGGTCAAGGGACATGTCCATTCAGCCGGGTCCTGGTCCCTTGAGGCCCTCCAATACAGGCACAGTCTCTCTACTCTTCCTGGTGTTCCACACAGTCATGCGCCTTCTGCCTTCCCAGACCTTCTAAGCGGGGGGTGGGGGGGTGGGGGGGTGGGGGGGTGATTTTTTTAACCACAGGTTCATTCCCTGGTCTGGACCAAATAGAGCAGGTTCAGGACCTCAGGGCCATCTGTCACCAGGCTGGCCTTGGAGATGTTAGAAAGTGCTGTGAACTTGGCCACCGATATGTTCTCATCCAGGAATTGGGCTGGGCCAGAGCACCAAAATGAAGGTATTAGCAGTGGAGCGGGAAGTTGTTTTGTACAAAGCTGGAACCACTGGATTAGAGCCATGATTAGGGAGATTGGCTCAAGACCAATAACAATCCTGGCAAGGAAAGTGCTAAGGAAGCAGATACAATGAGATGGAAAACAGAGAAGGAAAGAGTGGCCGGCTGTTGGGAAGAAGGTAACAAGCCACCTTGCAGAGCACAGGCAGGGATGCTCTAGGAGAGCAGAGTGACCTCAGAACACAGGTGGAGCAAACAGCTCCAGCCAGCCTAACACCACAGCGGCTGATGCCCTAGGACTAGGCCACCTGTGACAGTTACATCATCTCCGGTCAACTTGCAAAGGGGTGGAGTCTAGCCTGTCAATCAGGCCATAGCCAAGGAGGCCTCTGTGTGAGCATGGCCTTCTCCTGAGGATTCTGGGAACTCCTGTCTTCCTCCCTGGAGGCGAGAGACTCACTCTGCTTTGTCTTTCTGCTGACAAGCCACATGGAGCTACACTGATGCAGCCAGAGCCCTGCCGCTGGAAGGGCCATGTGGAGACCCACGCTAGTGCTGAGATGCTTCCACCACCACTGGATCCACAAGACTTTCCACCACCTAGCCTGTGATCTTGCATGGCTGAGTGAGTCTAAAGAGGAATTTAGGGACTAGTATTGACATATGGGGTAATATCGGACTTTTGGACTTGATCTGGAGTGGGCTGGAAGATTTTCTTAAGGTATAATTGCTGTTTGATATAAAGTTCTCTTTTACACATATGAGTGTCTCTGGGTTTGTTTCTCTAGTCTACCCGGACTACCACACCACCAGAATATCAGTCTACCTCAGTCATCTCACCACCACATCAGAACATCAGTCCACATTCCTCTCCAGCAGTGTCATGTGTAGAATGGTGGTTCTTCCAAACAAGATGTCCACATATTAATGCTTGGGATGTTATGAATGCACCTTTATTGTGAAATAGGGTCATGGCTGATATCATAGGGTGACCAGATTTAAAGCGGGACACCACTACCGGGGGGCGGGGGGTGGTGGTTCTTGATTAAAAATTTGGTCTATGTGGACCAAATCGACCGTTCCCTAGCTTGTCGTGCATTCTTTCCAAAAATCGGGACCTTTTTAAAACGCCAAAAAGCGGGCTGCCTGGTCACCAGAGACTAGAGATGAGATGGTCCTGGACTAGCATGGGCCCTCATCCAGTGACAAGCATCCTCGGGAGAGAAAAGCAGAGGAAAGCATGCAGAGGAAAAGGCCATGTGACGACGGAGCTAGAGATTGGAGTGATGTGTCCACAAGCCAAGGAATACCAAGAGCCACCTGCAGCTGGGAGAGAGCTGGAGTGGATTCTCCCCAGAGCCTCTGGAAGGAGCCTCCCTGCCAGCACCAAGACTTTTGCCAAGTAATGCCGATCTCAGACTTCCGGCCGGCCCCCGGAACCGTGAGTTAGACAGTATGTCTCCATTGTGTTAAGTTATCCTGTTTGTTGGGTGTAACTTGTTATGTTAACCGTAGCGAACAAATGCAGTGGTCTGAACAAAGCCTGATCTCTTTGGAACCTAAATTGAGCAACTTTTCAGAAATAATTGTTACTGAATGGGACCAATGGGTCCACTCTGTGGAACCTGGCCTCCGTCTTGGACATTGGAGATGAACCTAGAACCCCTCCCATCTTGGTGCCGATTTCTATGGAAAAAGGTAGAAATCAAAACAAGCCAATGAGGAGCCCCAATGTAAACTACTTATTTCACCATCCATGAGTCTCATGAGCCGGCCAGAGATCTTCCCAGGGAGGAATAGGACTCTTACACAGGACTGGGAGGAGGAGGCTGAGTGTACACGGCTAGCTCAGAATCTCTGTACCAGCCTTTGCTCCAAATGTGGACAAGGTTAAGATCTGAACTGTGTCCCCGTCCCCAATACGCATGAGCATCCTAACCCCTGGCCTGTGTAGATACATATAATCTGATTTAATGCCATCACCTTCCATAAGGCAATCTACTGTTATGTTAATTTGCTCATACCATGTAGGAGGAATCTTACACCTAACCACTTCTAAGTTGTAAAAAGAACAGGTGAGACCCAGTCCGAGACACCCACTAGGGAAGACAGATGCCGCCATGTGAGAACAGGCCTGGCACCTGACGCAAGGGCTATTGACAAAGAAGGACCCCCACAGGGTTGGGCCTCTGTGAGTTTCTGAGACTGTACCTCTTTATGAGAGTAGAAAGACCTGTCTTTTTCCCTCAGAGCAACTAGTGGTTTCGAACTACTGACCTTGTAGTTAGCAGCCCAAGATGGAACCACTATACCGCCAGGGATTCTTATTCTTTTTAAAGGTTCTCTCAATTAAAACGCAATCCACGGGCTGTTCACATTTTGAGCAAACACTCCAGTTCATTTTTCTCCAGTTCCCATGTCTTTCACATTATCAGACACCTGTTCCTGTTATTGATCCTTAGGCCACTAGAAGAGAACGGCCCGAGAGACTGTGTAGGCCACTCACAGACACACACAGACCATTCTTATCAGCACTGGTCCAGGCAGCAGAACCCCAGGAACAAACAGCCTAAACGCCCCCAGACAGGAGGAGAGCGCGGCAGATTGTGGCAGAGTCCCAAGCAGACTATGATACAGCTGTGAAAATGCATGAACTACAGCTATACCCCAAGAACATGGCGAGTCTCGTGACTAAAGCTGAGTGCTGAAAGAAAATCTCAGCAGACCAGGAAGAGGACAACATGTGTGTTGTTGCATGTTTTAGTATATACACATACCTCACACTATTTTGTTATCCATATACACTATCAATGACATTGTTTTGATTTGCCTGTTTCTGAAATATATATATGTATATATATATACACATATACATACATATGCTTTTGAAATGTATCTTTTAAAAACAGGAAAAACAAAATAACTTTATTTAAGGATGCACACTCAGGGATTGACGGGTGAAGAATATTGAATATACTAGACTGCCAAAAGAACAATTAGTTAACAATTAGCACAACAGTTAGTCTTAGAAGTTTAACCAGAATGCTCCCTAGAGCGATGATGGGGAGACTTCATCTGATTCCCCTTGGGTATGTTATTAAAGAAGGCCAATCGCAGTGGGTAACGTCAGCACAGAAGAGGAGAAATGCTCGGTGAGCTGGATTAAACACAAACGTGCCGAAACATACTACCGATTGTGAAGGACCTGCCAGAGTTTTCTTCTGTTCCTTCCAGGGCTACCATGAGTCTAAGCCAGTGCACAGCAACTAACTGCACCCAAACTAACCGCCCCCAAACTAACCGCCCCCAATCTCAGCGACAGGGCTGATGAGGCAGCGAGGAAACACACCAGCAGCCCAGGATCAGGATGATCTTGGAAGGAGGGGGGCTGGTGTGGAGAAGGCACAGGTAGATGGAATTAATTGGCAACGGGCTAGTACTTGGGGTGGCTGGTAGGTCATGGGCATTAGCTGTTACAACATGTAAATAAACAAACACTCTCAAGTCAACCATAATAGCATGTCATTAGCTCAATATTATCATGACTCTAACAACTCTAATCTTCCTGGGTTTCAAAAATAACACCTCATCTGCCAGGTGGCTGACTCCTACTTGACAGAGAGATGGATGAGATGGCCACGCAGGGACCTCCAGCCTTGGGTGACAGGATGTGATGCTGTCCCCATGCACCCCTCTATGTGCCATCCCTAAAATCCAGGCGAGCTGGAGCACCCCCAGTGTGCCATCACAAACGGTGGCTCCCCCTTCACGAATCCCCAGCCACGGAGATCTGCACATCCCCGCGTCTCACTGTTTGATTTCTCAGTGTGTGTCTACCACTTCATACGGGAAGATATTACTTACAAAAGATGATTCCTGAAAGGAAAGTTTGGGGTTTTATTATACCTCTGGGCTAGACTGGGCAATCTTTGAAGAAATAAGGTTGTACCCTTTTCATCTCCTATCCACAGGACAATATTTTAGCCGTGTGCGGGGTCAGCGGAAGGAGCCGTTGGGCTGGGTGCATGGTGCTCGGTGGTTGAACGGAGCAGGGGGGCACTCCTCCTGGGCCTTCATCGAGCCTGGTCGATGGTCTCAGGAAATGTGGGAATGATCTCTTCAAAGACAGATGGGGCCAGTGGACAAACAACTGGAAAGTGAACAGTTTGCCCCCTGGCCAAAAGGTTGGACCCTCAGAGACTCTGAGGCAGAGTCTGTTCTAGGCTTCTAGTCCTAGCTTGCCATGTCCTGCTGGAGACCCGGATGACTGTCTTCATCCCCTCCCTCCAGGATTTCCCTCCTCCCCGAATTTCCAGCAAAATTAACCACTTGCCACAATGTCCGTTCATGCTCCAGGTGACCCCATGTGTGTCAGAGTAGACCTGTACTCCATAGTTTTCAACTGCTGAGCTTTTTGAAGGTAGATAACCAGGCCTTTCTTTCAAGGTACCTCTGGTTGGATTTGAACTGCCAACCTTTCAGTTAGCCACTAAGCATAACAGTTTGTGCCACTTGAGTGTAATGGCAGTTGAGGACTAAAATTCTCACCTTTAGTCTGGGAGACCCAGAAGTGACTCCCAGTTCACATATAGCCACTGCCCTCCGGTCAATGGAGGCTGCACATTGCGCTGATGCGGAACTGGTCTTGGCAGAAGGGAACGTTCCATCTAAAGCAGGCTAGGAAGAACGATGCAGCAAATCGTTCCGAATACCAGTTCATGGAAACCCTATGGATCACCATGGTCTGTTCCCAAGGGATAATGGGCAAGGCACGGAGCTGGGAGTTCAAGCATGGAGAGCCAGGGACTTACGCCCTAAAGTGGCATCCAGCCTCATGTTCTAGGGGTCTCGGTGTTGTAGGAGTTTTAGGGGACATTCTTCAAGGGCATCCTGATAGACAAAGGTGACTCATTTTTTCCATTCCAGTGTCAAGCCCTCAGGTCCTCCTCTTCCTTGTAACCTCCGGATCCACTCATTCAGGGACAGATTTCACCTGAGCAGGTTCAGCATCAACTCCCACGCAGGTAGCCTTGGCAGAACCCAACGCCAGGTCCCTCTACCGCCTGGACCCATGGAAACAGCACCACCCCATTGGAACCCACGGACACGGGCAGTAATGTGTCAAGCTCGCTTTGTGACTGGTAGCCAGCATAGCACCGCAAGGCAAGATGGAACTCCTGAGAGAAACAGCGTGCAGTGGGTGGGCCAGCGAGGGGGGGAGGGTGTAGTATGGAAACTTGACTTTGTGTGCAATTTTCCCGTCAACCTAAAACTGATCCAAACTATAAAGAGTACTCAAAAACAAAAGCAGTGGACACAGAATAAGGACGACTGGAGAAAGCTCGATATCTCCGAGCTACAGCGCTGGTGGAGAATGCGGAAAGTACCCCGGGCCGCCAGAAGAGCAAACAGATCTGTCTTGGAAGAAGGAAGGCCGGCATGTTCCTTAGAGCAATGATGGCGAGACTCGGCCTATGTCCTTTGGGCCTGTTGTCAGGAGAGAGCAGTCCTTGCAGAAGGACACCGTGGTCGGCATGGAGAGCCAGTGGCAAACAGGAAGGCCCCCGAGGAGATGGGCTGACCCCGTGGCTGCCACAACGGGTCCAAGCAGAAGGACAGTGGTGAGGATGAGGCAGGACGGGGCGGTGTTTTGTTCTAATGTACACTGAGTCCCCATGAGGTGGAACAATTAAGTGGCACCGAACAACAACAACAAGACAAACAAAGGGGAGAAAAAACAGTTCCTAGGACAAAGGCAGCCCTCCATTGCTGAGGGACTCCCCCCTAATATTGAGTGTCCTGTTTGCTGCTACCCGCTCTGCAGCATGGTTGAACAGAAGATGGGAGCTGCCCTGCCCCTGCTCGCCTCCAGCCCTCTCCTCCTTGTCCCCCAGGGGACCAGGGAAGCCCTTCTGGAATTTAATTCTGTTCCTGCCTAGGGCATGGATGCCACATCTCATTGCTCCCATGTGGAGACTGTCAGGACTTGATGCTCTGGGAGAAAGCCACCCTGCTGGGCCAGCCTGTGTGCAGAGAACATGCAGATGAGGCGATGACACTGGACACACAGAGACATGGTGGCAGCCTGGGGAGCCCAGGCTGGCCAGGCAGCATCACCCTTGCTGGGCAAATGCTAGCCATGCTGCTTGTCGGGCCATTCAGAGAGAGAAGTGGACTCCCTCCCACTGGTCTCCACTCTTCAAGACAATCTCTGACCTACTTAGTTTGCTGCTAGGTATACTAGCAGTGCTTAACCATAGCCTCAAAGTCCTCCTCCATCTCACAAAACACACACTATGATGCCGACTGCAAGAGGAAAGCCAAATCAGTGAGCGTGTAAGCATCTCAGCGCTGGCAGGGGTCTCCACACGGCTGCTCCAGCACCCAGGGCTGCATCGGGGTAGGTCCATGTGGCTTCTCCTTGGGGATGTCTTGCAGGAAGTGAGCCTTGCCAGCTGAAGCAGGGAACTGGCTAAGGCAGTTGCACCCTGGTCCGACCATCAGAAAGCAAGAGACCCAAGAACTAGAAAGGCGAGGCTCACTGAAGCATTTATCCCTGTGCCCTTCAATGAACCCCACATGTGTTTATCGGCCAGGTTGGCACAATAAACCAACTACCTCAGGCGCATTAGACAGAGCAGAGGGAGATGATGTGTATGTAAGTGCTTCGAGAAGGAAAACAAGAGAGCTTCCGAGCGGAGCAAGCACAGGATTGAGCCATGGGGCATGCAGGCATGCCTTTGGACCTACCTCTTTAGGAGGACTATTGATTTTCTAGTTGTCTTTGGGTTAACTCACGGTGACCCCAAGTGTGTCAGAGAGGACCTGTGCCCCACAGGGTTTTGAATGGTTGATTTTTCACAAGTAGATTTTGCACCAGGTCCTTTTTCTGAGATGCCTCAGCCCTCCCACCTTTTGGTTAGCAGCCAGACACCACCCAGGAACTCCTTGGGCAAGTTCGCCCATCTCCTTTTCATTTGAGACATGATAACAACAATACCTACCCAAACCACCGTCTCAGAGAGGTCTTCCTGACAATTAAAGCACTGCATTTTTCTAAATGGCATTTAAATCCATCTGACTACCCAACTCACGGCCATAGAGTTGATGCTATGAGTTTCTGAGACTCTAACTTTTTATGGAAAAAGAAAGCCCCATCTCTCTCCTGGAGAGCAGCTAGCGGTTTTGAACTAGTGACCTTGAGGTTAACAGCTCAATTTGCAACCACTACGCCATCAGACTCAAGAGAAAGATGGAGCTTTCTTGGCCACGAAAGAGTTACAGTCTCAAAACCCCACAAGGGGCAGTTCTACCCCGTCCTATAGGGTCGCTGTGAGTCAGCATCCACTCGATGGCAATGAGTTAAGTTGCCTCTATCTGAAATGCCGTCATTTGCTCTTGTTTTATTAGTTGGTGAAATGTTCACGGTTTATATCCAACACGTGGGAGACCGTTATTGTTCTTTTATGCCATCAAGTGAATCCCAAGTCCCAGTGGCCCCAGCAGGACAGAGTAGAACTGCCCCTTAGGGCTCCCCAGGCTGCACCCGCACAGAGCAGCGGTGGGGCCCAACCACCAAGCGTTCACTTAGCAGCTGGGCTTCCCCATCGCACCTGAGGGAGGCCAGACCCCAGGCCCAGTGCTGTAGTTGATTCCGCTCAGGGCGCCACCATGTTAGAGGACCTGCAGTTTCTTGTTGGGTTGGCTGTCGTCCATGCCAGCAGTCAAGTGCAGACCATTTGCTCCACCCAGGGACCTTCAGGGGCAGAGAAGGTGCTTCACAAGTACCCTAATGAGTGATCAAGGGAGGCACTGCAGAGCCCATGACTGTGTGCCCAAGGTCATTTCCACAAAGGCTGAGCAACGGGCCTGGCCCAGCCTCAACTCAGTTCCAGGCAGCCAACTGGACTCTGCCAGTATGGGACCGGCCCTGGTGCCGCAGCCCCTGGCAGAGGGCGGCCCTTGCCTCTCTCCTGTTCTGGTTGTTGAGTGTCATCGGGTTGATTCCACTCCTGGCAACCCCGTCGTGCAGGAGAGGACTCCCCTGTCCGGTCCGCTAGGCTGTAACCTTTATGGAACGCGGCTGGGGGCAAAGCTCCTCCGGACAAAGACGAGGCTGTCTTCTGTCCCCGTAAAGTTTGGAAACCCTCAATGGCCACCATGAGATAGAAGTGACTCAATGGCAGTGGGGTTTTTTTTGCATTTAATCTTTGCATGTAATGACCATTGTGCCACTGGGCTCTTTTTGACCCCTTTCTCCCTGCATGAATCTACAGGAAGCGCTGTGTTTGGCCCCCGTCTTTACCACGGGAGAGGTGTGCTCTCCTACTTGTTCTCGATCCTGCCTTTGGGGACCTGAAGGAGGACTGGGTGCCTATGGGCAGAGGCACGGCTACCTGCACAGGAAGACTAATTGGGCCATGTAAGGAGTAGCAGACAGTACCTCACCCCTAAACACACTATCCCTGTGCCCAACCTCTGGGAGCCCTCCTCCCCTCCCTGAGAAGGAAGAGGACAAGCAGGCACTCTCAGGCAGGGGACACAGCCTCAGTGCCTACCCCCAATCGCAGGGAGACAGGAAGCCACCAACTGACTCCGGCGTGCAGGTGACCGGGTGACTTCAGCCTCGCCAACATTTTGCTCCATGCTCTGTGCTAACCTGCATAAGTCACCCAGGGGGTTAACTCTTTGAAGATTGTATTCCACAGTTACTGGTTGTTACTTCCGTGTCCTCAGGGACAAATGAAAGCAGCTTTGGTCTCTTTTCTTCCCGGAGTTTTATTTCTTCCAGATGAACCTGGGAGGGAGCTGTCATCTGGTGGAAGATGGGAGAGGAGGGTCTACCTTTGGGCTCCCTGGCGAGACACCCAGGGGCTCCAGGGAGGGGATAAGGCTGGCCCCTGGCCCCTGCAGTGGGTTCTGGGAATCCTGTGGGCTGAGTCCTGGATGGGGATGTTCCTGACCACCTTTTCTGTCCTCCTGGGGACATGAGCAGGAAATAGGAGTGAAAAGGAAGCGAGGCTGCCCGCCTGGATCCCAGTTCCTGGCTGTGCTGGGCTCAGAGCTGAGTTTCCCTGCCCTCCCTGTCTCAACAGACCACTTAGAGCCTCTTCAACATTCCCAAGCACTTTATGTACAGAGCCCTGCACCCTCTTCTCTCTGCTCAGTGCCCTGCCCCAGACCCATCCTCTCTTGGGAGGGAAGGCTGGATGCAAGCTCAGCCTGGAGCCCGGAGTCCCACTCCATCCCAGCACGATGACGCCATGAAGCTACTTCTGCAGCAAATGCCTCTCCTCTCCCCTTGGCCCATCAGCCTTTTCGAGCCCACACATCAAAGGCTGGCTCTCCCAAGTCCCTGGTCCCAGCCCTGCCCAGCCCCACCCATGCAGCCCTGGGTTGTGTGGGTGGCCCGTCTCAATCGGAGGACTCAAGTCCAGGACTCTATTTTATGCCAGGAGGAGTGGCTAAGTGTATAGTGGTGATCTAAAGGTTGGGGGTTCAACTCCACCTAGCAGCTCCACATAAAAGGCCCCATGATCTGCGCCTGTAAAGATTCTAGCCTAGAAACCCCTGAGGGGTGGTTCTCCTCTGTCACATGGGGTCACCAGAAGGGGGAAATTGACAACCATGTTACACAGTCCAGCTCCCCGCCCACGAAACGCTCCCAATGTGAAGCCTCAGGGGGAGCAACTGTGGCGATACCCTCTCTAAACCAGCTACATCTTAGGAATTTTATCTCCCAGAAGCAAGGGCCAGGCACACGATGGGAGGGGACCCTCCAGGCAACCCATCTGACCTTTGCTGTCTGTGTTCCCAAGGTTACTTGTGGGAAGGCAAACCTTGGGCAGGGAAGTCCAGTTATCAGACTCGGTGAGCCAGCAGTTATGGTTTAATTAGTCTGATAAAGAATTATGCCCCAGGGACACTCAACCTGCCTCAGAGGCTCTCTTCGCCATCACCGAGAGATTAATCTTATTTAACCATATTTTACTTATTACACAAACCTGGGCTCTGTGCTTAAAATACCCAGGTGGAAAAGAGGTCTCATTTTCAACAATATCTATGAACACATCTCCCTCCGCTGACTGGCAAGGTTCCCGCCCTGTAAATCACCCAGGAAGACGTGCCCGCGGGTGTATCTGTGCTTCTGCTTGGAATCCAAATTCTGGCCCTGCTCTGCTATCTGAAAACACCGCCCTTTTGGTTGTCTTGTGGGCACAACGTAGCAGGCTCTCAGGTGTCCTGGGCCGAATTGTGCCAATGTGACCATAATTCTCACTACTGTATTAGGTGATTGACCTCCATTTTGTGACCTGAGGTCATCATCTTATGTGTTATATATAAATGGCAGCCTCTACGATATCGATTAGGCAGGAGTAAAGACAGGTTATGTTCATGAGGCAGAAGACAGTCTACAAGAGTAGGTTGCAGCGTAGGCCAATCTCTGTGGAGATATAAACCAATCGAGTTGAGATTCAGGGACCAGGTCACCACCAAGAAGAGCCAGGGGCAGGGCATGACCTCTGGGCCCAAGATCTCTGTGCAGAAAACCTCCTAGACCAAGAGGAACGATGATGCCAAGACACATGGAGATCTCCCAGGGAGGCCAGCCCATGATGCTGCAAAGAGGCAAGGACTCCTCCCCGCAGAGCCAGACGAGAGAGAAAGGCTTCCCTTAAAGGAGGCGCCTGACTTTGGCTTTCTGGACTTCTGACTGTTGAGAGTAGATTTCTGTTAACGCCCACGCACCTGTAGTGTTTCCATTACAGCGGCACTAGGAACTAAGACACACGTCCATCCCACGCTAGGGAGCTTCCGACTAAGACACGCATGCACCCCAAGTGCTAGGGAGCTTCCAGCTGGAACCCAAGCTCAAGGCCAGTCCTCCGTGGGCATCTTGTGCTGTGCAGAGCTGACAGCACTCAGCTGTCCTGATGGGTGTCCTTGGGCCTGTTGACGTCTCCAGGTACCATCAGGTGGCTGTCATCTAACCTAGGTGCACTTTGATAAATGTGCAAATAAGCATTCACTGCCTATACATTTCAGCCCCAGGGGAAAGAAAGCGTCCTTGGGTTCTCCAAGAATTGATTTCTGGGCATTGCCTCCCGATCACTCGGGCTGCAGAGCAAGCAGGAGGGAACTGTAGTAATTGTCAGGTGTCACAAACTAGATTCTGACCATAGCAATCTCCTGGGACAGAGTCGAACTGCCCCGTCGGGTTTCTTGCAGGCTTTTACAGAGGCGGGTAGGTGGCTAGGTCTTGCCCCTTGTGGGGCCCATAGGTTCCTTGCAGTTGCCAGGCGGGAATTTAACCATTGTGCCCCTGACTTAGAGTACACTGTGCTCACTGACTTAGAGTACAACGTGACCTTTCACAGGGAAATGAAGGTGGCTGCCACGTGAGACTCACCCACGCAGAGATCTGGGTCTCTGGAGGGGTGGGAGTCAGCCCCACCATGTGTTCCATTGTAGAACTGCTCCCTAGGGCCTTCTTGGCCATCGTGGTCAGGGAGACGAAGACTACCCGCTCTTTCTTCTGTGGGCCACTGGGTCGATTCCAAATGCAGAGGCATCCCTACAAAAACAGCACCGAAAAACAGCACTGTCCAAACATCTGCCCCCATCCCTTAGATAATTTCACCTTGATATCAGCTCAAAAATACAAGCCAAGCGCCTTCATCTTTTACTTAACCCATTGTGGCCCTGGGCGAAAATGACATCTGGCTTTGCTTTCGCGGATGAAAATTGGTCTGTGCTTTGTCCCAGGTCATTTCTCCCAACTCATTTCGCCAGTTTCTTCCCTTTCTGTGCTCACCGGAGCGAGATCGCGGGGTCAGCAGCGGGCGGTTTGAGCTGGCTCAGCGGCGCCCTCTTCAGGTGGTTCACGGGACACATGCCACACCTGCGGCACCTTCCATCACCCCTCTGGCGAACCTTCGGCCTTTTGTTTGGTGCCACCGGCTACACGGCTACACGGTGCGTTGCAAGGGGTCTAGCCAAACCATGGCGCCCTGTCTGAGAGCCTGGATTCAGCTGATAGGAAGGTCTGTCCTAAAGGGAGCTGTACCAGCTCTAGCGAGCAGACCCATCAGTCTACATCGTCTGCCGAGTGAGGAGCCCGGCTCCCTCCTAAGTCACACGATGACATGTTCTAGTTAGGAAGTGTGCTTTCCTGGCACTCCAGATGCAAGGTGATAAGAATTACTGATGCATCGCTTTCAGAGCAGTTGCCTTTACGACTTGGGGTGGGGGGGGCGGGAGGGGGGCTGGCTTGGAGATTCTGCGGGCTTCATTAGCATACCGAATGACAGCGAGGAAAAGGCAACCCCGAAGGCCTCCACCACAGTCAGCCTCCTCCATCTCGGCTGCCAGCGCCGGGTCATTTTAAACTAACATCTGGCTGCTGTATTTTTAAACTGCATCTGTAGCTTTAATTAGGGATCTCCTGGGGGATGTCAGGGGAGAAAAACGAGAGATGTCCCCCGGGGAAGATTAAAAACATTGGCAGTTCTACAGATGCAAAGGCCCAGAAGCTTCCTTGGCCCTGCTTTTGTTTTGCTGTAGGACCCATGTGATGGGGGAACCCTTTGCTCAAGGGGATCTTCATATGAGCTACGGGCCGGGATGCGCAGAAATGCTGCTTCCACAACCGAGACAGAGACAGAACCCATCGCCTCCAGAAAGTGGATTCTGGACACTTTGAGGCAGGAGGGATTGACCATTCATCAAACGTGGGCACCAAAACAAAGACCAAAAAAACCCCTAAAAAGCCATGGTTTCCAAAATGCCCCCAAGAGACCATATCACCTTAGCACTCTCCTGCCAAGCCCAATGTGTGACAAGGAACCAGCCGTGGGTCTCTCTGCCCTGCCCAGAATGTTGATTTTCACTCCCCCTCTTTCCCCCCACCACCCCCTTCGTTTTCCTTTTCCTTATGGATCCTTCTTAAACGGAACCTCATTAACTAAAACACATTTTTTTACTTTCTGCATAGACCAATGAGATCTAACAGTCTTTTTACACATGTCTCTGTCTTGCAGCGGCATGCTAGATGTAAAAGGAGGCTATTTTAAAATCTGTGAACTCTCAGGGACACATATTTAAAAGCAGAATAAAAACGACTTCCCTCGTCGCTCGCTGGGTTAAACTACCAGCTTTGCGGACACAGACGTTCGCCCCACTCATTAGCAGAGATGCAGGCATCCAAAGAGAAGCTTAGCCATCCCATTGGCTGGCTTCATCCCCACCTCCTTTCCTGACCAACGTGAAGGAATAGAATAAAAATGTTTTTAAACCCTCTCTTTCACGGGGATGCCCATTAAGATGTCAACACAGGGAGGGGGTGGGGGTGCTCTTTGAGTAGGTAACAAAAATGCTTCATTCAGGAGGCAAAGCAAATCTAAAGTTGACCTTCAAATCTGGGACGTGATGTGTCACTACATCAGCTTTGAGTTCCTGCAAGGTATGTGAAGACTATAGGCGGACGCACTCACTGCGGAATCTGCCCCATGGGCTCTGGGCACCGTTCAGAACCACTGGGAGGAGGCAAGATCTGGTCTTGTCTATTTCAGGCCGATCCTCTGCACTGGACGCACCATTGTGATGCCCATGGCTGCCGGAGACAGAGACCTTGAGAACATCCCTCCCAACCTTTAGGACCCCTGCCTGGAAATCACACCAGGGAAGGGAATTTCAGAGCAGTAAGAAAAGCACTTATTCATGTTGCTTCCCGCCCACCCCATGTGGCCTTGCATGGAGGGGCGTCTATGGGATTGCTGACATTTCTCTTGGAGTCCAGGGTTGGATCCAAGGGTCTTCTCCTCACTGACAGCAATGGCAAATCCATTCAACTTGGGCCAATTCCCATCCGTCAGTAGTAACTACTGAGATCCAGGTTCAAAGGAAAAGCATATCACCTTCCTTGGAGCCAAGGGAAGAGTCAGCAGCTGGGCCAGAGGTCAACCAAGGCTGTCCCAAGACTGCCCAGCGAGATGCCATTATCCTTGAACTCCTGAATGCTAATGAGCTGCAGGTGCCCCACTGCTGGAATTAAGGGGGCTCTGGTGGAGAAGGCCATTCATTTGCAGGTTGAGAAACCAGAGGGAGTAGAGCTAAGAGGTCACTACCCTTTGTCCCAGCTCATGGAGAACTCCCTCCTGGTCCCCTCCAACTCTTCCTAAGCCTGAAGTCCTCAAAGGGGGTGGCCAGGGAGTCCATTATAAACTGATAAAACCCAGTTTGCCCTAGACATCAAGGTGGGGTGGACACTTCCCACAGCCAAGGGGGCTGCACCCCGAGGAGTAGGTGCTGTGTGTGTGCGCCTGTATGGGTGTGTGGGTATTTATACAATCCATGGGCCTATTCTTTATTTTTACTGTCTGCTTTGCTCAGACTGCAGACGGCACTAAGATCATCAGCAGCCTCCTAAATTATAGATCGGCTCACCAAGTACACTGTGTCACTCATTAGCCACATCAGCTCGCTGCTCTGCACAACAATAAATTAAGGAACACAATTGCTGCAGGAAAATTAGGTGAATAATTCTCACATTAAACGGGGGGTGGGAAGGAAAAGTTTCGGCTGGCTCTGGTGTCTTCCGGGCGCCTGCGGGAGATGATGCGGTGCGGTGAATAGACAGCAGACAGGACTCTAAATTCCAAGGGTACAATTCTTCAGAGCAAGTTAGGTGTGGTTTACATTAAAAATAGAACAGGCTCCCGCAAACAGACTTGTATTTATATAGAATGTTGCGACAACTGTCATTTTACATTAGTCAGAGAAATCCCACAGGACCGGTGTAAGTATTAAATGTGGCAATTTTTTTGTTTACTGACAAAACGTAATAAAAAGAACACAGCCTTCTGGATTTTTTTTTTCCTTCCTCTCTCTCTCTCTCTCTCTCTCTCTCTCTTTCCCTGAAGTCATTCATAAAATAAACATGTGTTCCCGGTCCAGGCAGGTCTCCTTCCTTTATGAGAGCCATGCGATGGGGAGCTGGGGATGGATGGGCAGAGCAGGGTCCCCAAGGGATTCCAACCCGGAAGCTCCCACCCCAAGCCCACTGGCCCAATGGCTGTTATTCCATTTGCTGCCCAAATGGTGACATCGCATTTATGACTCTACTCTTGGCCAGTGTCACAAGCATGGAGGGGTGGGGTTTAAATAGCAGCCTTTGGAGCATAGGATGTAAGCATTCCTTTCACGCGCCAACATGTCTGGAACAGACACTAGCCTGGATGTCACCTTGCTGCATTTGCATGTCGTTAACCTTTGACTGGGTGGTGTAGTAGTGGTTACGCGTTGGGCTGTGATCCGCCTGGTCCCCAAATCAAAAGCACCAGCAGCTCCCTGGGAGGACTGGGCTTGCTATGCCCATAAACAGTTACACTCTTGGAAACCCACGGAGGGTGGCTTTGAGGTAGCATTGACTCGCTGGCGGTGAGAACCTTTGACTTAGTTGTAAATCAGATTCAGGGGTGGTGATGGCTCGTTGGTTGAACCCTCAGCTTCCAGAAGAGAGACCAGGCTTTGCATCTCAGCCGATGGACCTCATCTGTCAGGGGAGGTTTCGGTATTGCTATGACACGGACAGGTTTCAGTGAAGCTTCCAGACTAAGAGGGGTTAGGAAGAAAGGCTTGGAGCTCTAATTCCCAAAACCAGCCTATGAAAACCCTATGGCTCCCAATAGTCCAATCTGCACCTGATCTCGGGACGGGCCCCAAACCAGGCAACTTTTCCTTCCACTGTGCATGGGGGCCACCATGAGCCCTGGGGCAATGCCACGGCAAGGCAGCTCATAACAGCAGAGCCGCTAATGGTTCGTCCGTGTGAGTGGGCCTTACCCAATCCGTTAGAGGGCTTTAGAGCAAAATCAGGTGGCTTCCCTCGGGTTCTACCTCTGTGCTTCTCCCCCAGAAAAGAGTGGAGCTCTCAGGAGAGCTGCATCTCAGAAGGAGTAGGAGGAGCAGGGGTAGAGCATAAAAGAGCAGTCAAGAAGTGAAACGACGCCTTGCAGTGGGTCTCTCTGCCCCACAAGACCTCTGAAAAGTGCTGAAGAGCAAGCACAGGGGTCCCTTGGAGGACTACGGTCCTCCTGACCCAGCGAAGCTATTTTAAACAGTCTTACGTGCATATGAAAGTTGGACATTGCATAAGAAAGACTGAAGAGGAATCAAAGCACTTCAGTTCTGACGCGGGTGAAGAACACTGAATGTTCCGCGGACTGCGAAAAGGACAAGTCGATCTGGCTTGGAAGAGGGACAGCCAGAGGCTCCTTAGAAACACGGGTGGTGAGACTTCGTCTCAGGTCCTTTAGAAAAGGACAGCATGGTCGGAAAAGGCGAAGGTGAGCACAAACGACAACGATTCTCGAGGAGATGGATGGACACAGGGCTGCAACAATGGGCTCAAACAAACACAATTGTGAAGACGTTGCGGGACTGAGCAGTGTTTCAGCCTGTTACACAAAGGCTCGCTGTGAGTCACACTCCACTTGACCGCACCTGACGGCGGCAGCCACAGCAGCAGACGACTCCAATAACGTCAATCGCCCTTGGTGGCCTCATGTTCTTCTTGACCCAACCCAATCCATTGCTGGTGAGAAGGCAACCAAAAGAGGCGGAGGCACTCCACGAGAATGTGCTGACCATAGAGTAGAGCCACCTAGGGCTTCACTGGGCACGTGGTTCCAGCAGGAGCTCCTTCCAAGGAAGACCAAGGGAAGGGGTTCTCAAAGTGTGACCTGGAGAACCCAAAACTATCATCACAAGCACAGGAGGGCATCATTAGCCTCGAGTACACAGTGGTGCTTTCTAGGAACCCCATGCTGTGATAATGCCACTGTTATCTCACGGACTATGCCAGCTTCTCAGTTTCAACATTAAATGCAGTAAATGTTGATCAATCAAGCCCCGATAGCTCAAAGCTCATTGGGACCTCCATTAATGTGTAAGAGTGTAAAGGGGTCCTAAGGCCAAAATATGTGGGGGACTGTTGCCTTGGGGAGAGCTGGCTGAACAATGTCCTGTCTACTCAGGCTTCTCCTAAATTCTGGCCTAAGGAAGTTCACCCCTCGAACTAAATATGACCCTACATTCCTAAGCCTCTGTGAGACATTTCTTAGCCAGACTCTAGTGGGCACTGGTTGGCATGACAAAGGTGATCCCTGCCTCCTCTTCCTTTCCAACATTTGATGGTGGGATAAACCTGGATCCTGCTTGGCCAGGCTCTGCCTGTTGTATTCTCTGTATGAACGAGAGAGAATAAACTTAAGAAAGCATCTTGCCATGTGACCTATTTCTCTTCTCTGATAGCTAAATAGCCAATTAGTACAAGTAAGCATGATTGAACAATTATTTTATATTTTCTCCTATGTATTCCCTTGTCTCGATGTAATTTACTATATTTTCATTTGGAATTTAAATACGTGAAACTCTGAACATCTTAAATTGGTGGTGAATTATCTCATCAAATGGGGCAAAATGCCCAAATCTTGTTGGAGCTACTTGTGGCTTTCCCAAGTCCATTGGCTCCTTGAGCCCTTCCTCGTTAGAGGCGAGGACGTCAGGAGAGGCCAGTCCCTGGAGAAGGGCATCATACTTGGTAAAGCAGGAGTCAGTGAAAAAGAGAAAGACCCTTGTGGTATTTACATCATCTCGTGTCCACTTGAGGGTATTAAGGGTGAAGGGGTGGAGGTTAGCCTGTCAATCAGGTTCTCAGCATGATTGGAGGGCGGCCTAGATAAATGGCTCTCTGGAGGCCGGTCTTCCTCTTTCTTCTGCCTTCACCTTCCTGCTGACAAGCCACCTGGAGACTTGCTGGGACCTGTGAGAGCCTCTCTCTTTGCTTCACCTTCCTGTTGAAGGGCCACCCTCACAGAGCTGGAGGAGCCATGCGGAGACCTGCGCCAAGGCTGAGATGCTGCCACCACCATTGGATCCACAAGACTTTGTCCTCACCGGTCTGTGACCTTTCTGCATTTGGTATCATTGCATGTGAATACATGAGTCTGAAGAGGGATTTATGAACTAGCATCAGATTTCCAGGCTAATATCAGACTTATGGGCTTGATCTGGACTTGGCTGGGATGTTTTCTCAATATACAATTGCTCTTTGATACACAATTTTTAATATATTAATATACAATTGCTCTTGGATTTATTTCTCTACTCAAGCCGGTCTAACACAGCCTTCAACGAGATGGATTGGCGCAGTGGCTACATTGATGGGCTCAAGCACAGGAACAGTTGTGAGGGTGGCATGGGACTGGGCAGTGTTTCATTCTGTTGTGCCAAGGGTCACTAAGGGTCAGAACCAACTGGGTGGCACCTGAAGACAACACAACAACAACGAGTTCCTTGGCTTCTCATCTCAACTTATATTTAGGTGCAGAAGGATCCCAAGAAAAGAATATAATCTTCATCTTTCAGTGAAGGCTTGGATAAAGACGTTAAGGATGCTTCAGGTTAGAGAGGGACACAAACTTTGCCTTTTCCCTGATGGTGGCTGCACTACGAGATCCCCTGACAGAGGGAGGGGTCATGGCAAAGAAGCTCTCGATTGAATAACTACGGCCATTTGCTAGCAGAGGTGGACTAGCCATAAGGCATCTTGGATCCTTGCTTACTTCACCAGGTTTAGAATTTTGGAATTTCTACTAAAGAAAGAGTCTTAAATGGAGAAAAAAAATACCAACTGCAATGATCTAATTATTTAAAATATTACATTTAATTATACAGAAAACATTTAGTCATGGTTTATGTTCATCTGGAAAGATTTTAAAACCCCAACATAATTAGAAAGTCTATTCAGTTATTAATCTAATGTTCAGACTTTTTTCCCTAAAGATATTACATCAAGTCACTTAATGTTTCTGCAGATAAAATTGAGAATGAATAAGATAAACACATTCACCAGCTTTTAAGAGAAGATTCAGGAAGGATGAGGTACAAAAACTGGAATCCAGGCCTCTTAAGAATGTTCTGTTTTGGAAGGAGGGGGGAGGGGGAGGGAG
>NW_022111357.1:37769879-37771010 GCF_000313985.2 Echinops telfairi
ACACACACACACACACACACACACCCCAAGAAACTGAAATGACAATTAGATTGACAACTGATTTCTCAACTGCAACAATAAGTCCCAGGAGACATTGGGCTAATATTTCAAGTGCTCAGAGAAAATCACTGTCAACCTAAAATTGCGTATGGAGCAAAACAATCGTTCAAGAAGGAGGATGAAATGAAGATATTTTCAGCAACCAAACCAAACCTGAGAGAGTTCACTACCAATATACCCCTTAAGGAAGCGCTTCAAAGAAATACTTCAGGAAGGAAACTGATCCCAGAAGGAAGACCTGAGATGTAAGAATAGGTGGTGAGAAAGGAAATAATAAAATTACATATATACACTCCGTGTCTTCTTGCCTAATCAAGGACAGACACTTTAGATAGCAATGATCTCCTCCACCAGCTATATAATTTCCCTCTACCAGACCATTACCATCTGCATGCAAATATGCTGTTATTTTTTTCCATTGAAAAGTCTTGTTTACATATTTCCTCATTGCTATTACCTCGTTCCTCTTTTCGTTTTACTTTGCTGACCTCCCTCAGAACAGTCATCTTGCCTTTCTGTCTCTCATCCCTCCACCCCATCCCACCTGGAGTCTCGTTTAAACCAACTCCACACAAGTTCTCACCCCACCACGCCACCCAAGCCACTCTGGTCAGGGCCACGAAGCACCTTCTCGGTCCTGAATCTAACGGTCAGTTCTCAGCCCTTCTCCGGCACC
The DNA here is from genome assembly GCF_000313985.2 of Echinops telfairi. Lineage (NCBI taxonomy): Eukaryota > Metazoa > Chordata > Mammalia > Afrosoricida > Tenrecidae > Echinops > Echinops telfairi. Next base: position 37,770,616 of record NW_022111357.1, read on the forward strand.
GAGACAGGCTTTCACCCTCTTGGTTCATTTGGCTTCAACACTGTTTTCTCTTAGCTCTTTCTTCTCCTCCTCCCTCTGCTTTCTTGGAATTAATCATTTTCCAAAAGAGCCTCAGAGCTGATCTGGGTGTTCTTTGATCAAACACTCTCTCTCATCCAATCACATGATCAGAAATACCGTAGATACTTGAGTGCAAACCAAGTTTTTCAGCACATTTTTTAATGCAGTTTTTCTGGTAAAATTAGGTGCCTTGGCTGATATTCGGGTCAGCTTATACTCGAGTACATACGGGAACTTCTCTGTACCATTGACATGCCCATCAAGATTTCTGGCTAACTAGAAAGCAAATGTTTTGAGAATGATGATGGCAACAAATGTGTTTGACAACAAATGTG
>NW_022111357.1:37771761-37772778 GCF_000313985.2 Echinops telfairi
AGTTTGAGGACGCCTGTAAGATGCTCACAACATGAAACATGCTTGACTCCACTCTATGTCAAGAAATCCACCGGGACTACCTTCAAAATAGATCCAATACCCAACGTATCACCACCTACAAGGCCACATCTCGGTCCAAGGCTCCCTCAGTGCTTGCATGGATTACTATATTCGCTTCCTGACTTCTCCTCCACCATCGCCTGTTCTCAACACAGCAGGCAGAGGGAACCTTTTAAAATAGAAGTCTGGTCCCACTGCGTTTCTACTCAAAATCCCCCATTCACTTCACTCAGGGTAGAAGTCAAGGCCCTTTTCATTCATAGTCTATGAAACCCTTGGAGTCCCCAGGTGTTGCGCACAATCAAGGACAAACTACTAAATGAAAGGTTGGTAGTTCTGACTTAGAGAGAGGCATCGGAAGAAAGGCCTGGTGATCTGTTTCCTAGAGGTCACACTCTGGCATAGGTGAAGTCAAAAAGGGTTCGAATTGACTCTGTAACAACTGTTTTTTTTGGGGGGCGGGGGGGAGGTTCATATGAGGTCCTTTGGGACCTGCTTCCACCTAGTCTGTGATTTCGTTTCCTTGCTCACTCTGTTCCAGCCACATCGGCCTCCTTCCTGTCTTAGAACATAGCAAGCATGCTACTGACTCAATCCCCTTACCTTGGTTTCCCCTCCCCCTCCCTCCTCCTTCACACCCCCCGAGCCCTCACTCACACCTCCCCCTCTAACTGAGGCCAGCCCTCACCAGCCCAGAGACACCTGGAATTGCCCTCTTCTTACCGTGCTGCCGTATTTTCCCATAGCAATTGTTTATCTTTTATAACACCTTATATATGTTACTTGTGGATTATGTTTGTCCCTAAGAATCTAGCATCCCCATCTAGAATGCAAAATCCACGAGTGTGGACACGCTTTGTCTGCCTGCTCACTGCATCTTCTTGTTGCTGTCTTTCAGTGTCGTTAGGTGCCGTTAGGTTCTGATTCACAGTGGCCCCGTGTGCAACAGCACTAAAC
>NW_022111357.1:37775073-37776380 GCF_000313985.2 Echinops telfairi
CTCTACTATTGTCCTAAGTCTAAAGCATCAGACAATAAGTGAGGAGTGGGTGGATAGGAAACTTCTAATATAACCACTAGAAAAAAGAAATCGAGAATAAACCGTAGAAACCATAAAAAGGGAAATGGAAAAACAAAAAGCTCAATCAACTGAAAACATGGTAAGAAAGAGAGAGAGAGACAAAGAAAGTAACAAAAAGAAAAGGCACAGACAAATCAGGAGTACAAGATGGTAAAAATGAGTTCACACAGATCAATAGTTACAGGCAATGTAAATAGGTTCAATTCACAAATTCAAAGAAGAGCTTGCCAGGTGGGATTAAAAATTAAATTTTGCTGTATGCTTTTTAAACCTGACATAGCTAAAACATAAAGAAATGAAAAGTTTAAGGTAAACGGATGTGAAGAGATGTACCAAATACTAATCAAAAGAAAGCAGATAAAAGAAGAGCTTAAGGACAAAATCATTACTAGAGATAAAGAGGCTTGCTAAATACTGATAAAATATTCAATCCAAAGGAAGATACAGCAATCCTAAACTTGGATGCATCTATGAATATAACTTTAAAATAGTTACAGAAACATAGGGCCGGAAGTCAAGGAGAGATTGACAAATCCATTATTACAGTAGGAAATTTAATTGCATTTCTTAGTACATATTTGGTAGCTCACATAGAAAAAAGGGGGATACAAAGACTTGAGTAATATGATTAACCAATTTGTACAAATAGATGGTGCGTGATATGGAACTGCAAAACATACATTCTTTTTAAAGCATATGTGACGCATTCTAGGCTATAAATCCAGTCTCGACAATTCTGAGAGAATCTGTATCTCACAGAGCACAATCTCTAAAGCTTCATTCTTTTATTCAACAATTATTTGCTGAGGTTCACTAAGTACTTAGTAATAGGCAATAGGACTATAGTAATGAATAAAAGAAGATCCCTAGAGTCCCTGGTTAAGTTCAAGTTCAAGTTCACTGAGAGGCAATTCAGGAGAAAGGCCTGACAATCTACTTCTGAACTAGCAGCCGTTGAGAACCCTGTAGAGCACAGGTCTACAAGGACACACCTAAAGTAACTATGAGTCGATCGCGAGGCAATGGCAATGGGCTGGGTTTATGTATGTTGTAGTGAGGTGCCATCGAGTCAGCTACAGTTCATAGCCACCCTATGTTCAACGAAACACGGTGCTGTCCACTCTCCCATCCTTGCAATTGCTATAGCCACTGTGCCGATTCATCTCACTGAGCGCCTTCCTCTTTTTCACTGATCATCTACTTGGCCAAACGTGGTGTTCTTTACC
>NW_022111357.1:37777644-37781825 GCF_000313985.2 Echinops telfairi
AGTTCCATCTGACATCAACACTGATAACCCTCATTCCACATTTCTTCTTGCCAGCTTGAATTTCTGGCAGCTCCCTGTCAATGTGCTGCCGTAACTCCATTATCTTCAGCAAACTTTCACTTGCTAATGAGATTGTTCAATAATTTCCACAGTATGTTTGGTCACCTTTACTTGGAATGGGCACACTTACAGATCTCTCCCCGTCAGGTGGCCAGTAGCTATCTTTCAGATTTCCTGGCATAGATGAGAACGTGCTTCCAGCCCTGCATCGCTCTTTTGAAACCTTTCAATTAGTCTACCAATTCCTGGAGTCTCGTTTTTTCACGCATGCCTTCAATGGAGCGTGGACTTCTGCCATCAGTACCATTGATTCCTGACATAGCTGCTTCTTGAAATGTTGGTGCCAACCATTTCGTTTCGGTGCAGTAACTCCGTGTGTTCTTTCCATTGTCTTTTGATGCTTTCTGCACCACCCGGTGCCATGCCCCTGGACTCCTTTCAATGTTGTGACTCAGGCTTGAGTTTTTCTTTAATTCTTTCAGATTGAGATCTGCTAGACATGCTTTTGCCATTTGGTTTTCTAACTCTGGGTCTTTGTACATTTTACTACAAGGCTTTCTTTATCTGCCCAGTGAGATCTCTTCCATTCAGCTCTTTTTTAGCTGCCCATCGACATCTTCCGTTCCACTCTTTTATTTGATCATTTCTTCCATTTTCTTTAGTTATCCTGTGTTCAAGAATAATGTTCGGAGTCCCTCGGGACATTTATTTTGTCCTTTTCTTACTTTGCTGTCTTTTTAATACCTTTTGGTTTTTTTCATGTATGACCCTCCTGATGTAGCCTCAGGACTCATCTGTATTCAGTCATCAGTGCTTAATGTGTCAGACCTTTTCTTGAGAATGGTCTAAAATTTCAGGTGGGATATATATATACTCCAGGACATATTTTGGCATGTGGGCTCAAAAATAATAATAACTTTCTTCAGCTTCAAGCTGAACTTGCATATGAGCAATGGATGGTCTGTTTCACAGTCAGCCCCTGGCCTCCTTTTAGCTGCTCCTAGTGAGCATTCTTATAATCTCTTCCCACACACTCACTCGCTGCCATCGAGCGGATGTGGACTCTGGTGACCTCTCCCAGACCCCACCCCTCATGAGTTGGTGAGACTGTCACTGTTTGTGGGAGTGGAAAGCCCCATCCTTCTCCCAGAGAGCTTCTGGGAGTTTTGAACGACTGACCATGTGGATCTCAGCCCAACTTGGAACCACTCCACCACATATGTAGTCAATTTGATTCTTGTCTATTCTATCTGCAAGGTCCACATGTCTAATTGACCATCTATATTGTTGGGAGATAAAAGGTAATTTTATTGAAGAAGTCATTGGCCTTACAAAATTCTATCAGGTAATGTCTAGCTTAATTTCTATCACGAAGGTCATATTTTCCAACAGACATCGGAAAGGAGAGAGTTCCTAGTTCAGTTTCCTCTAGAGAACCCTGACTAAGGTAGGAGAAAACATGCACACAGAAAAGGAGAAGTTTTCTAGGATGAATAAAATGGAAATCTCATTCCTCCCTGGGTCTTTGGACATTTCAAAGCACTCCAAACTAGGCACAGTCTTATAGCAAATTAGAGGCGAAAAATATAATGTTTATAAACTAAGTATTGTGGAGATGCCATTGATTAAAACTTATAGATTTTCCTAAAATAGTACCTTGAGAGGAAAAAAAGAGATGAATAATGATTTTAAAAGGAGGGGTGAAAATTAATAAGCTAAATAAAATGAAATGGCAGATATAAGGGGAAAACAATTATATTGACATAAAGTAGAAAGAAAAATAATAAAGACAAGAGCTGAAATGTATGCTGTGAAAACACAACAAGATCGATGAAGTCAAAAGCTGATTCTTGGGAAAGGCTAATATTGGCAAACCTCTGGAATTCTTGTCGAGAGAAGGTACAATTAAACACTATTAAAAATAAAGTAGTCCCATAAGTACAAAAGAAATGGGAATTAAAACAGACAACACTGTAAACACCTCTATCCCAACTAACTGGACAACAGATAAAATGGACAAATTACTAGAGAAAGGCAAGTGTGACTCAGAAAGAAAGAGCTTATACCATCATCTGTTTCCACCAGCTGTGTCTGACAGCTCCGATTTGAATAATGGGACTGGAAGACTATTGCTGGGTGTCACTCACGCTCTGTGCAATGAAGACAGGCCAACAGCTGCTCTCAGGAAGCCACCTGGTTTTGTAAATAAAGTTTTGTTGGGTCACGGCCATGCCCATTAACTTACCCATTCTCTATGGCTGCTTTCTACGAAGGCAGCGTTGAGTATCTGCAGCAAAGAGCCTGATGTATGACCTATCCATCCCGCTCAGAGAGAGTTAGGGTGAAAGTTTTAAGATTGTGGTAAGGGTGGTAGAATGATTTGGAAAGGATAGAGAAAACGGTTACACAACTTGATGAATGCAAACAATGACAGGGTTATACACATGGAGTTTGTTGAAATGGCATATCCTTTGCCGTGTGTATCTTTACACACACATATACACACACATTAATTCAAACAACAAAAAAAGAGTTAGTTGAACTCTGCTTGACGGAAGATAATAAAGAGCCCAAGACAAAGAGGCAATTGAAAGCTAAGTGTGAAAGCCAGAGAACTTCTTTGGTGGGACCAAGTGTAAGAGCTCATAGCCCAAGTGGCTGAACTGCAAAGCATGTTAAAGGCTCAACCGAGGCAGGCTTGTTACACAAAGTTTGAGGATAAAGACATCTAGGCAGATGTCCTCAAAGATTTTGACATCTCTCATTCCCCTGAACTTTCTGAGCCTTCAGAAGTGACCCGCTGACCCGAGTAAGAGCCAGCAGAGCAAAGCTTTGTTCTCAAAGACAGTGCAGCGCCTCTTACCTACAAAGCACAGGTAGATCTATTTCTTTACTAAGTAGCAGGTTTTTAACTAGGCTTAAGCAGTCCCTTACAGCAGGGTGCGCTGGCCCCAGTTAGGATGAAAGGAGCACTGAATCACAGAGCTGAAGGTCTAGCAACATGTATTGGCGGGAAGTGGAAGTTGGATCCTGAGGGTGCCTGGTCAAGGGTGCCTGACCATAGAGTTGGATATAAGGAGCTTGTTCCAGCAGAAGACATCAAGGATGGATACCTGGGAGATTGACCACAGTAAACCCCCCCCCAAACATTCACAATACCTTGCTCAATCTCCAAACCTGAGTTTGTTTTCAGATTTGGATTCACTGGCAGAAGGGTTACCCAGGGGTCCAAGAGAAAGGACATGACATTCCACAGAAATAGACACCGATGATTTCCCTAGTCTTTCCCTAAAGGGCCATGACTATCAACTGGGAATATTCCGATATCTCCAAGACCTTTGGGCACAGAATTTAAGTTGATCATGATATGCAGAGACCTTGATACTCACGGATTCTACCCTGATAGAGTGGCGGGGCTGGTAATAAATGGAACCAGACCCAGTGTCCACTGGGAATGAGCCTGCTGAGTGTGTGGATATGCCGGGTGGTCATTTCTCATCCTTGAATATACAATTGGGATTGACCTATTTGGCAGTTGGTGTCACCCCAGATGGGGTCATTGTTCTGTAGGTAAGAAACGGGAAGGCCAGTGGGGATCTCTGAACACACACACACACACACACACAGAGTAGCACCTCCCAAGGGATAGATAAGATAAATGCCACTTAAGGACCCAAAGGAAGCAGGGGGGCAGGTCCCCAACGTGGTCTACTTCATTCACTACCCTAAAAATGACTGTAGACCAGTGGCTTCCATCAGTCACCCCATGTGCCAGTGTGGTGTCATCCCTGGGGCAGGTTACCATGTCCTCAAGTAGACACATGACATGTAGACATTGATCTGATGTCTGAAATTCTTTTTTTCTCCCAATCAGAAAGAAAATCAGAACAAGTTGCCATTCACATGGAGCCGACAACACTAGTAATTGACAGCAAACAAAGAAATAAGAAGTCCAGGAAAACTCCGGGCAGGGGGAGGAGGGGGTCGAAGAAAGCTTCCTTACCCTGAGAACAAATACATACACAAACCCTCTAGCAAACACTAGAACTAAAGGGAAAGTCTTTGAAGTCGTCCTCCGATATCAGGAACAAGACAAGAATGCTGCCGTGGCCATTTCTATC
>NW_022111357.1:37782436-37792908 GCF_000313985.2 Echinops telfairi
GGAGCACTTTTGAGGCACCTGCGTGTTCCAGGTGCTGTGCTAGGATGTGGGGGCTCAGCACTCAGCAGATCACCTGGCATCTCGGGCCAGTTTTCCTACGCGGGACTGCTGCAAAATTCTTCGGACCTTCTCCTGGTCTGGCTGCAGAGGAGAAGGGCTCTCCCTGGTACAGCATGTTACGTAATCTCCAAAAATAGCTGAGGGAAAACATTCCTCCGCTCCTATTTGTCACATCCAATCATCCTCTCACATGGAATTCCAATTTGGGAGCTCGCTTGGCTGAGTAGTCATCTAAGGAAACCCCATTAATATAGTCAGAGATCGCACGGGCTGTGATTCATTTAATGCCAACATGGAGGGGAGAAATCAATAATACTTAGGCGCAGTCACATTACATTTTTCTTTAACCAAGGTAGGTGTCTCTTATAAATATCTCCCCCCAAATGGCCGTGAAATACGCTGCTCTCTGCCCCCCATTAAGTTGCCCAATAGTGTGCTCCACTCAGAGTACCCTGGCCAGCCACCCGGGAGAGGTGCCTTGCCAACTGTCATGGACCAGTGCAGCCCCGAATGACCAGTGCAGTGGGTGAGACTCAGAAAAAACGACACCTGCCACTTGGTATTGCGGCACACGCCCCTGTGATCCTGGAACCAGTGGGGCAGTGCAATTTCGGCCTTCTTTGGCAGAAGATGGGCCTGTTCTTGGAGTAACAGCAAATTCTGAACCAGGAAAGGAGCCTCCTTGGGAGGAGTTCCATGGGACACTGGCCTCTGGCGTCAGCTTGGCTATAAGATTATTTCTCTTTCCTTTCAAGCATTTTATCTCCACCTATTTTGCGTTTCCCAGACTTCCACCCAGTGTGTTCCCAAACCGTGCGAGGTGTGTGGCACATTCGTTATCAGGTCCTGGAAGGAGCATGGTCCTCGATGAACCAAGCAGTCCCCTCGCTCCAGGACTTTAAGAGAGAGGATAAATAAACGTGCCTGAGGCAGGCCAAGAACAGAGAAAAATCAGCAATACCCAGCTCTGGCCACATTACCCTTTTCTTTAACCCAGGTAAGTGTCTCCTGTAGATATTCCCCCAAAGTGGTTATGAAACTCACTGCCCTCTTTAAGATGCCCAATCTTGGGGTCCACCCAGAGTATAGCGACCAGCTACCCAGGAAAGACTCCCAACCAACTTGCCATGGACCAAGTCAGTGGCGGCTCCAGTATGGATGCAATTCACTTCAACTGCTATATGACCTACATGTGAAAGTCAGATATTGAATATGGAAGACCGAAGAAGAACCGATACATTAGGATCATGGTGTTGGCAAAGAATATTGGAACTACCTGACTGCTAAAAGAACTAACATCTGTTTGGGAAGATTTGCAGCCAGAATGCTCCGTAGAGCCAAGGATGGCCACACTCGGTCTCACGTACTTTGGGCATGTTGTCAGAAGAGACTAGCCCTTGCAGAAGGACAACATGTTGGGTAAAGTAGGTGGGGCAGGTAAGAAGAGGACAGCCCTCCCCAAGATGAACCCACGCAGTGGCTCCAACAATGGGCTCAATCATCAGAACGCCTGTGCGGATAGCACACGACCGGGAGGGACTCCGTTCTGTTGTATGTGGCATCGCTAGGGGTTGTAACTGACTTGATGGCACCTAACAACAACAACAACAACAACAACAACAACAACAGCTATATGACCCTATCCATTTCCTCAGCCTTCTGTGTTTAAAAGGACCCAAGCCGAATTAAGAGAGTGCCAACCAGAGTGGGGAACAGCTTCCTCCCCCAATACCATGATCCCAATTCTACCTCACAAATCTGGCTAGACCAGAGGATGTACACTGGTGCAGAGAGGACCTGGAAACACAGGGAATCCAGGGCGGATGATCCCTTCAGGACCAGTGGTGAGAGTGGCGATACCAGGAGGGTGGAGGGAATGTGGGGTGGAAAGGGGAAACCGATTACAAGGATCTACTTATAGCCTCCCCTCTGGGGGACAGACAACAGAAAAGTGGGTGAAGGGAGACGTTGGATAGTGTAAGATATGACAAAATAATAATAATTTATAAATTATCCAGGGTTTGTGAGGGATGTGGGGTGGGGAGGGAGGGGAAAAATGAGGAGTTGATGGCAAGGGCTCAAGTAGAAAGAAAATGTTTTGAGAATGAAGATGGCAACAAATGTACAAATGTGCTTTACACAATGGATGGATGGATGGATTGTGATAAGAGTTGTACGAGCTCCGAATAAAATGATTTAAAAAAAAAATGACAGCTCCCTTAATTTGACTTTATTCTCAGAAAGCAACCTACCCAAATCCATACACAGGGTGTTCTGTGATAGTTACTGTGTAAGTGCTGCACATATACGTATGTGTCCACCCCATCCTCTCCATGATCCTATATTTCAGAGGAGGACATGGAGCTACAGATTAAGTAACTCCCTCAAGGCTACACAGATCTCAGACGAGTCATCCTTTGACCACACGTGTAACTAAGGCGATAAGGGGAGCAGAGTGGACTTCACTCTGAGGTCCGCTTCCATGGGACCAAACACCTCCTTGGAGCCTGCCACGGCCTGCTTTCTGCTCTCTGGCATCTGTCATTTCATCTTCCCAACCCATCCCTCTCCTCTATGCATCCTGCATCTCGGCCAAGAAGCCCCTTCCCAGCTTGTAGGATCGGTACCTAGGAGGGGAGAGGGAAATGGAGAGAGCTGTGCTTCACACGGACAGATGCCTGCTCAGCGGTACAGGCCCAAGGGCCATGTCTGGATCAATATGTTTTTCTAGCATCTCTCTCATCTCCAGAGATCAGACGGAGCTCCCATGGGGCTAGGACCACCCCACCCCACCTGCCACTGCTAGCCCCCTCCCCCAGCTGAAATGAACTCTCATTCCTCACATCCTTTATGGAGTGTGTCTCCTCGCTTGTTTGGGGGCAGACTTTACTCATTCTTGAGTCTCAGCTTGAAAACGACCTCCTCCAAGAAGCCTTCCTGATTATGCAGCCTTCGAGCATCTTGCTCTCCTATTCACTGGGCGCACGCCCCTTCATACGGCTGCCATCGCATGACAAGGCAGCTACTTAGGTGTCACACGGCTTCACGGGGTGTGAGCTCCCTGAAATCAGGAGACTCGTCCTCCCAGCCCAACAGAACAATCAATATACAAAGGTCTATGGCAAAATGAACAGGATTCTTACTAACGCTGACCAAAATAGTAAAGGCAACCAGTATGTGCTCTACATAGAGTCCTTGGGTGGCACAAATGTGCAAGTGCTGGCCTCCTAGCCAAAAGGTTGACAGTTCAAACCTCCCTAGGGATGCCTTGAAAGCCTAATGGAGCAACACGTAGGGACCCTTGAGTCAGAATCCACGTGATGGCAATTAACGAGTCTGTGTTCTATCCATGGTGTCAGTCATCACAACATCACTAACCATGATCGTCACCCCTCCTGAGCACTTGCTGTGTGTCAGAGAACACTAAGTACTTCACGTGGAACCTCTAATTCCATTTTCAAAGCATCCTAAGGGGCCTTTGAGGCTCCGAAAGCTTCGTAAGTTGTCCAAGTTGACCTGGCCAATAAGTGTTAAGCCAGGTAAGAGCCAGGCCTGGCGGCTTCCAAAGCCCCGCCCAGAACCCTAGAGTCCATTTACACGGGAGAAAGGAGCAGAGTCGGCAGCTACACTCTGTGTCACTAGTCTTCCATAGAAAACACTGAACCAAATTCTCCCTCCCCCACATGGGCTCAAGCCAACCCCAAAGCTTCACATCCAGCTGACAGCTGAGCTAATGGATCTGTGGCCCCAGGACCTGAACATTCCCCTCTCAGTGGTGACACTGATCCCCCAGACCTGAGGGTGGCTTCAACATGAAGCTCAGTCCCATCTCTGCTCTATCAGGCAACAGCTGCCAATTGCTTTCCAGGAGAGGGGCCATCAAAGCTGACCCTTCAAATATGTTCTCATTCTCCCAGCGTGCTTCCCGACCCCATCCCTGACCCCTAGGCCCCAAGTTCCTGCGGCATTCTCCTCCCTGGTCTGCTTCCCTCTGAATCTAATCATCCCTCTTGTCGATGTATCAAGGTCACGTCTGCCCTTCAGCCAGAGAGACGCTCGGGATGATTAAAACTTGGAGTTTCTCTTTGGGGTTTGGGAGGAGGATTAGTTTCCCTGGGGGTCAGAAGCTATTAGATCTCAAATGTGCACCAGGGACTTTAGACCCTCTGGGGGTGCTCCTGAAGCTGAGCCTGGAATTGAGGGCACTGCAGAGGGAGGAGCAATACCCCAGAGGGGAAAACCTGTAGCTGTCAGAAATGGGAAAGATTTGTCAATAGCACAAAGAACCAGCTCCCTTCAGTGTGACACCTCAGTCACGATTCCATTTGTTAAGTGATAGGGAGAGAGGCGTGACTTTATCCCCCGGTTCCCCTGTTCTCTCTGATCTCAGCCTCCTCCCTCACTTGGCTTAGAATGACTGAAAACCGGCACTTAAAAGATCCCTGGGCCCCTGATGAAAACATACAGTCATACCCTCACTGGAAATTCGTGCATATCACCTTGGCGAGCCCTAGGAATACACAAGTCATCGTGCACAAAACGCACCCCTTGGAGAAAAGCAAGCAAGCATGGAGTGAGGGCTGATTCTCCCCATAATCTGGGAGTATCCCCATTCCAAGTCCTGGGGCCCCGTTGTAAGGTGACGCCTTGGGGGCTCCTCTCCCTGAGTCTGGCACTAGCAGTTATGATTCCTTGATCCAGAAACAATTTTATCCACTCAGGACCTGTGTTGTGGTTGAATTGTGTCTTCTCAAAACGTTTGCTGAACCCCTTTCCTCTGGTCCTTGTGAATGTGAGCTTGCTGAGAAATAGAGCCTTGGAAGAGAAATAGAGCCTTGGAAGATACTATCCATGAAGTCAACCCACGTCATTCTGGAGAAGTTGTTATTGGGCTTGTTGAGTTGATTCTGATGCACATTAGCCCCTAGATGACAGGGTAGGGCTGTCTCATAGGGCTTTCTAGGTTGGCATCTTTATGGGAGCAGATCACCAGGTTTTTCTCCCTCGTAGCTGCTGGGTGGGTCTGAAATGCCAATCTTTTATTTGCAGCTGAGCATGTAATCTTTGGGCCACCAAGGCACCATATCAGGGAAGGGCATGTCACAATCCAAGCTGAGTGGGGCCCTTACGAAGGAGGAGAAGAGGCAGGGAGAGAGATGCTGGGAAGATCATCACATGATGATGGAGCTGGACCATGAGTCCAGCCATGTCTATGGTCATTGTTGTTAGGTACCACTGAGTCCATTCCAGCTCACAGTGACCCTGTGCCCAACAGAATGAAACACCTCTTCGTCCTGCGCCATCTTCACCATTATCGAGTCTGAGCCCCTTGCTAGAGCCCCTGTGTCACTCTATCTCAGCAAGGGTCTCCCTCTCGTTTGCAGCCCCTCTATTTGACCAAGCCAGACCGCCTTCTCCAGGCATGCCTGTACTGGCCGAGGCCAGGAGAGACAAAGTGATCTTTCCCCATAGCCTTCAGGAAAATGCATGGCCTTACGGACACCTGGATTTGGACTGCTGACCTCTAGAACCACGAGAGAATGCATGGCTGTTCTGCTAAGCTCTTGGCTTCTGCAGCCTCAGAAAGGAACACGGCCAGGGATTGCCGTCTCCACCCAAGCTAGCACACCCAGAGCATCCGATTGTCGGGAACTGGCCTTGGTTGGAGGCACTTGCACAGCCGCTGAATTCCTGGAGATGAATGGATTTGTGGCGCTCTTGACCCGCAGTCCCCAGGTGGCACTGATGGCCAAGCACTCCAGTGCAAGCTGGAAAAGTCTGAAGTTCAAGTCCACCTTAGAAGAAAGGCCTGGCGGCTACTACTTCTTGCAGGCCACAGCCTGGAAAACCTTTGGGAGAACTGCTCCACTCACACACCTGGAGTCGCCACACATCCACACCCTTTGACGGCAGTGGTTGGGTTTCTCAGAGCATCCACTAGCCCTGAGTGATAACAAGTTTCCGAGGCCACTTCAGCTCAGTGTGAGAATTTGCTGGGACCCTCGAGTGGTCCAGCCCTGGAAATGGATATGTTGCGAGGGAACAAATTTCCACTCCTTGCAAGTGTTTAAATAAGGACGAGTAATTGCCTCTAGGGAATCCTGCGGTTGGCTGCTGGCCTGCCTGGAAGGAATTTAGATTCCTGACACAAAAAATGCCTCAGGAACATGTAATCCTTTAATTGAGTGGCTTTTTGGTGCCTCATTAGCTCTCGGTGCCCTTGTGTGACCCTCTGACTGGCTCCTAACCACCTGCCCAAGAATGATTGATGGCTATAGTAAAAACCCCTTTTCTGAGCCTGTATTCCTGCCTTTCCAGCTTCTTGTTCTCCCTTAAACATCTTCCCTAGAGCACCGGGCTAAATTTATGAAGAAGATGATAGTGGCTTCTGAGGTTCTTGAGGGTAATTTGGTAATATATATCAAAAATATTAACTAAACCTCCATCAGCCCCCCAACTGACATGTTTCAACATGCTGGTGAAGCACTGGGCGCACTCACTCATCTACGTCAGGAAATGTGGAGAGATTCCTATTTGTATCCATTTGCAAGAAAGATGGCCCAACAGAGTGCTCGCATTAGAGAACAGTATCATTGATATCACCTGCAAGTAAAATGTTGCTGAAGATCATCTAACAAAGGTTGCAGTGGGATATTCCCAGGGACCTTCCAGGTTCAGGTTGGATTCAGACGAGGACGTGGAAGAAGGGCTATCATTGCTGATGTCAGACGGATCTTGGCTCAACGTTGAGAATACCAGAGAGATGTTGACTTGTGTTGGATTGACTATGCAAAGGTTTTCAACTGTGTGGATCCTAACAAGCTATGGGTCACCTTGAGAAGAATGGAAATTCCAGAACCCTTCATTGTGGTCCCGTAGAACCTGTACATGGGTCAAGAAGCAGTTGTGTGAACAGAACAAGGAAATACTGCACAGTTCAAAATCAGGAAAGGTGTGCATCAGGGTTGTATCCTTTGACGCTCATTTTACAATCTATACGCTGACCAAATAATTCAAGAAGCTGGATTATACGAAGAAGAATGCAGCATCATGATGGAAGGAAACCTTATTAACAACCTGTGCTATGCAGATAACACAATCTTGCTTGTAGAAAGTGAGGAGAACTTGAAGCACTTGGTGGCGAAGATCAAGGATTGCAGTCTTCAGTAGGGTTTACAACTCAATGTCAAGAAGACCCAAGTCCTCACAAAAGGACCAGATAGGTAAGATCACAATAAATCGAGAAAAGATTGAAGTTGTCAAGGGTTCCGTCATGCTTGTATCCACAATTTCTGCTCTTGAAAACTCAGGTAAATTCATGCATTAGGTAAATCTGCTGCACAAGACCTCTTTAAAGTGTTGAAAAGCAAGAAGGTTACTTTGAGGACGAAGGTGCACCTGACCCGAGCCAGGATATTTTCAATGGCCTCATCTGCATGTGAAAGTTGGACACTGAATAAGAAAGACCAAGGAAAAATCCGTGTGTTTGAATGATGGTGTTGGCAAAGAATGAGGAAACCATGGACTGCCCAAAGAACCAAGAAAACTCCCTTGGAAGAAGTAGAGCCAGCATGTTCCTTAGAGGCAAGGATGACGAGACTTCATCGCGTGTACTTGGCCACGCTGCCAGGAGAGACCCATCTCCGGAGAATAACATCATGCTTAGTAAAGTAGAGGGGCAGCACAAGAGAGGAAGATGCTGAACAAGATGGATTGGCACAGTGACTGCAACAATGGGTTCAAACATAGGAACAATCGTGAGGATGGCACCGGAGCTGCGGTGTGCTGTGCTGTTGTACAGACGGACACTATTGGTTGGAACGGACTCAACACCTCACAACAACAGCAGCAGCAGCAATGGCCCCCATCCCTGAAGAAAGGAAATACAACCTCACTGGCATCGAGTCCATTCTGACTAACAGGGTCTCCGTGAGTTGGAGCTCAATGACAGTAAGCTTTTTTAAGCCCCAATCCTGTTTTAAGATGGTGGGATAAATATAATATTGTTCCCTGTTCTTCTGGGAAACCAGCCCCCAACATTGAGCACAAAAGAAATACAATTTCCAGGTTTGATAGACAGAAAATAACTCTCATCTCGTACAACAATGTTCACTATCACAACTACTATTCAACACTGTGTGGACATTATAGCCTGTGCAATAAGGTAAGAGAAAGAAATAACAGGTGTTCAAATTGGAAAAGAGAAATAAAATGATTTCTATTATCAGATATGATTATCTACATAAAGATCCCAAGGAATCTACATGATGACAGTCATAATACATAGATGCTCCTGGGACTCAAGTGAGTAAGATCACAGGATTCAAAGGTCAACAAACAAAAGTCCACGGTGTTTTTATGGGTAAGAATAAGTCACTGGAAATCAAAATATATTAAAAAACCATTACAATAGTTCCTAAAAATTGAAATACTGTGGTTGTAAATCTAACAAAATAAGTATAAGATCTGTATGTTGAAAATGACAAAATATTGATGAAGGCTACCAAACAAAATTTAAATAAGTGGAGATATGCCATAATCAGAGATTGGAATACTCAACAGTCGTGTAAATATTCCCTCAAGTGATCGACCAATTGAATGTAATAATAGTTTAAACTCCAGTAGGAGTTTTGTTTGTAGAGATAAACAAGCTAATTTTAAAAATTTACATTGAAAGGAAAAGGAACTAGAATAACCAAAAACAATTTTGAAAAAAGATTAAAAAAGCAGTTGAAGAAATTATACCACCAATCTGAAGACTGGGCGCAAACCGAGAGGGAGCTGTGCTGGTGCCGTGGTTGAGCGTGCGGAAGCTCACGGAACGGTGACAGATGGAGAGCCGTGGAAGAAAGAAGTGGCCGTCCGCTTCCATAGACATGACAGCCTCGGAAACCCTAGGGGCCGTTCTACTCTCTCCTGGAGGGTTGCTAAGCAGCCAAAATCGACTCCGCACCATGCGTTTGATTTGGTTTTGCATAAACCTATAGCAATCAAGACAGTGGCAATGGTGAAGTGATAGACCCATGGTGAAATGGAACAGAATAGGGAGCCCAGAAATAGGTCCCTGGCCAATTGTTTTTTGCCCAAGTGGCACCATGGTCACATGGCGGCTGCCTTTGGGGAGAAGACATTAACTATGGAGGAGAGGGAGAGCCATGGGAAAGCCACCTACTTTACACTGTATATTCTTGTGACCTTCTGACTTCTTTACCATACTCATGTATCATACTCATACTCATTCCAATTTGGCATAATACCAGTTTTAAATTTCATAAATTGTTAACAGGTGAGCCCTTTAATCCTAAACATCACTTCTAGAAATTTACCCTGAAGCATCCAAAACTACATGCACATGTACAAAGACGGACAAAGGTGAGGAGGATGCAAGGCCATTCGAGGTCTCATCCTTCTGTTCACAGAGTGGCTGTGAGTCGAACCAAGTCAAGGGCACCGGACAACAATAACAAAGGTACTCCCAGCAGTGCGGCTAGAAACGTATCTTGAAACAGTTGAACACTGGGCATAGGAGAGGCCGTCACAATGAGCTACCATGGAGCCACTAAGATGCCTTTAATTGCTGCCATAAAATAATATCCATGATCTTATACCTGGTTAAAAATAACACATAGCATAGCCCCATGTGTACACGCATTTTCACAGGCATTGGGCTTCTGTGGGACATGTACTTCTGCTAAGGATTGCTGGTGGTGCAGTGGTTAAAGTACTGGGTTGCCCACCCACAGGTTGGTGGTTCAAACCCACCAGTTGATCTGTGCGAGAAAGGTGTGCCAGTCTGCTCCTGAAAAGATATGGCTTTGGAATAGTTCTATTGATCATTCGGAGGGGGGGTGGTAGTTCTATAGGGTCAGGATGAGTTGGAATTGGCTCCATGGCAGTTGGATTTGGTTCTTGTTTTATTTTCTGTACATTCAGAATGATTGTCTTCGTTTTATAACAAATTATGCTTGATATCAAATCAGAGAAATTAAGATGCTCCTATTTTGGATATAATACAATGTCTTTCAAATTCAAACCTTGTGGTCCTAAAGGTCACGCTCTTTAACAAGGAAGAGAATGCTTTAGCCATGATCTCAGACATTCATTTCAGACAGAGACAAGAAGAGATTAATAATGACGATGGTTTTAAGAGTTCGGGGGAACTAATTACAAGATTCTATGTATAGCCTCCTCCCTGGGAGATGGACAGCAGAGAAGAGGGTTGGGGGAGACGTCGGGCAGTGTAATATACGACAAAATAATAATAATTTATGAATTATGAAGGGTTCATCGGTGGGGGGAGAAAGAGGGAAAATGAGCAGCTGATATTAAGGGCTCAAGTAGAAGGCAAATGTTTTGAGAATGATGATGGCAACAAATGTACAAATGTGCTTGACACAATGGATGGATGGATG
>NW_022111357.1:37794472-37796434 GCF_000313985.2 Echinops telfairi
TCTCCATGAACCGATGATCCGTGGTCTCAAGGACTAATTCAACTCGGTACTTCTAGTTTAGCACAGGACTAGAATGTGGTAGATGCTATTCAATCCATGTTCATGAAAATCTAAGAAACGAACACATGAAAAGGCACCAATCGGGAAGCCCCAGACTCAAGGAGTGTTCTCCCCAAGGGCTCCACTCAAGATACAAGCACTCCTATGAGTGACTCTCTGAATGAGAAGCAAGATCTGGGTTCTAACGAAAAACCAGATGGAGTCCCCCAACTCCTGCTAGTTTATAGCATGTGCATGCAGAATTACAAATCATATAACTGCAGATATTATAGGTATATATTTCATTACTCTCAGCATTGCATATTTATAATTTAGCGGTATGTAAAAATTTATAAAGGCACAACTAGTGGTTGGTTAATGACAGCTATTGTGGCAGCCCATATTTAGTGTATTTTTCATGTCACAGAAATCTGGCCTGGAACAGAATGCCACATGCATAAAACAGGTGATGCAGCGGGGAAATGGGCTGTACGCTTTATGACAAAACTCCCACACCCACCAAAGCCATCACCTCCTTTGCTGGTAAAAGGTGAGCAGGAGGGGGTAGATGATTCTCTCTCAATCGGCCAGACGCACATGAGCCTGGCTTCAAAGAGAAAAGCTTTCTGATGGAGAATGATTAAGGCAAGAGACCCCCAAGAGACAACAGTCGATGCCATTGCTGTATTGACAAATGCATAATTTTGTCTTGCATTAAAAAAGAGAATCCACTGCCTTTCCAAAGTGAGTCCTAAAATAGCTGCCTTTCAAGGGCCAGCGTCCTAATCGAGTTTTTATTCATCGGAGGCTGCAGATGAGCCAAAGCAGGTCCTGTAAGTTTAGCCCTCAAGCCATGGCTGGTCTCACAACTCATCAATTCCTAGCACCGGAATCAGGACTTCCAGCTGGCTCATTCTGGTTCAACACCCCAATTTGCATTTCCATCCCAGCTATACTGAGTCTCAGTTTTAATAAGATCACTAGGTGATTCTTACAGATCCTGGTGACTCGTATGTGAACGTGTCCTTGAGAATTACCGTGGAATCTTGCTAACATGTGGGTTCTGATTCTCGCTCTGAGGTGGAATGCAAATTCTCAGCAGGGAGTTGAACCTGAACTGGAATGAACCAGCTTGAAGTGCTGCCTGGAATGCAGTCGCCCAGCCCAGTGGCCCAGGAGAGTCCATAGCACTTCCAGGACCTCGGAAAGGTTTGTTCCAAATGTGGGTGGTAAAGGCGCCGGCTTTGGTGCTTAAAGAGAGGAGCAGAATTATGAGTGGCAAAAGACGCTGGCCTTGGTGCTGAAAGAGTAGACTTGTTTGTTGACTGTCCTGAAAAACAGAAGCAACATAGGGAACAGTGGCTTTGCATCAGACATCCCAGGAGCTCCCTGGTCCCACCCCCAGGAAGGACAACCCCTGTAAGCCCCCAAGACTGATGCGGGTGCTTTGACTGTTTCTGAACGGTCCATACTCTGGGGAAAAGATTAGTGGACTTCCATGTAAATATCAAAATCTATTCGTGGACAAAGTTGGGGCTCCACAAATCACCCCAGAAGCAGGCAGAGCCCAAAGTGTGACCTCTACATGTGCCGAGAGAGTCTCTGCAGGCTGGTCTAACAAACCCTCCATAGTGACTATCATGAATTGTACAGTGTTAGCCCCAAATACGGGTTAGAATTCCAACCCTTACCTGTGGATATAATCCTCTTTGGCAATAGGCTTTTCTCTGCTGTGTGAATCACATCATGATTGAATTATGTTAATGTTATGTTAATCACACCATGCTTGAATTAGGCATGAATACAGTGGGTTTGAAGCCAAATCACTTTTCAGTGATGAAAAGATCAGGATAGACACAATGTCATCAGAGAAGACAGAGGTCACCTGAGACTCCTCCATGTGCCCAGAAACCAGTTTTTCAG
>NW_022111357.1:37796896-37799089 GCF_000313985.2 Echinops telfairi
GTGTGAGAGAGTAGAACTGTGCCCCAGCCTTTTCTTCTTCTTTTAAATCTGCTTGTGTACGGGTCAAGAAGGTAAGCTGTGCACAGGAAAGCTATGCTCAGGGCCAAGATACTGCTTTGGACTTTCAGGCTTCCAGAACTGCGAGAAAAACACAACTCTGTTGTTTCAAGCCACCACTTGTAGACTCTGTGCTACAGCAGCACCAGGCAACCGAGACCGCTATCCTCAAGGGCTGGCAAATGACAAGCCCCTCCCTGTCCTCCCCACACACCACATCAAGGTATTTACTAAACACGGCCAACTATTTTCACTTAGCACAACAATGAAGGCAGGTCCATGTGTTGAGACAATCACCCTGAACACGTCAAACTGCCCCACAAATCAAAAAAAGAATAATTAAAACCCACACTTCCCACAATACTGCAGCATGAGGCAATTACAAGACACTCCTAATGAGCAATTTATGTAATTTCAAAAGTCACACCCGTAATATGCAAAGAACACTTCAAGTGAATTACTGCCTGGATGGCGGGGTGTACTTTGACCCTGAGTCTGGCCCTGGCCCTTGTGACTCCGCGGATCCCCTCGTCTCACCTTGCTGAGGTTCCCCTCGTCTCACCTTGTTGAGGTTCCCCTCGTCTCACCTTGCTGGGCTTGGAGGACAAACGCTCTGGGGATTTTCTGCACAGGCTCAGGCTGCGACTCATATTTGAGAAGTGCGTTTAATCCGCACTTGCATAAAGGCTGGTGGGTAATTGCTGCTAGAATCCAATGTGGGTGCTGTATCTCATCTATGATATGCAATTTAGAAGCTATATTCTAGTAAGAGAACTTTATGACTTGCTGTCATGATAAATAAAAGTTTATGGCATAATGGAATTAATATTTACTTTGAGTGCAACGCAGACTATTCAAATAAAGTTGCTCAGGAATCACTTTTGAGCAAGAGGGTTTGCAAGCGTTGCACACTGACAGCAACATCCGCATTCACTTCCTTGTGTCACCCTCCGATGGCTCACCACCTTTCCTTTTTCTAGGGCAATCCATCTCACTGCCATTCCCCTCAACAAGTACCGTCCTTCACACGGTTGCTGTTCGGTGCACGGTCTTAACCGTGCAAGGTGGCTGTTGAGTCGGCCCCCTGAGTTGAGGGCCAAACTCTTACCACACGGGAAGGGGCAGGAGGAGGAGAAGAGACAAAGGAGGGGCTTGTGAGTCCGTGTCAGGTCGAAAGGAGATTTTGGAGGGCCATGGCAGCTTATATGCAGGTCGGGAATGTTCTCCCAGACCCTACGCTGCAGTTGCTTTCAGAAGGGCATCTGTGACTCATCAGACATTCCGTCTGTTGCTTGAACATGAAGGAAATAGTCTTGTCAAAGAAGACAAGCTTACATCTAAACCACACAGCGGCTGCTCGACTCTAAAATGAATATACAGCAAGCAATTTCCTCCCTTTATTCTCAATGATAATTTATTTAAGGTGCAGGGAGTAGTTATTCCTGATCTTAAATGAATCAGAGCCCTAGTGAGACTTACCGAAAAGCTAATGGAGTTTAAGCCTTTGGGGCCTTCATGTAGCCCTTCCAAGATAAGATCTACTTTGGTATTCGAAAATCTGCATGGCTGAGCAAATAATCTGAGAGGCTGGACTATGTAAGGAAGAATGTGGTATGTAAGGAAGAATGTGGTATGGGGCCTGGATGGAGGTTCATGAATGCCTTGCGGTGTGCAGATGGCATAACCTTGCTTGTTGAAGGTGAAGAGGGCTTGCAGTCCTTGCTGATGAAAATCGAAGGACACAGCCTTCAGGATGGACTTCACCTCAGTGTAGAGAAAGCCCAAATCCCCCCAACAGGACCAAGAAGCAACATCGTGCTAATAAACGGAGAGGCACTGGAAATTGTCGAGAATTTCCTTTGACTTGAATCCACCATCCACACCCATGGAAGCAGCAGTCCGTTGCACACTGTCATGGGTATACCTGCTGCCAAAAGAACGCCTTCAAAGTGTTCAAAGGGGGAAATGTCACTTGGAAGAGTGAGGGGCACCTGGCCCAAACGTTATTTTCAATAACCTTCTAACCTCATCACATGTGTGTGAAAACTGAGCCGTAAATAAGAAGGACTTTAGAAGAATCGATCCCATTGAAATATGGTATCTGGGTGGTAAAGGCGCCGGCTTTGGTGCTTAAAG
>NW_022111357.1:37800879-37830045 GCF_000313985.2 Echinops telfairi
CTGTGATGCTAAACAGAGTCCAGTGGAACTTCCAGACTGAGCTGCACTAGGAGGAACGGACTGGGCTTCTGCTTTATAATATCAGCCAGTGAAAACCTGAGGGATCCCAGTGTCTGACCCAAGGGAAATCAGGGGGAGGGCACAGGACTGGGCCGTGTCCTGCTCCAGTGTCCTTGGAGCAGCTATGAGTCAGGGCCTGACTCACTGGCATCTAACAAATATACATTTTAGAATGCTCTCGATTTGTATCAGCGTCGGGTCCCATTAAACTGGAATCTGCCCCTGATCAAAGCCAATAGAGTATTCAAAACCAAACCAAGTCAATGAGAGAGGCCTGAAGTCCTGATCCAGTCACAGTTGAGGTCGCACTGTCTTGCAGCCGGCTTGGGCACGTGTCTCTGTGTGTGTGGTTGGTGTCGCACAGGCTGAGGGGGCCGGGGAGGAGCTGGAGCTAGCAGGCTCTAACTGAACGTTCCCAGGGGACGGAGGCACAATGGCCGGTTCCTGACTCAGGAAGCTGCTGGATCACAGTGCGGCTAGAACAGCGGTTCTCAACCTGTGGGTCTCAACTCCTTTGGGGACAAATGACCCTTTCACAGGGGTTGCCTGATGCATCACAGTAGCAAAATGACAGTGATGAAGTAGCGGTGAAAATAATTTTATGGTTGGGGGGCCACCACAACATGTGGAACTGTCTGAAAGGGTCGCAGCATGAGGAAGGTTGCGAACCGCTGGGCTAGAAGCTCTCCCATGTGAACCATGCGGGGGCAAGAAGCCCAATTGCCCGGACTCTGAACAAGCAGAAGAATCCCAAAGGAAGCACACATTCACGAGATCAGCTGGGTCCCTTCCCTCCTTATCCACACAGCTCAAATGGAGACTCAGAATTTCTCTAAGGAGGGGGATTCTTCAAATGACGCATCTGCAGAATCAAAGGTCAAGCCATTACTCAGGGTCTAAGATGGATTGTATAAAATTTTTAGACTTACCAAGTGCCTTTCCTACAGAGAAATCAAGTTATCATTTCACATAATGTTTTGCTACAAAGAAGTGGTATCTTCTGCAGGGACGCACAGGGTTCTCTGGGCAGAGGATCTGGGCCGTGTCATCTCCCCAGTCCATATCTCAGGTCACAGAATCCATAGTGACTTTGAAAGTAAGGAGTCAGGCTCAGAGAGGGGAAGGTCAAGGCAGCGATGGGGCAGGATGCAGGTTCAGGATGTCGGACTCCATTACTTTATCTTTGGGGTTAAAATAAGTGACCTCTGTAGCTCAGTGCTCCAGGAAAAATAAGCCGATTAGGATTCCAGGAACAGGAATTTCTGTTGGCAGTGGTGGCGGCAGAAGGCTAGACAAAATGCTAACTGTGCAGGGTTGCCTGGTCTTGAACATTTTGGCAGCTTCTGTTTCAGAACCACGGGGACAGAATCATCCATTTCTCGAAATGACTCCTGAGTACATTCCTGGAATCCTGAGTCTAAGATCTGGAGACTCCAGAACCTCACCTATCCTGGATAAAATTGCTGGAGAAGCAAGTCCTCCCGATCACTGGGTGGATTCTGACTCATGGTGACCCTGCAGGACAGGACAGAACTGTCTTGTGGGTTTCGGCAATAATCGAATGTGGCTCTATACCTCCCACCAATGGACATTTCACCGATGTCATTAAGCACCGTTGAGTGGGTTCTGATGCCCAGCGACTGTATACCCAACTCAATGCAGCACTGCCCGGTCCTGTACCACTCTCACAATTGTTCTTCTGCCTGAGCCCCTTGTCGCAGCCACTGTGTCACTCCATCTTGTTAAGAGCCTCCCTCTTTTTAGTTGCCCCTCCACTTTACTAAGCATGATGTCCTTCTCCAGGGACTGGACTCTCCTGACAAGATGTCCAAAGTACGTAAGAGGAAGTCTTGCCATCCTCGCCTCTAAGGAGCACTCTGGCTGTACTTCTTCCAACACGGATTTGTTTGTCCTTTTAGAAGTCCACGGTCCTTTCAACATTCTCCTCCAGCACCACAATTCAAATGTGTCTATTCCTTTATGATCTTCCTTATTCAACGTCCAACTTTCACATGCATCTGAGGTCATGGGAAACACCGTGGCTTGGGTCAGCCACACCCTAGGCCTTAAAGTAACATCCTGGCTTTTCAGTACCCTGAAGAGGTCTGTGCAGCAGAGTTATCTAATACAGCAGAGTTATCTAATGCAGCAGAGTTATCTAATGCAGCAGAGTTATCTAATGCAACACATCTTTTGATCTCTAGACTGCTGCTTCCATGAACATTGATGGGTCTTGCTAAGAAGGTGGCGGGGCATGCGGGGGAAATACTGATTGGATTACATGATTCAGGTGACAGTGATTGTCATCCTGCTGGGTGTAAAGTGATCCATCTCAGAAGCAGCAGGGGAGGGACTCTTTTAGCAAGAGCCAAGAGTAGAACTTGTTCTCTGGATCTGGAAATCCCTGTGCAGTGAACCTCCTTGACCCAGAAGACAGCTATAGCACCAGAGGAGCAGTGACAGCAACAGAACCAGGTGACAGAGAAGAAGACCGAGTGGGGGGCTTCCAAGCCCACAGAGCAAGGAAAGCTTTGAGGCAGGAAGCTGGCTTGTAGAGTGGAGGGTCTCTGGGCATGTAATTTGGGGAGCTGGGTTTGCTGACCCACAGAGCTGGAACGGAATGCCTTCGGGTTGAGAGTCATAGCTGAGTGGCATGCCCTTTGGGCATTTATTAGCAGCCGTAAAAGAACTTTCTGACATATCTTGACCGAACAACTGTATCCTGAGCATTTCTCACCTGAATTGCAGCCTGTTAACCTCCCCCAAACAAACAAACACACACAATCATGAGCATTGCCTGAGTTCTGTATGACCATTGCAATGACTGATCAAAAACACCATAGCTGAAAAGTAAACAGTACTCAAGAGTAGACACCAGCTGAACCATAGAGCATGCTCTATGAGACATTAATGAGACCATACATCTTCATAGGAGCAAAAAGCCTCATCTTTCTCCTGAGGAGTAGCTGATAGGTTGGAACCATCAACCTCGTGATTGCAGCTCCCCACGTACCCCACGACACCGCCCAAGCTCCTGCATCAGCACATTAGTAAGTCTCTATTCCACCACCTGTTTGTCAGTAGCACTGCGGTGGCCTGCGTGTTGTAGGGATGATGCTGGAAGCTGTGCCACTCGGATGTCACGTATCAGCGGGGTCACCCAGTGTGCACACGTTTCAGTGACACTTCCAGGTACACAGTAGGTAGAAAAGTCCAACAACCTCCTTCTGAAAAATCAGATGATGAAAACTCTATTACTCCCAACAGAACATCGTCTCCTGTGGTGCTGGGCAATGGACCCTGAGGCTCGCAGGCCGAGCTTCCATGCGTACCACTCGGTGTTCAGTTGACGCAGGACAGGAGAGTGTCTTGTCCTATTGTCCACGGGCTTGCCATGAGTCGGAGCCGACGCACAACTCACAGCAGTGGCAGTGGGATCTATTGGAGAACGCAGTCGCAAGTAAGCAAGTACCCAGAAGACTGAAATTCGATTAGACTTTGGCGACACGCGGCCATGTGAGAACAAAACTCAAATTTCCATCATCACGAGTGACAAGATTTCCAAGTCTGTCGATGGGGCAATGCACCTGTGAGAGAGACTCCCAGGAGAAGAGTCACAGCCACGGTTCATTTCACTACTCATTTAGAGAGAAGGCAAACATTGGCCCTTGGAGCAGGAAAGATGCTCCTGGAGACCCCTGGCGGGCTTGGCCTGGACCTGCCAAAGTGGCTTTGCTGTACTAGAAAAGTGTCTTTGGCAGAGGGAAGCTGAGAACTGCTCTGCGCATGAGCAGCCTGGGAAGACCGCACATCTCTGCTGCACCCAGGAAACCTGCGAACGAGGTTCATGTTCCCAACTGTGGGTTTCTTGGGGTGTTTGAAGCTCACCCTAGTGCTCAGCCCTATAGCTCTCTGTTCAGGGACTTCCCACTGAGAATCCTACCCTGGGCGTCCTCTAGAGATGCCAGTCTAAAAATGCATTTGAAAGTCTTTAGAAGTCTTTGCTCAGTTCTGATTACAAATGGTCTGACTTGACTTTATTTCAAGCTGAAGAATTGCACCATATCACACTGTACTACACCACACATGTGCACACACACACACACACACACATCACTGATAAGGGTGATGATCTGGTTCAGGAGGTGCGAAGAAAGACTGAAAATCAAATCAAAGGCACTCGGCTTCCAGCCACGACAAAGGGCTGGCATTGGACTTGTCCTCCTGCCACAAATAACAATAAAATCAGACACACGTATCTGAAGCTGCTGTTTCCAGACATTGGGCAAGAGATAGTTCAGGTCTTGTGGAGCAGAATGCATGTGAGGGGAGCTCCATATTGGAATCAGATTCCTGAACCTTAGGGTGGGGAGATGGAGCCCAAGCAGAGCAAGGCAGTCTTACTAGTCAGAGAGGCAAACTCAGAGTTTGGGGCAGCTGCAGTAGCTGGAACTTGTAGGGCAGGGTCCCAGAGAAAGGGTGCTATGGGGAAAGATCCCAGAAGTCTGACGGAGGTCCGTTGTAGGTTCTAGATTGAGGCTAGGGCTGCCTGTAGGGGAGGCAAGGTTCCACAGCCGTGGCGGCACTGAAAAGTAGACAGAGAGATTGCAGGTCATGCAGAGCTGGGGGACCAGACAGACTAGAGAACCTTTGCAGAGCACCTAGAGTAGCCATTTAAGATTCTAGAAAGATTGAGCCTTTGAAGCAAGGACCACGTCCTACAGAAAGGCTCACAGCCTAAGACCGTCCAAACAGACCAAGATAATCCACCAGCAATCTAAGTCCTTGCCAAAAGAAAACTCAAGCCCCTTCAATGGCAAACAATGGAATCCAGACTCCCTACAGCATATCTTCTACCATAGCTAAAATAGAGATATACCATATTAATGGACAGAAATTGATCTAGAGTATTAACAATCAAAGTAAATGAAGGGTTTGTTTGTTTTTTGCAGGGGGTGGGGAGGAGGTTATAAATTGGAAGTTTGTTTTAAAAAGCATAGATATGGAAGCATAAACGATCTTTAATAGGCACCTAAAAAAGCCTTTACAAAGAAAAATGAATGGAAGGGTTGCACTACCTGATGTTAAGCCTTTCTATAATGCTACAGATATCAAGACCATGGTATTGGTGAGAGAAAAGACACATTGCTCAACAAAACAAGAAGTTCAGAAAGAGACTCACCCCTAAGTAGCCCATTGGTTTTCAAGAAGTATGTCAAGGTAAAGCAACAGGATGCTGGAAAAACTGAATCCCATATGGGAATTTCTTTTTAATGAGCTTTCCTCACATAACACAAAAATTCATTAATGAAAGAACACAGACCAAATGCTTTGTTTGTTTGTTTTACACAACTAGAATCTTTCAGAATATATGGTTTTACAACTTCTTTCCCCAATGAATGTTGGATCTTCTCTCCCCTTTTCAGCCAGTCTCTCAATAAACATGTGACACAGCCCACACCTTCTTCCTGGAAGTCCGTCCTCTATGTGACTTCCAGGATAATGTATGTGCCTAGTTCTGCTTCTGCCTCTGGGCGTCTTTGTCTCATGTCCTTTGCTGGCCCTCCCTTTTCTTCCAGGGACATCAGAGCCCTTTGCTCCGCTCCATATGCTCTCCAATGGTGTCTCTGACCCAAACCATAGTATGTTCAATCACCTCATATGCACCTGCAAGGTGGACATCGAGTAAGGAAGACCACAGAGGAATGGATGCATTTGAATGACGGTGTAGAATCTTGAAAGTGCCATGGACCGCCAAAACAACAAACACATCTCTCTTGAAAGAAGTACAGCCACCAAGCTCCGTAGAAACAAAGGTGGTGAGACTCCGTCTCACATTCTTTGGACGTGTTGTCAAGAGAGACCAGTCCCTGGAGAAGGGCATCCTGCTCGGCAAAGCAGAGGGGCCGCAATAAAGAGGAAGTGCCTCAAGATGGGTTGACACAATGGCTGAACGGGGGCTCAAGTGTGGGAACAATTGTGAGGATGGCACAGGGTTTCCTTCTCTCACACATAGGGTCATTGTGGGTCACAACCAACTGGACAGCAACTAGCAACAATATATGTTCTTCCCAGCTGATCACCCATGGCTGATCTACACCTCTGGTCCTGGCTGCTTCCCTGCACTCTGGACTTGTATGATCAATGGCCTATGCAACAGCCACACTTGAACACCTAATGGGTATCTCACACTTAACATGGCTCGAACATATCTCTTGATTGTCTCTCTCATACCTGCTCCTTTCCTCTAATTTTCTGTCCCAGGTAATGGTACTACCATGAACTAATATCTTAGGTTGCAGACACAGGAATTAACTTTAAAGTCTCTCTTTCCTCTAATTACCAATCCAAGTTATTGATGATCTCATCAAAGTGGATCCCAGGTCTGCTCCCGTCTCATCATTTCAACTGCTGTTAAAGCAATAATAGCTACCATCTTCTCTCAAGTGATGACCATGTCAGCAGACAGTGTGTGACACTAGCAGAACGCACAGCCCTGAGGGAGCCCTGACGCTGCATCTTATCAGCCTCTCACCAAACCCTGGCCATGCCGCCCACCCACCCACCCCCCAGCTGCATGTTGGGATTGTTAGGTGCCCTCAACTCAATCCTGACTCACAGCAACACCATCTGACAGATCAGAACTTGGCTGTCGTCTTTAAGGGAGAAGATGGCCCCATGGTGCTGCTGCCTGGATTTGAACCCCCATGCTTTGGGTGAGCAACCAAGGGCTTAATGATCACCTTGGGCTAGTTACATACTCTCTCTGTACCTCGGTTACCATCTGCAAAGTGGGGTTTCTAATAGTTACCTCCATCCTAAGATTGTTACAAGAGATTGTGAGTTTAGGGTCTCATTCTACCCTCAATTTCCCGGGCCCACCTAACTTGCTCAGTCTGATGAGGCAAGCTGGGAATAACAGAAACCAGGTGCATGAGCTTAGAGTCTGATGAGACAAGCTGGGAATAACAGAAACCAGGTGCATGTTGCTCCAGCTGGGCCTTGAAATGACCATGGACCTGACCAGCAACTTCACTGAAGTCTGTGGTAGTTTTGGACTGTGTCAACTAGACACTCCAGGCTAGGGTAGGGTAAAACCTGCCCAAATCACGTGGTAGCTCGATGACACTTCTTTGGGGGTGTGGCCTCTTGTATGAGAGGAAGGGACTCTGAGAACTCCCTCTCTCGCTGCCACTTTGCCTTCCTCCTCACTGGGGCTTCACTGGGACTCTGTGCCGGCCTCCAGGGGAAGCCTCACACAGGCCACCTGACCCTGAAAGCTGTGAGCGTCTTGCCAGGCTTCCCCCTACATTGGATCCACAAGGCTCTGCACCAACTGGCCTGTGATTTCCCACTTCACGTCCCTACGCCATCAGCCTGCAGCTCTGTGAGTCTGGAGAGCCCAGTTAGCATCAGATCTATGGACTCGAGGGGGACCCGGCATGGGTACCTCCTTGATGTACAGTTGCTTCTTCATATGAAGTTCTTTATGTACACAGATGAGTGTCCCTGGATTTGTTTCTCTGGGCAACCCAGCGGAACACAAAACCTGTGTGGGACCTAGAACTAGAGAGAAGCCATGCCTAGATCCTTGATCCATGGAAACAGCGAAACCATAAATGTATTTCCTTTTGAGCCACTCGGTTACACAGAGCTAGATAACTCACATATCCACTTCACTCTCTTTGCAGCACTAATAACTCACTGAACTTGCACTTGTTGGTTGTCATGCTCTTGAAAGGTAGGCTACATGTTGGTGGCGGTTGATGATGTGGAGTCCGTTCCAAGTCATAGCAATTTTATATACAACATAAGGAAACACTGCTTGGTTCTGTACCATGGTCACAATAGTTGCTATATTTGAATCCATTGCTGTAGCTATTGTGCCAATCCACCTTATTAAGGGTCTTCCTCTTATTTGGTGACAAGCTACTTGACCAAGCATGATTTCCTTCTTCAGAATATAGGATAGAATGGATCATGTTTGTCTTATTCATCCTGAATCCCCAGGAACTATAACAGTACCATGGCAACACTCAAGAAATATTTGTTGACTGCATGAATAAATATCATGGAGTGAGCAAGTTCCCATGTGGCTGTGCAATATTGAAATGACGAACACCTGGAAGTAATTTTGAATAAACTCTTTAACCTGTGCAACCTGATTCGCAGTATCAGCCAGTCAATTGGCCAACGGGTATCCCCCAATTCCAGGTGATATGCTACATCTCTTCCAGAGACCACTGTCCAGATCAAAAAGAAATGCAAGACTCAAGGAGTTACGATCTAGTTGAAGAAGAAAAAAATAAAGGCAGCTAATGAAAAAGAGTAGCAAGGATTGGGTCTTAACCATGGACTGATGGGAAGATTGCAGATAGAGATGCAAGAGCCTGGACGAAACTTGGTCCCTCGATGAAACAATGCCTGGTGAGCCTGTAATTATGGGTCATTTTCCAGGTACATCTGTCACCACATTTATACATGCCTTCCAACCCCTGTGTGGTTGGCAGGGGACATTGTTGCCATTGCTGTCAGGTGCTGTCTAGTTGGCTCTGACCCACAGCTACCCCGTACCACAGAACAGAACTGACCCCTTGGATTCTCTTGGCTGCAGTCTTTGTGGAAGGAGGTGGCCTGCTCTTTCTCCCATGGAGCTGCAGGGTGGGTTTGAACTCCCAACCTTTTGGTTATTCATTGAATGCTTAAGCATTGTACCACCAGGGACCCTTCAGATGTCGTTATGATCACTGTTTATAGGTCAGCACACTGGAGCCCAAAGGGACAGCTCACTGCTATTGTTTCCAGACAGCTATAAAGTGGAACAGTATTTGAATCCAAACCAGTGCCCCAAACCACTACTGATGATTGACTGGTCAGTGAAGATGAGACAAGGCATTCCTCCCCGGGTTGCAGGGTGTGAGGGGAGGAGAGTGGAGACCAGATGGAAGGCAGACAGGAGGTGCAGGGGCAATGGATGAGGCCCTTGGAGAGGGTGGGACTGTAGTAGCATCCTGGGCCAGCTGTTACAAAATACCTCAAGTGGTTGGCTTATAAGAACAGAAATCTATTGTCTCCCATTTCTGGCAGCTAGAAGCGTGGAATCTAGATGTCCAATCTGATGAGTTCTTCGGAGAGCACTGTAAGAGAAGCTGCCCTTGCTTCGTGCCCAGCTTGGCAGCCTCAAGCAGTGTGCCTTCTCCGTGCCTACTTTCTCTGCGTCTCTTCTCAGCTTGCAGCAGGGCGCCAGTCAAATAGGATGAGACCTCACACTTCAGACCCTACCAGGAGAGCGGTGAGGCTGACTGGTACAAACGCATGTTAAGCTACCAGACAACATCTTCAAAGACCCTATTGACAAACCAGGTCACATTCACAGGAACAAGAATTCGGACTTCAACATATCTTTCTAGGCAACGCGATTCAATATAAACAGAGACCTGCTTATGACAAAGATCCTTGGTCTAACAGGTCATCTGGTCAAGGGTTCCGGGGAGAATCCCTGCCTAGCAACATCGTCCTGGAAAGGGCTGGCCTCACTTACAGGCAGACAAAGGTTACCCAATAAACAAGGTAAGTGGGTGCTTGGGAGGGGCCCATATCCAAAGCAAAGACCCACGGTTGCCAGGGACACAAGACACCAGGAAACCAAGTGTTGTGATGGAAGGGAGGGGGCAGGGCTCTAAACTAACAGCCAGCTCCAGTGTGTGAGGATGGGCCAGAGGAAAATAAAATTCACACCAGTTCACCCAGGTGGCCACACACAGAGCAGGAGACCCCCACCACTTCAACAATGTCACTGACAGCTGTCTCCTAGGGTCCTCTCCCTCGCAATCGAAACTCCTGATCTCAGTGGGTCTCTTGGGGAGTTTACTACATCTGCTAGTCATCAGAGGTGGGGGTGGACTGTCGCGTCTAACTCTGTCGGAAACCAAAATACATTTGTTTTCTGATCATTAAATTTTCTTCCATGACATGTTTTCATTTGTTCATTTATAATTATAGCATTTATTCTGAAGGAAGCATTAAAAGTGAAGTATGAGCCATTTAAAGCAAAGTTGGCGAACGTCAATTTGTTTCCATTGTGGAACAGCAACGGGATTTTACATCGATTGTTGAGTCAGCCAAGTTCACCGCCCCGCTCTCTTTGGTGTAGAATATGTGGAACATGCTTTTTGTTGAAAATGTGCTGTCTAGTAGGAATCGCAGGACTCTATCCCCACGAACATTTTTATAAACCAGTTCATCTCAGTCTCGCCCGTCTGTGTTCAATCACTAATAGTACGCTGTTAGCTGTGAGACACCATCGATTCGGCTCTGACTTGCAGCCACCCTGCGCACAAAGAACAAAATACTGCCCGGTCCTGGGCCATCCTCACACTCATTCTCGTGCTTAAGGCCTTGCAGCCACCCTGTGCACAAAGAACAAAATACTGCCCGGTCCTGGGCCATCCTCACACTCATTCTCGTGCTTAAGGCCACTGCTGCAGCCATTGTGTCCACCCGTCTTGTTGAGGACGTTGCTCTTTTTAGCTGCCCCTCGACTTTACCAAGCATGGCATCCATCTCGAGGGACTGGTCTCTCCTGACAACATGTCCAAAGCACTTGACACAGAGTCTCTACGCCCTTGCCTTTAAGGAACGTTCTGGCTATACTTCTTCCAAGATAGATTTGACTAAGATTAGAGCCACATTTTAAAAGAAGCTACATCCTAGATAGCGGAGGCCGCCCCACCCCCACTATCTGCCATCTGAATGTGGGAGCCAGCCAAAGAGGGACCGCTACAAAGACATGCCTTACCTGGCCCGGCCCACAGCCTGAGAGATGCTAGGTGACAGACTTCATACATGCCAGCCGTCCCTCAAATCCAGTTCACAGGCAAAAGGATAAAGTCAAAGCACTCGTTTATGAATGTTCAACCCAAGCACAAACGCACTGCCACTGACTCGATGCCAACTCACAGGGATGCCGTAGGACCAGGGAGAACTGCTCCTGGGGGTTTTCAAGGCGGTCCACCTTGATGGGAACAGACAGCCTCATCTTTTTCCCCAGGAGCAGCTGGTGGTTCTGAACTGCTGACCTCTTGGATCAATGTGTAACCAGTACACCATCGGGGCTCCTTAAGGTTAACAAGCAACCACCATTTCTGTTACAAGGAAGTCGTGTGATGGGCACGCTTCTCTGTAGGGCAGGGAGGTAGAACAAAGTGGGGTGGGTGTGGCCAGGCGGCCCGCTCCCCATGGGGCGGGGCGGGGTGGGGTGGGGGTGCAGGGGTGGAAAAGGAGCTTCTCCTTCAGAACCATCACATGCAGGCGGCTGCCCAAGGCTACAAAAATGTCGCTAGATGCTGCTGCTCTGGGACGCGCCCTGTAGTCGAGCCCTGGGGCCCAGAGCCCCTGACTGTATCCGTGACCGCAGATCTGTGATCCAATGTGAACACTCATGCTTGCCCCTTCCTGCCAGCTCTTGGGAGAACTCGCCATTACCCCCAAATGCTTCCCCTCAGTATGTGCTAATCGGGGACTGTGAGCGGGGAGAAATGGGCCTGGCTGAGCAGAGCAGCTTCACCTTCTCCTCTCCTGCTCCTCCCTCCCAGGCCGGGGTGCTCCAGCCACTGTGCACCTAGCAGGAGCTGGCGCTGGGGTGACCTTGCTCACAGCCCCCTCCTGTGGGCGCCTGGATTAGGCGGCACCATCTGCGCAGACACTACTCGTGCCTGGATTACTCCGGGCTCGGGACTCCATCGCAATTCCCCCTGGGAGCACGCCTGCCAATTATCCTTCCAAGCTTTAGCGTGTGGGAAGCTTGAGGCTGCCAGCACAGAGCCGGCGAAGGATTACAAAAGCCAAATGCTCATTATCCAGAACCTCCTGCAGGGCACCCCCGAGAGGCCCCAGGGGGTGCCCCCAGTCCTCAGAGGAAAGCGATGGGGCACATCCAAGCTTGGGACCCAGCGCTCCATCTGGAGCAGCCACATGCTAAGAAGTTCACAAGATGCTCTCGCCCTCCGCCCCAAGGGAGACCCCAATCACTGGGAGCATTAGGCAGGGGTCATTCATGTCTAAACGCCCCCCTGGCCCCCTTGAGAGCCTTTAGTGGGCTGTACCGATGTTTGCCACCCCCTTTCCAAATCTCACTGAAACCTGGGGCATTCCATCTGATAACAGATGGGACCAGACCCCCAAATGAGGAAAGTGTGGTGACAAATGTATCCCCCAGCGAAGGGCCAGGAAGCAAATGACACACACACACACACACACACACACACCAGCCACATGCCCGGAGATCACAAACAGCCTAGGTCCTCTCCAGCCACAACCCTCTAAGGGCTCTACAAAATGGCTCAGCATGGCCCTCCCATCGTGGCTGCGGAGCGACCACACAGGCTTTGCTCCTGCCGAGGGCTGGAGAAATGCCAGCCTCGTACTGGCCTCCAGGGGCAGGGACGAGTCCTTCGGCTCGCGGCCTGCCGGTCCATCCTATCCCATCACAGGCGGGCCTCCGCCGAGCTTCTGAACTGGGGACCCCCCATCCTGGGACAAGCTGCAGTGGGTTGGGTAATGTCCCCCTAGATCCATGTCCTCGTGTGTTCAGTATGCCCCCTCCCCAAGGAGCTGTGTTGAAGGCTTAACCACTGGTACCTATTGGAAAGAGGGTCAGTTCACTAAGGAGCCTGAAGGATGCAATGACTAGGTGCTCTGCTTGGCTGTTCAACAGGTTGGCTGTTCAATGCCACTGAGTGGGGGAGAGACCTGGCCATCTATGCCCATAAAGATTGCAACGCCACTGAGTGGGGGAGAGACCTGGCCGTCTATGCCCATAAAGATTGCAACGCCACTGAGTGGGGGAGAGACCTGGCCGTCTATGCCCATAAAGATTGCAACGCCACTGAGTGGGGGAGAGAGCTGGCCATCTATGCCCATAAAGATGGCCGCCGGGGGAACCTCAGGCAGCCGTGGTACTCTTGCCCAAGGAGTGGCCCTGCTTCAGAACCGACTTGGTGGCATCAACACAGTATCAGTTAAGATGAGGTCAACCTACCGCAGGGCGAGCTTCCATCGCATCCGAAAGGAGTGGAATACTCATCAAAGACAGAGGCACAGGAAGGATGCCCTGTGACCTGGGAAGCTTCAGCTGAAACGCAAGAGATGCCGGGAGCTCCCAGAAGCTGGGGGACGAGGCAGGGAGTCGCTCTTCCTCCAAAGGCATCAGCCAACCAACTCCCTGATCTCAGGCTCAGCCTCTAGAACCATCAAGAAATCCACTCCCACTGTGCAACATCACCCCTGCTGACAACAGATTCAAGCCACAGCGGAACACACTTCCATCTGGTCTGTTATGTTGAACATCATACTGTTAGAGATGTGATGTAACACAGACAGGGTTGTGGCATGTAATTCCCTGATATGATCCTTCTCATGCCAACGCTCAAAGACAAGTAAAGGCTGAGTTGATGAAGATACAACACCAGGCAATGATAATGAGAAATATGAGGTATTTAACTGATGACAGAAGCTGCTAATGACCGGCTCACAGACTCATGAGAGTTGAACTTCGCCATGAATCAGGGACTACCTGAATTTAGTTTTGACAGCCATCGGCAACTAACAAAAACTGAACCTCGGAATGGACCGTCCTTGGACATCGGGTCTGTATAAGTGAAATTAAGGTGACGATCGAGGTGCAGTCATATTGGAATAGCTCCTGTTGCTGTTAAGGGCTGCCCACCTCATAGTGACCCCACATTACAGTCTAGCGACACACTTCCCAGCCTGCACCATGTCCACTGTAGTCCCTATATTAGCGCTCACTGCTGTAGCCACGGGGTCCATCTATCTCACTGAAGCTCCTCCTCTTCTTCACGGAGTCTCTACCAAATGCCCTTCTCCAGGGCCTGGCCCCTCCTGAAAACATGTCCAACACAGACGGGATGGTCTCACCATACTCTCTGCTACACAGCATTCTGGCTGTACTTCTTCCAAGAGAGATTTGCTCATTTTCCTGACCGCCAATGGTACTTTCAATGTTCATCATCCATACGACATCTCAAAGGCATCGATTCTGCTTCCATTTTCCTGATTCATTGTCCAACTTTGCCACGCATATGAGGCAACGGAATGCACCAGGGCTTGGCTCCAGAGGCACCTTAGTGAATCCAATGAGGGATGCCCCAAGTCTCCGGGTAGCCCTGCTGACACCATCATGAGCCACTTCCGGCCTCAGAACTGTGAGAATAAATGTCTGTTGTCTTAAGTAACCAAGCTGGTGAGAATCTGCCGTAACCATAAACACACAATCCTTTACTTGGTCCACGACTTCTCCAGGCCAGGCCCTCCCAGCCTGGAGAGCAGCGGGTAGATGGGGTTCAGGATAAAAACAATCACAGATCTTAGCCTCTGCTTCTGACTTACACACAACACAGTGTCTGACTCCACCTGCAGGGCTCGCTGTTCTTCAGGGTGCCTATTCAGGAGTCCAAGTGAGGGTTTGCTCATCAGGAGGTCAGTCCTGATGGCTCTCTGCTGTGAAATAGGAGCCGTGTTGGAGTAAAACGGTCCTCTACCGGCATTATCATGCCTGTTTATAAGGAACAGCGTAGCAACAGCAAAATACTTGACTCTGTCTGAATCAGCCATCTTCTAGAAGGGAGCCCCATCACCCACTTGTCTGTCATACTGTGTTGACTTGCCTGTTACTGTGAGGCAAGGAGATATGACACAGCTACCACACACTTCATCCGGGTCACTCATAGAGGATACTTTTCAGCAAAGGTTCTAGGTTAAGACGGACTTGGAAGAAAGGCTTAGTGATCTACTTCCCCGCAAAGAGCCCGCGAAACCCTTTGCGTAACAACAGAACAGTGTCTCCTTTGACATGTCAACAGGAGGGATCCATTTCTAGATCAGTGGTTCTCAACCTTCCTAATGCCGCGAACCTTTAATACGGTTCCTCATGTGGTGACTCCCCCAACCATAAAATTATTTTTGTTGCTACTTCATCACTATGAGTTTGCTACTGTTATGAATCGGGTGACCCCTGTGAAAGGGTTGCTCGACCCCCAAAGGGTCACGACCCATAAGTTGAGAACTGCTGCTCTAGAGAAAGAAATCCTGTTTGATAAAGTAGATGGCCATTAAGGGTGAGGGAGTCCCTTGGTGAGATGGATTGGCACAATAGCCTTTGTGATGGACGTGGACATGCCAGAGAAGATGCAGCACTCAGCAATGTTTTGTTGTATGTGGGATTGCCATGAGTTGTTGACTCAATGTCTTCTATGTGTACTGTGTGTACATCCATCCATCCATCCATCCATCCATCCATCCATCCATCCATCTATCCATCCATCTACTATCTACATATCTATCCATCCATCCATCTTCTATCTATCTATCCATCAATCCACCCATCTACTATCTATCTATCCATGTACTATCTATACATCCATCCATCCATCTATCCACCCATCCACCTACTATCTATCCATCCACCCATCCATCTACTATCTATCTATCTTCTATCTACCCATCTATCTTCTATCTATCTATCTATCTATTTATCTATCTATCCATCCATCTAATATCTATCTATCTGTCCATCCATCTATCGATCTATCGATCCATCTACTATCTATCTATCCATCCCTCCATCTATCAATCCATCCATCTACTATTCATCCATCCATCCATCCATCCATCTACTATCTATCCATCTACTCATCCATCCATCCATCTACTCTCTATCTCTCCATCTACCCATCCATCCATCTACTATCTATCATCTATTTACTATGACAATGGACTGAATAGTATAAAAAGTCACAAAGTTGGCACTGCAGGCAATGTTTTGCTCTGTTGCACATGATTGCCATGAGTTGGCAACTATGACAAAACAGAAGTGCTGGGAAATGTGAAGAAGTGCAATGTCAACTTGCAGGTCTAAATGGCTGTGTTTCCACCAGGTGTCCAAGGGTGTAGATTTGCACAACGTGGCTGAGTCCCCTAATTGGAACGAGGAAGAAATGGCACAGCCTCTGATTATTTACAAGGGGTACAGAAGAGATTTCTCTGGAAGAATCCAATCAGGGATCAATCTGAAATGTAAGCCCAAGCTGCGTTTGAGCTGCTCTCTCCCGAGTATGCAGAATGGGGAATTCAGCATCGGAGGCTGACGTTCCAGAATCAGAGCCAGGATGTATCATCTTTCGGAAAATAATTAAGTCTTCAGGATGAATGGCAAGGCGAGGAGAGTGGAGGTCAGGCAGTTATAAAGTTGCATCCAGCCCCTCCTGAGCATGGAAGCTATTCCCATAAAGATCCACAAGAGACCCACATACTCTCCAAAGCTAAAGCATAAGGTGGCTGGGAGAAAACACAGAACAGTGGCTCTGCCTGCTGATAACTTCTTTCAAAGAACTTTGTTTTTCCCCTTCTCCCCCCCACCCCCTTTGAAACTGCCAGGCCCTAAGAGGATTTCAGAATTGGTCCCTGGAGAAGGCTCTGTCCAATGAGGCTTCTTCCCTGGAGCTCACATCCCAGGAAGTCTCAGAACCAGGCCGCGCTCTGGCAATTCAATCTCCATATATTTTAGTTTTAAAAATATTTCATTTCTGGGCACCAGCTCTTAGATCGCCAATCCGATTTGGTTTCTATAAATGGATTTCTCGTAGTGTAGGTGGGAAGTAGATTTAATTTCAAATTTCTGCAAATGAAAATACCCAGAAATGCCAGGGTATGTTTGTCTCCTCCCAAGCCCCCATGGCGATGGGCACGCCGGGCCGCCAAGCCCCATTCTCAGCTGTTCCCACTGGCAGCACTTGGCCAAAACATCAGGGGAAGCTGGCACCTGGTTGGCTTCCCAGGACCACTTCCCACTTGCAGACAGTTGTTGGAAAGAGAACCCAGCTCCTCTCGAGTTCCTGCTGAGACGCCGAGGGCAAGGCTGACTTATCCTCTCAGCTCCCCCAATTCCCAGGCATGCCTCTCAGCCCTTCCCCTTCTGCCAGCAGAGAAGGGCAGGCCTAAAGCCCAGCGGGGGTGGAGATGCCAAGTCCTCCTCTGAAGCTCAGGTGACCCTGTGATCAACCTGCCAGCAGCAGCTAATCGTGGTTAGAAATGAGTGATGCCCAGACAACAAGCTGGCCATCTGGTATGTGTGGTAGGGGAGCAGACTCAGAGAAATTGGTCGGTCTACTGCAGCAGTTCTCAACCTGTGGGTCACAACCCCTTTGGGGGTCGAACGACCCTTTCACAGGGGTCACCCGATTCATAACAGTCACAAAATGACAGTGATGAAGTAGCAATGAAAATGGTTTTATGGTTGGGTGGGGGTCACCACAACATGAGGAACTGTATGAAAGGGTGGCGGCATTAGGAAGGTTGAGAGGTACTGGTCTACCGAGGACAAGTCTGAGCCCTGCACTGACACTATCTCATTTAACCCCTGAAACAGCTCTGAGAAGTTAGCCTTCTTCTCTCCATTCTCAGAGGAGGAAACGGAGGTTAAAGAAGCTCGCTGGAACGGGAACTATCCAAAGGCAGAGCAGATTGGCTGACCCCTGCAGCCAAGGCTGTCCCAACCACGGTGGCACTTTCCCTGGTAAGCACAGCTCCATCAAGACTTCCCAGCCCCAGTCCCAGCAAGGCTACACTGCAGCCCATCACTCCACCTCTGCAGAGCCCCCTCTCTGCCCAGAGGGCACTGGGTCTCCTCTGGAGTGGACGTCCAGCTGGGGCTTTCAGTGAGTGCAACGCAAAGAAGCCAAATCCTGCTCTCACTCCTTACGCCCGGGCGTTTGTCAGGAGCTAGCCCTGAGCTCCCGCGCTGACCATCAGAAGAAGAATGTAAAATGGGCTTGGAAGCCTGAATCGGGACCACAGACAAGACTAGACTTGGCATACAAAAGCCACAGGCTGGTTCTCCTTCTGCCATCATGAGCCCGGAAACTGTGTGCATGCCATTCCACCGTGAGCTTCCGTGTCCTCCTCTCCAAAAGGGGGGTGAGTTCTCGAACCGTCACGTCAAAGAATGTGACTCAGAGAAGACGCGGGGGGTGGGGGGGTGGGGGGTGGTTATTTGCCTCCCAGTGGGTGGGAGATCTCTTGCTCTGCTCTCAGCCATCTGAGAAGCTACTGGTTCAGGAAGGGGAGAAGGATGAAGGTGAGGATGACTACCAACAAATGGAGGAGAAGCGTTAACCACGCAGCAAGTCCAGCAAGCCAGGGGAGCAGTCAGCACCTGCAGGGAGAGGAAACGTTCACCTGTATCTCCATGCAAGCAAGACGGAAACAGTCAGGGCATCGGTGGTGATGATCCCCGCAGCGTTTCAGACATGCAGAATGGCGCTGCCTCAAAACCGTGGCCCAGACTGTGAACACCCGAGGAGTCATGTCTTGGCTCTGCTTCTGTGGGACTCTGCTCAGGGTTCTGGCCGCTCCCATGAGGCACCTGTCTTCTCTCCTCTGTGCACCATCCCCTCTGCTCTTCTGGATCTCAGAAGGGATGATGTAAGAGACACCCTACACTGATATGGGGTCCTGGTGGCTGCTCACCCTAAGATCCATCGCTGGAAGACACCAGTGGCTCAGCCAGGAGTGGGAGAAAGGGAGGCTTTCTGTGCCCGTAAAGAGTTACAGCCTGGGAAACCCACAGGGGTCGTTTGACTCTGTCTTCTGGGGTCCCCATGAGTCAGAATTGACTCCGTAGTAATGAGTTGGGGGTTGGCTTCTATACTGACATGGCCTCATCATCTTGACAAAGAAATCCATGGGCTTAGGGGTTCGATTCTAGCCACTAGAATATGCAACACAAATTTGGGAGGGGGGGTGTAGGTGTGTAGGCACCGTTCAATCCACACCACCCCTTCATACTTCAACTGCAGGTAACACTGTCAGCCAAGGCCCCTTCTCCGACCTTGGTTTACCCTTGGCTTCCTGCTGGCAGCACAAGGGCCCTTCTTCTGGGTCTCCCCGGCCTCTGTCTTCTCTTCCAAAATCAGGACCCCGATGGACGTAATGAGCCACATCACAAGCTCTCCTGTCAGGCAGTGTGCACCCAGGGCATATCTGGCTGAGGACAGTGCAGAGATGCCCACTGACACGGACTCTAACGCTTGCCGGCTTGTGCAGCAGATGAGGCACGTGCAGGAGCGGTCACACTGCAAAGTGACCGGAAAGGTAAGTGCACACTCTGAACATTTGGGAAATAATGTAACCACTTCTTGTAGGGGAAGCTGCTCCAGGCTTTAAACTCTTTGTGTGGACAAAAATGATGTTTCATTTTTCCCTGCACCCCTTCAGTGCCTACCCCAGGGTCTATAATAAAGGCTTGGTCAAAATGTTAATAGACCACATTACAATACACATTTCTATGTCTGAATCTTGACCTCATCACTCACCAGGGTTAGTCAGGTAACCTCTCTGTACCTCAATTTCTTCGCATGGAAATAAGGATAATTGTGGCATCCATCACACGGAGACCTTTTTAAAGTTGAATGAGATGTTATGAGCATGGCAGAGCCAGGGCTAGATATCCATCAGTATCATTGCCTCTTCCTGGATAATGAAAGACTACATTTCCCAGGTTCCTTTGTGGTTCGTCTTATCATGTGACTGCATTCCAGCCAATAAAAGTGATGGCTGCCACTTCTAGACCTGGTTCCTAAACATGCCGATTGGTCTTCCCTATTCTTTTTCCCTGTGGCTGTTCTTGGGGCAGAGTCAGACAATGGAGGAGGTGGGATCTGTAATTATATGGAATCACAGGAAGAGGGCTGTGGGTATCTCATAGCCAGGACAATACTGTGAATGAGGGAAAACAAAAGCCAAAACCTTGAAGTGCACTTTTTAAAAAAACTGGCATTGACTTAACCCCAATGCAGAGCAATGCCCCTGTTTCAGAGTAGAAACGTGCCCTACAGGGTTTCCATGGGTGGAATCTTCAGAAATTGATTGCCATTTTTTTGGAAGTACATCACTTTGGGGATGACTCAACCAGCTAACATTTTTGGAGCACGTTAACCATTACTGACACCACCCAGGGATTCTTCTACTGTATTCGATGATGATGAAGGAGGAGGAAGGGAGAAAAATGGAAGACGT
This sequence comes from Echinops telfairi, assembly GCF_000313985.2. Taxonomy (NCBI): domain Eukaryota; kingdom Metazoa; phylum Chordata; class Mammalia; order Afrosoricida; family Tenrecidae; genus Echinops; species Echinops telfairi. The sequence goes on from NW_022111357.1 coordinate 37,821,034, forward strand.
TGGTTAGAATAGGCCATCTTGGTCCAGGAACAGTTTTGAAGGTAGAGATAGAAAGTCCCTGAGTACTCATCTCCTCAGGGCTCCCCCTCAGACAATTATACTGTCCAAGTCTTCACCATGGCAATGAAACAACACCCGCGTTGCATCCTGAAGCAAATGAACAAATGGCTGTATTCAACCTCCATCGCACTAGCCTGCCAGCTGCAGACTCTGGGGGCCCTTGGCTGGGGTGCTGGGACTCGGGGACTCCTAAGTGCCCTTTTCTCTTCCACTAGTCGCTCCCGACCTCCATGCTGCCTCTGACTGCAAGAATCCCTCTCCAGGACTCCTCCCTCTTCCACCCCCAAGCCTGTGCTCCTTACCAAATGTCTCACGATCAAAATAACTCAGCATTCCCTCATTCGCTGATCTCTTCTCCCCCCGCCAGGCGCCCCCCCAAAAATCCAAAACCTTGCCACTTCTCAGGGCAGGCTGAGCTCAGCTAGACAGATTTAGAAGGAGCTAATTTACACCGGTGGAGTAGGTTTCCGTGATCATCACAATTTCTGACACTCGTAGTAGGAGGAATAGCAACAGGAGGAGGAGCTTTGGCTTCTGCTGACTGAGGGTAACTTGAAGACGTGCATTGGGTGGGGCTACCCTCACCGGCCCGCCCACCTCACGGCCCGCCCACCTCAGCACCCACTGGACAGAGGAGGGAACTAAGGTCTCACGATGGCGAGCACCGGTGGAGTTGGGATTGTTTTCACAGGTCTATTCTCTGTCCACATTTCCAAATAGCGCCCCACCTGACTCCAAGTCTCTAACTTGTCTTAGTTATCTAGAGCTGCCAGAAATACCTCAAGCGAGGGGCGTTCAGGAACAGAATTGTATTTTCTCAGCGTTCTGCAGGCTGGAAGTCCACATCAGTGTCAATCTGGGGCCTCTTTCCTGGTTTCTGGGGGCTGCCCTCAGGCCTCCACATCCCTTTGGTTGTAGGCAGTGCTCTGTGTGAGTGTCTGGGTCTGGTCTGCTCAGAAGGAATTAGGTTTAGGACCCACCCTACTCTAGTATGGTCTCATTAACATAACAAAGGAACCCCTTATTTCCCAATAGGGTCATATTTACATATGCAAGGTTTAAGACCCTAACTCTCCCCAACTGTCAGGCAGGAATACTGGGGGTCATTTTAGGCTTTTTGCATTTCAGCCTAACTCTCCAGGAGATATGAGACCTTGTGCTCCAATTCAGTGGTTCCCCAATTCTACACGCTCCCGAGGAAAGTGTCGGTTAGCAAACAGATTGTGTGGATAGGATGATGACTGTCATCAGCCTCAGCTGTGTGTCCACCTACCCATCAGCTTGTTTCAGGCTGACAGCCGTCTTGGCATCGTGAGCTCACGTCATCCCATCTAAACGAGTGGGCACTCTAGCCACATGCGCTCCTTGTCATGGAAGCTCTCTGTTGCAGCTTCTGAAATCCTACTGACACCTACTGGCACCCAGTACTGTCTTTAGGTTAGGGTTAGACATGGGGTGATGGTTAGGGTTAGACATAGGGTGATGGTTAGGGTTAGGGTTAGACATAGGGTGATGGTTAGGGTTAGAGTTAAGTTTAGGGTTAGACGTAGGATGATGGTTAGGGTTAGGGTTAGGGTTAGACACAGGATGACTCAGGTGTCTGGAGACCTGGGGTCTGCATGACTAGCAGTTTAAAGCAGGAAGAAGCCCTGGCACCTCACCCCTTCTCTCTATGCTGTTAGCTTTGTCCAACGCTGGGCAAACTCTCGCCTGACCAACGCCTCATTCTTTGAGGCACTAACCGAATGCTTCCCATTCCCAGAAGCATTCCCCGAGTGTGTTAGTGCTCAGAGCGTGAGCGCCTGGAAACGGCATCCAGCTGGTTTTGATGTTTTGAGTCCGCAGACTCAAGCCCAGTGCTTGGTACCCAGTGGACTCAATCAGACAATGGCAGAAGCTTCTGGAGTATCCACTTTTGAGAAAGCATGGTTAGAGGTACAGGTCTCCTTCCTGGCCATGCCCCTGTGAAGGAGGCCATAAGTGACCTGCGGGTGTCTCAGAGATTTAGAAACATACATGGTCATCTACATCAGGACCCTCCACCGGTCCTTGGCTTGCTGTGGGAATCTCAGCCATCCATGGGGCCCGAAACAAGCAGGTCTATTTATAGTAGCCCTACAACCTGGGCAGGGAAGAGGAGGGCTGATGCCCCAAGTGCCCGACTTTCAAGGGTCCAGGACACCCCCAAATAATCATGTGAATCTTGGTTCCATCCAAAGAGATGAGAGCAGACCAGGGAGCTATGATTTCCCTTCATGCAACGTTGACAAGGTGAGGCAGGCCTGTTCTGCCAACTTCTTAACAACAGCACCGTTGTTTATAGCACACAGTCTCTGTGGTTTATATGTTAGAAGAAAAAGAAAAGGCTCTATGTGTTTGTGTAGAAGAGGTGCCATCAGGCGGCTCAGGCCCTGGTGCCTCCCCTCTCTAGCTTGCAGAGCCTCCAAGGATCCTTGAGTCACAAGTCAATGACGTCAGGGGCTGGCACACTCTCACTGAGACAGCACCCTGGTCCAGGTCAGCCCGCATCTCACAAAACAACCCCCATGGGATGCAGCATGAATCACGAACTGGCTGGGAACGTCGCTCCACCACTTCCCCTCCAGGATGTCCTCACCAGGAAAGGAGCCTACAGCCTCTCAAATGGAAAGAAAACACAGAATCGGTCCTCTGGGTTTTGGAAACAAATGGAAACGAAACACAGAATGCTGGCCCTTTTGACCATTTTCTCACGAGCAACTGTGGAGAGGAGGGCAGGGGTGGGGCAGACTGCCATGGCTGCTTCCAAAACCCATCAGCTGCAGCCATGTGGGCTCTCCCTCTCCAGTCCAGGCTGCGCATCTACTTTCTCTGGGACACAAGGGGCCTTTGGGGCTACCTGAGAATGTGGGGATGACACATTCTCAGAGGTCAGCAAGGACTGGTCCTTCTTGGGCTTCCAAGAAGGCTGCTTGAATTGTGCCTTCTCCTTATATGGAGGACTGGAAAACGGAAAGCTCCGTTCCACCATCCCATTCCTTTTGGAATGAAGCTCATGCATTCGCTAGGAAGCAGGGCCTGATACCAGAGGCTGTGGCCCAATCAAGGAAGCCGGGAGGTAGTCGCTGGGTGTACCGATTAGGTGAAGAGGAGAGAGAGGTGTCCCAGGGAGAAGTAAGCACACAGGCAAAAGCCCTGTGCTGTGTGGGTGCCTGGTGAGCACCAAGAGCCGAGCCATGAACACTGGGTCTCAAGGGAGCGATGCGCTGCGTCTCTGCATGAAGCACAGAGAAGGAGGAGCACATGGCACCAGATGCGGAACAGAAACAACAGCTCGTGTTCATGAAGGGCTTACTCCACGCCTGCCACGTGTCTCCGTTACCTTGTGTGGCTGACGTTCGAAATGCCACAGGCTGAAGGCCTTTCATCAACAGCAATGTGTTCTCTCCTGGTTCAGGAGACTAGAACATTGAAGCCAGGTCACTGGCTCTAGGGAAAGGCTGTCTCTCTCCCGGCTTTGGCTAAGGTCCTTGTCTCCTTTCAATAGTAGTGGGCTTATAGGTCTTGGTGCCAATCCTTCCCCAGGTCTAGGAAATTGTCAGTGCAGGGACGCCAGGTCCAAAGGGTATCCTCCACTCGGACGCTTTCTTGGTAGTGGTAGTCAGCACCTTTCTTCTCTGCCTGCTTCTCCCTCCTTATACCTCTTGGAAGATTAAAAAGTGGTTCAGGCCCCTCCCCAGGGCAACTCCCCTTACATCAGCTCAGGCCTCTGACTTGAGTAAGATCCCGGGACTTGAGACAGAGTGAGAGACCATCCTAATTTGCACAACAAGCATAACCTAATACTCTTCAACACCATCTGACCCTGCCTCCTTAACCACAGGCAGAGTAGGATTTACAACCCCAGGACAATGACATCATATCTCCACATGGAGGCCAATCACTCAATACTGTGAATCACTCCCTTAGCTAAACTGACACATACTTTCCTTAGAGACACAACTCAATCCACCACAGCGTGCTGCTAAGAACTTTACACACATTTGCCCATATGTTTCTTCCTACGGCTCCTATTTAATAAGCCACAGCAAATAACAGCGAAACTAACCGCAAACACTGACCCAGCATTTCTCTGTGGGAGCAGCGCTGGCCGAAGAGTGAGGGTCATACTGGCTCCTGTAGTAATCACAGAAGCTCAGAAAAACGAACATAGGAGATTGTACGTGACACGCCGGGGGCCCTACAGCCGGGACGAGGACGAAAGAAGTACATTGTAGACAGTCTGTCTCCGTGTCCTGAGTGACAACCAGAGAGTTAGATGCTTCATCTTAAGAATCACAACTCAACGACCATGGAAGTAGCTGTCCAGAAACCGAACGATATATTTCTTTGGAAAAATCTGCTGGCAAAGGCCCCTTGAAGGTGTTCAAAAGCAACTACGTCACTTGGAGAAATAAAGCGAGCCTGACTTGAGCCATGGCCTTTTTGCTCATCTCTATGCAGATCACTAACCACAAAGTCAGCAGTTAGACACTACCAGCCACTCCAAGGAAGAAAGACAAGGCTTTTCTCTTCCTATAGAGATGGACTGTCTGAAAGACACGCGGGAGCAGTTTTCCTCTGTCTTATAGGGTTGCGATGCGTCGGAATCAACAGGGTGACGGTGAGTTTGTTTTTGTTGTTATTGTTTTTATTTTGCTGCATGGGAAAGCTGGACGATGAATAAAAAGACTGAAGAAGACCTGGTACCTCTGAACTGTGGTGTTGCAAAGAATATGACACGGATCATAGATTGCCAGAAGAACGAGCACAGCTATCTGGTGAGAGGTAGAATGCTCTTTAGAAGCCGGGATGGGGAGACTTCACCGTATGTACTTTGGCACGCTATCATAGGAAGCTGTCCCCGGAGAAGGACATCATGCGTGCAGAGGGAGAGGGTCAGCAAAAGGAGGAGGAGCATCAATGAGATGGAGTCACACAGCGGCAGCAACAATGGGTGCAAAGAGCAACTCTGAGGTGAGCACAGAATCAGACAACATCTCATTGTGTCACCCATCAGACTGCTTTGAGTCTGATCCAACTTGACGGCACCGAACGCTGTCACTACCTGAAACAGAGAGCATCCACCCCCACCACGAGGACTGGAATGAACCAACCAACCAACCAACCAACAAATAAATGGCAGACAAGAAGTATTGGCAAGGATGAGGACTGGTGTTGGCAAATAAACATGGCCTGTGGGAAAGTAAAAGCATGCCAAATAAGGCCGCCACTTTGGAAGACAGTCTGGCACGTCTCCAAACAGTTCAACATAGAGCTATCATTAAAACCAAACAACTCTTGACCCCAGAGGGCCAACAAACTGCTTTCTATGAGTTTCTGAGACTATAACTTTTTATGTGCATAGAAAGACTCATCTTTCTCCCATAGTGGGCTCACAGTGTTGATGCTGTGGCTAGCATCCCAATGCGTACCCACTGTGCCACAAACAAAACAAAAACCCACTGCCATCCGGTCAATTCTATCTCATAGTGACCCCAGAGGACAAAGTAGAACTGCTTCTGTGGGTTTCTGAGACTGGAACTCTTTACAGGATTAGAAAGCCCCATCTTTCTCCCACTAGGGCTTATGGTAGGTAATAAGACCCAATCACTCTACTCCCAGGTGCATAGCCCACAGAAACTTGTAGACAAAGGCTTATGGAAGCATTATCCTTACTAGCCAAAAGGGTGGAATCAGCCCAAATGTCCATCAACTGATGGATGAATAAAGAAAATGTGTTCAGTCCACACAGTGGAATATTACTCAGCCATGAAAAAAGACTAAAGTATCAATACATCATACAACACCAATGACCATTAAACAAAGTGAAAGTAGCCAGATACAAAAGGGTACATCTTACAGAATTCCATGTACATGAAAACTCCAGAATAGGCAGATCCAGATTGACCAAAATCCAGAATCCATGCAGGAAAGAAAAGGACCCGAGGAACTATGTCCAACACATACTAAGTTGGCCATCGATTTGTAATACAGGATGCCACGAGGGCTACTTTTGCTGTTAGGAGCTATCAAGTCAATGTCAAGGTTTAGAACTATAGGGTCCTCTAGGTGGCGATCTTTGTGAGAATAGACCCCCCACTCTGGCCAGGCGAGTTAAAACCTTCAACCTTTTGAATTAACAGCTGAGCACTCAGCCGCTGTGTCACTAGAGACCCTCACACACCGATCTTCAAGTGGTTCTCTCAGGACATGAGATGACTGGTGATTTCCCGTTTTCCTCTTCTTTGCGCTGGTCTACATCATTGTTTATCCACAGATAGTCCAAGAGGCCCATGATCTGTTTAACGAGCTCCTTGTGGCTGGCGAGTTGGGCTTTCCAAATTCCCACTATTATACATTCCACGGCAGTGAGCATGCTGGCACATACATCTCGTGGACATTTTGTCACTTGTTGTCTTGCTCAATGTCTTCAGGAGTTCCCTAAGGACCAACGCACAAATCCAAGTCCCTGAGGCCTAAATGACCTAAGGCCGCGGCTGTCCATCTTGCCAGCCCTTCCCAGCTCGCTTCTCTCTCCCCACGACAGGCTCAAGGAGGGAGAACAGCTCGCTCTTTCTCTCAGATCACTCACCCCAACTCACTGCCATGAAGTGGACGCCGATTCATAGCGATCCTCTAGGACAGGGTAGAACGACACCCTGTGGGTTTCTGAAACGGTAACTCTTTAAGGGAGTAGAAAGCCTCCTCCTTCGCTCTCGAAGCGCTTGGTGGTTTCAAACTGCTGACCTTACAGTGAGCAGCCCAACTAGTAACCACTCTGCCACCAGGGCTCCTTCCTCTCAGATATTTCCCTGTTCACCCAGCCTCCGCTGGAAGTTCAGAGCTGAAGCAACATGAGGGAGGGGTGGTGAGATAAGTCAGCAGGCCCAGATGTCTCGGTCAAGGAAGCTAAGGAAAACGGCTCAGCAAGGAGGGAGACAGGAGCAGACACTGCCGGAAACGCACCCGTGGGAAGTTTTGCTCTCATGGGTCCTTGAACAATGAGGGCAAAGGGCTATGGAGAAGCAAGAGGGTGAGAGCAGGATGGGTGGCAGAGAATGCCAAAGCCAGAAAGGCCAGGGAGCAGAAAACTGCTGGTTCAGGAGAGGCCGGGCTGCAGGTGGAATCAAAGAAACCACTGCTGCTGCAGTGACCACCCAGGGCCCTTTCCTGCCTCTGGGGGCCTGCGTCGTGGTGTGATTCAGAGTCCTGGTGACACAAGGAAGAGCTGAACTTCACGGCCCCAAAGGCACTCTGCTTTCATCCTTGCCCTTGGGATAAAATATGCCCTTTGCTAAAGTGAGCGGTCTCCGAAGAACACAGGTCTGGCACCTTTGGCAAAACCAAGAGGCTGGGTCTTTCCTGTCCAGATACCTAGGAACTTGTATTTAGACTCAGCAGTGAGGAAACACACTTCACACCATTACCACCACCACCAGCATCACCAACTATAATAACACACACACTGGAGTATTTCTCTTTTATTTCTTCCATAAACCAAAAAAAAAAAAAACCCAACAAAACAAAACATGGATTTGGAAGATTTTGCAATGATAATTTAGAAACCACTTAATATCCCATGAAATTCAAGCTGGTAAATTGAATGGACAGTGATATTAAAATATTTCATTAGATGCTTTCTATGCCAAATTAAGCTGCTGCAATTATATTGATATTCACAGTCTGCATTAATCTAAAACTATTTTAATACTTTTTTCTAATTTAGCATGATTAATATTTTCATTTAAGAACACACTCATTTTCAAGGTTCTGATTGTTTTTCCTACTTTGCTGCTTCGACTTCTCTTCGCTGGAATCTTTGATTCACAAGGGATTTGGACTCAAGGGGCTGGGTGGGGCTCTGAGTTTTCAGGACACTTACCTACCCGGGAATGAGGTGTTCCTCTGGATTTTCCCACAATGATTTCCTCTAGGTGGCAAATGGTAGGCTCCCTGGCGGGGTAGTGCTTATGCATTGGGCTGTGATCTGCCTGGTTGGCAGTTTGAACCCACCAGCCGCAGGGGAAAGACTGGGCTTTCTACTCCTGTAAACAGTTACAGCCTTGGACACTCACAGGGGTTGTTACGAGTCAGCATTGACCAGATGGCGGTGGGGGTTGCTTTTCATTGGGATGCTATGAGTTGGAATCAATTGGACAGCAATGGTGTTTTGTTTGGTTCTTATGGTGGTTGGGTGGCAACATGCCCGATGAGAGAGCCTCTGGCCAACACATTTTCTGCGGCAAGTTTAGCCACGGAATCGTTCATTCCTCGTTTGTAAAGAAGTTGGCTCTTTAAGTCAAAACAAATGTGTCATGTTTTGAAATCTTGTTGGGGAAATATTTGCTTTTGCTTTTCAGCACTTCTCCCCTAATTTGGCCTTAATAAAAAAATTAATGTGCACAAGCGACGGTGCCAATTTCTTTCTCCAAGATGCACCATGCTGACGTCGTATCAATTACTCCGACAATGTCAATCCATCCAGACACTAACAGCACTGGTCCAGGGAGAACCTTTGGAAGGCATCTACATGGGAACGGCCTTCCCACGCGAAAGGAAAAACGCGCAGCTCCAGTCCACGGACTCTGGATGCCAACCCTGCCTCGCGCGGTTTGGTTTCAGCCACGCTATTTGTTAAACAGGAAGAAGGTGATGCAGTCAATTACAAAGCAATTACCTGAGCAGTTGCTGCAAACCTGGGCCTCACAGCAATTACAGCGCTGCCTCCTCAGGAAGAGCTTGCCCTCGATTGCCATGGTCCGTGTCCACCCTTGGGGTGTCCACTCAAAGCCCAAACCAGTTGCTGTCCGCTTGGTTCTGACTCTGTGACAACCCCACCACCCCCATCCCCACACACCCGTGTTGCAGAGTTAGGGCTGCAATCCTGAAGGTTTGCATGGTTCTGCCCTTTCCGGAGCTCAGTGGGCCTTT
>NW_022111357.1:37830235-37835348 GCF_000313985.2 Echinops telfairi
TTCCTTCCTGGGTCAGGGTGGTCTGAAGCCGGGACCTTGGGAATCATTCCGGAACTCTCCCAGAGGGCTGAGTGAAAGCCAGTCAGAGGAGCCTTCAACCGTCCCTCCCTGGGGGGCACAAGTTAAACACCCGAGGGCTTCTGGCTGATGGGCCAGCCAGGCAACTGGGAGGAAGTACCTGGGAGGCCCGGCCAGCGCCTGGCAGGCAAGGGGACACACGTGTGTCAGGAAAGATCAGCGTGGCTGGTTCTTCTTCACCCTCTTGTGTCATACACAAGCATCTCCGACAGTTACGGGAATTAAGGCAGCTCAGGAGGGCTCAGTGACCTTCCCAGCTGCCACGTGGTTTCTACAGCAACCAGCAGGCTGGGCCATTCTCTGCCTCCCGATTTAGGGCAGCGGGTGGGTGGCGCAAACAGTTAAGCACTCAACCACTAGCCAAAACGTTGGAGGTTCAAGTCCACCTCGAGGTGCCCTGAAAGAAGGTCCTGGAACCACAATTGTACTCGGCCACACATGGGGTGCCCATGAGTCGGAATCGGCGATGTGGGGCTCGCCAAGGCACCTGGGTCGGAGCCTGGCGGAGCTGTGGGCTGCTAACCCAACCACGAGGTCTGCCCTTGGAAACCGCCAGCCTGTTCACAGGAGAAAGAGGAAGCGTTCTGTTCTTGTAAAGTGTCACTGCTCTGAAACCCAAAGGAGCAACTCTACTCTGTCCTGAGTCAGAATGGACTCACCAGCAGTGAGTTTGGTTTGGGTTTGGGGAAAAACTCTGGGATCCTAAGAGTCCTGCTTGGCGCCTCTGTCCACTCTGGTGGAGGAGGACTGCACTGTAACCCGGGGCTGTAGCTCCGCCCTCTCATCCCGGTAAGCATCCCACAGATGCTTCCAGAAGGGCTCTGTGCTCCTGCGCCTGCCCCTTCACGCGGGGTGTTTTAGCATGCGGCCTACAGGACATCCCACAGCCCCACATCACCGGCTGCACAAAGACCAGAAACAGATGCTGGAAGAGAATGGCGCAGGGCGGGGTGGGAGGGCAGGAGGCTATTTGCAGAAGCTGGCCCGTTTTGTTTATGACGTCCTGACAATGCTCAGAGCCTCCCGGAGCAGCTGCTGCTCATACCAAGCTGTTTGACATTCTGCTTAGAAGGTAGCTGCGGCTCTGGAAGGATGACTTGTGTGACATGTGACAGCTTCTGGGGCTGCCGGTCCCCTGGCTTCATCGCTCAAAGACCCGGACCATCTGTAGCCTCTTGCTTCTTAAGCCCGAGGCCCAGGATTTTAAAAACACAAAAAGGGGAGAATAAACTAAAAATAAAGAAAAGGGTGGAAGGGACCTACAGAAGGGAGGTGTGTGTGGTGGGGGGCACAGGGCGGGGGGACAAAATAAAAGGAACCAGGACCACTGGTTTTGAACACTGGATGGGGAATCCCTTCGGCTTGACTTCTGCACCCCACTGCCAGGCAATTCTTCATGCAGCAGCCAACGCGCTACTTTCCGAACAATAGTCAGCTGCTAATGCGCCTTCAAATGCTTCCCGTGGTATCAGGCTACATTTCAAACGCCTAACAAAGCCCCTGGGGCTCTGCCAGGCTCAGTTCCTGGTCCAGTCTAGCCCCTGCCCTCACCGCCTTAGTTAGTGGTCCAAGGACACGAACCAGATGGCATTCCTGTCCCCCAGCTCACCCCCTTTTCTCCTGCTCAGGACCCTTTCACATGCTGTCCCCTGCCCGAATGCTTGTTCCCTCCTCCGGAGGCTCTCGTCCCCCACGGGCAGCCTCCCTTCTTCAGAGCCACATTCTCTGATCCCCAGAGCGGGGAAGGTTCTCCTCCCTGAACGTTTTCTTTACAACACTTATCAGAGTTCTTTGTGACGGTGGTCGACTTCCCTTGGGTTGGTACCTGACTCAGGGTGACCCTGTGTGGCATGGGGCCAAGTGCTGCTTGGTCCTGCCTTATCCCCGTGACCGCTTTGGGGACAAATCATTGTGACCCATAGGAATTTCATGGGTGCATCTTTGGAAATAGATGGCCAGGCCTTTCTTTTTAGTCTGTCTTCATCTGAAAGCTCTGATGACATCTGTTCAGCATCGTAGCAATATGCAAACCTCCACCGACCGGCGGGGCGGCTGCTCATGGCGGGTACCATCTAAGACAACAGGAAAGGCTATGGTGGGGCCAAGCTTAAGGGCTCAGCTACAAACCAAAAGGGCTAGCGGTGTGAACTCCTCCTCCCAGGAGCTCTGTGAGAGAGAAATCTTGCTCCCAGCGCCTATGAAGATTGCAGCTAAGAAAACCCAAATAGCACTTCTATTTGTCGCATGAGGTCGCCAGGAGGTGCAAGCGGCTCAATGGTGAGCCAAGAATTGACCCAATGACAGTTCACAACAACAACAACAGCTCTATCTATTTGGGTTTTCTTCAGTTTCTTTCCGTGGTGTTTTATAGCTTTCAGTGTACTAGATCATACTAAGGTGACCAGATTTTAACATTGGTAAAGCGGGACACCATTGGTAAAACTCATATCCTGGCGAAAAAGCCACATGGCAGCCGAAAACCATATACCCTAGCTTGTTGGCATTCTTTCAAAAAATCGGGACTTTTTTTAAATGCCACGGGACGCGGGAAAAATTGTTAAAAATCAGGACTGTCCCGCCAAAAGCGGGACGTCTGGTCACCTTATCATACACACATCTTGTTAATTTTATCCTGAACTATTTTAAGCTTGTAAATGGCATGTTCCTTTCATTTTAATTGCTTGTGTATGAAATTTTACTTCTTAAAATATTAGCCTTGTACCTTATGTTCGTCCTAAATCCTTCTATGAGTTCCAGTAGTATTTTCATAGATTCATTAAAATGATCACATTTCTATGTAGATGCACAGGTAGATTCAATAAAAAGAGTTTTATTCATTTCTTTCCCATCTGCACGCATTTTAATATTTTATCGCCCCATTAGATGACCTAGAATCCCCCTGCCATCTTGCATAGAGAGTGAGAGTGTATTCGCTAGCTATGTTTCAAATTAAATAGGGATAGGTATAATAATTAACTATTACGTATGATATTAAACATAGGCTTTTTATAGATTCCTTTTATCTGACTGAGGGAATTTCCATCTACTCCTCGTTTGTGCAGAATGCCCCTCCTGGCCTTTTAGCATGAGTGGGTATTGAATTATGTCTAACCCTTTTTCTGCTTCTGTTGAGATGATTATGTAATTAGGTGGTTAATATCCTTTGTTCTGTTAAAATGGTGAATTACACTGATTGATTTTCAAATGTGAAACCAACCTTGAATTCCTGCAATTAACCCTATTGATCATGATGTATTCTCCGTTTTACATCTAGTGGATCCATTTTCTATTATTTGGTTACGACACTTTTGCATTTATATTCATAAAAGCTAGTCATTTGCTGTTTCACTTTCTTGAAATATCTTCATCTGGTTTTGATATCATTTTAAGATTAATCGCATAAAATCTACAAGAAGTGCTCTCTGTATTTGCTGAAAAACTTTAATAAGGCTACCATGAGTTCTTCCATAAATGTTTGGCTTACTGCACCAAGCAGAAATTTTCTTTATGAAAATTGTATAAGTTACGAAATAAATTTAGTAAATACATAGACATTCATATATTTCATTTCTTCTTGTGTCAGTTTTAGTCATTTTTGTCTTTCAAAGAAATGTGTCCATTTTATCTAAGTTGCTGAATGTATGAGCATAAATTTGTTCATAATATTCCTTTATTTCTTATTGTTCTTTTTTTAGTTTTAATTAATTAACTTAAAAAATCATTTTATTGGGGGCCCATACAACTCTTATCATAATCCATGCATACATCCATTGTGCCACCCACATTTGTACATTTGTTGCCATCATCATTCTCAAAACATTTGCTTTCTATTTGAGTATCAGCTCCTCATTTTTCCTTGGTATCAGCTCCTCACTTTTCCTCTCCCTCCCTGTCCCCTCTCCCTGATGAACCCTTGATAATTTATAAATTATTATTATTTGTCATGTCTTACACTGTCCGATGTCTCCCTTCACCCACTTTTCTGTTGTCCATCCCCCAGGGAGGGGGGTATATGTAGATCCTTGTGATCGGTTTCCACTTTCTCCCCCACCTTCCCCTTACCCTCCTGGTATTGCTACTCTCACTATTGGTCCTGAGGGGTTTATCTGTCCTGGATTCCCTGTGTTTCCAGTTTTCATCTGTACCAGTGTACATTCCCTGGTCTAGCCAGATTTGTAAGGTAGAATTAGGATAATGATAGTTTGGGGTGGCGGGGGAAACATTAAAGAAATAGAGGACAGTTGTATGTTTCATTGTTGCTATTCTGCACCCTGACTGGCTTGTCTCCTCCCCACGACCCTTCTGTAAGGGGATGTCCAGTTGCCTCCAGATGGGCTTTGGGTCTCCACTCCACACTCCCCCTCATTCACAATGATATGAGTTTTTGTTCTTTGATGCCTGATACCTGATCCCATAGACACCTTGTGATCACACAGGCTGGTGTGCTTCTTCCATGCGGGCTTTGTTGTTTCTCAGCTAGATGGCTGCTTATTTATCTTCAAGCCTTTAAGACCCCAGACACTATGTCTTTTGATAGCTGGGTACCATCAGCTTTCTTCACCACATTTGCTTATGTACCTGCTTTGTCTTCAGCGATCGTGTCGGGAAGGTGAGCATCATGGAATGCCAGTTTAATAGAACAAAGTGTTCTTGCATTGAGAGAGCACTTGAGTAGAGAGAGACCCAATGTCCATCTGCTATCTTAATACTAAAACTATAAACATATACACATAGATTTATTTCCCCATCATCATATATAAATGTATTTACATATGTACATGCCTGTTTTTTGTTGTTATTGTTTTGTTCTGTTTTGCCACTTTGTTTTGCTCTGTCTTGTTTTTTGTGCATATTATTTATCTCTGTAGTTCTACCTAGATAAGATAGGCAGAATAAACAATCTGGTGGAGAAAACAATGAGAGCGAAGGTTCTGGGGGGACATGGGAGAGGGGGAGACAGGGGGAAGGAAGTGGGTGTTAACAAACCCAGGGACAAGGGAACAACAAGTGATCCAAAATCGATGGCAAGGAGAGT
>NW_022111357.1:37835860-37837883 GCF_000313985.2 Echinops telfairi
TTCCTTTTTATTCCCAAATATTATTTTAGTGCCTGGATGCTTCTTAATTAATTGGTTGATTGACATTTGAGTTGTTCTGACTTGTTGGCTATTGTGAATAATGCTTCCATTAACATTTGCATGCAAGTTTTTCTATGAATATTTATTTCCATTTTCTTAGTTATATACCTAGGAGTAAAATATCTTTGCCACATGGTAACTCTATGCTTAACACTAGGGGAAACTACCACACCGTTTTCCCAAATAAGTGAGCATTTCCTGTGACTATCAGCAATGCATGAGAATTCCAACTTCACATTCTCTCCAGCAGTCATAATTGTCGAACTTTCTTATTTCAGCCATCCTCGTGAGTGTAAAGGAGTCTCAGAGTGACACATTTTTAAGCACTTGCTACAAACTGAGAGGTTGGTGGTTTAAACCCACCCAGAAACACTTCAGAAACCAGTCCAGATGATCTGTTTCTGAGAGGTCACGGTCTTCAAAACCCTGGGTTGCCATGAATTATAATCAACTCGACAGAAACTAATAGTAGTGATTGTAAAATCGTATCTCATTGTGGTTTTTCTTTCATGCCCTGACATTAATGATGTTTGAAGCTTATTGTTGTAAGCTTATTATTGTTAGGTGCCACCTGTAAAATGACAAATAACACATATTAAAATGGGTAAAGGATTTGAATGGATATTTCCCCAAAGATGTATGAATTGCTGTCTTGGAGCAAGTATAACCAGAACCTTTTTCAGAAGTGAGGCTGGTGAGACTTCATCTCACGTACTTCGGGCATGTTGCAAGGAGAGCCCAGTCTCTGGGTAAGACCCTCCTGTTGGGTAAAATAGAGGGTCATGGAAAAGGAGGATTAGCCTTGATGAGGCAGGCTGACCCTGCAGCTGCAACAATGTCTCAAACACAGCAGTGGTAGTGAGTGCGGCACAGTATCAAGTAGTATTTCACTCGATTATACATCTGCATCAGAACTGACTGGAAGCCAGTCTCTCACAAGTGATATGATTTGGTAATATGTTCTACCAAGTGCTAGGTTGCCTTTATTTCACAATGTTTTTCTTTAAAGCACAAATGCTCTCAATTTTGATGAAATGTAATGCCTCAATCTTCTTGTTCATTACTGTGCTTTCGATAGGCTAAATCGGGAAGTAATTTCCTAACTCAAGGACACTTCAATTTACTCCTCTGTTTTTCTAAATAATGTTGCGCTTCGGTTCTTACATGCAGGTCTACAATTCACTTGGAGTTCATGTTTGTGCATGGTGTTAAGCAGAGCCCAAAGTTCTCCTTTTGCATGTGTGGATCTCATTGTCTAAGAACCATTTACTGAAAAGACTACGCTTTCTCTACTAAATTGTCTTGCTACTTTGTCGAACATCAATTGACCATAGATGTTAGGGCTTGTTTCTGGACTCAAAATTCTATTTCATCTATTTGTGCATACTTACACCAGTACCACATGTTCTTGGTTAGTGTAGCTTTGTAGTTGGGTTTCGAAGTCAGCAGTTTGAATTGAATCTGGTCCTCCAACTTTGTTCTTGTTCTTCAAGGTTGTTATTATCAC
The DNA here is from genome assembly GCF_000313985.2 of Echinops telfairi. Lineage (NCBI taxonomy): Eukaryota > Metazoa > Chordata > Mammalia > Afrosoricida > Tenrecidae > Echinops > Echinops telfairi. The sequence continues at coordinate 37,837,428 of NW_022111357.1, forward strand.
ACTGGATTCTTTGCATTTTAAAATATGGATTGTAGGATTGGCTTGTCAAGAAAATCCAGTTGAGATTTTTGATAGGGATTGCATTGAACCTGAAACTCAATGTGGGGAGTATGTCTATTTCAACAGTAGTAAGTCTTAGGTTCTACGAGTGTCTTTCCATTTATTTAAGTCCTCTTAAATTCCTTCAAAGTTATTTTGTAGCTTCAAGAGAGAGGCTGGCAAAAAATGATGGCAGCAGGCAGGGGAAGATGTTGGGAGGAGTGCAAGGCTTAAGAGCAACAGAGGTAAATACTTTCTAGATTAGTGAGTGGGGCCCAGAACAAGAAAAGGCTCTGCAACAGGTTCAGGCTGCCATGCAAGCTGCTTTGCCACTGGGACCATATGATCCAGCTGACCCGATGGTGCTAGAGGTGTCAGTTGTAGATAAAGATGCAGTGTGGAGTCTTTGGCAGACCC
>NW_022111357.1:37841661-37867583 GCF_000313985.2 Echinops telfairi
CGGTTTCAGACCACATTCAGAAGAGGATTTGGCACACAGGATATCATTGTTCATTCAGATGGAGCTTGGCTGAAAGTAGAGAATACCAGAACGATGTTTACGTGTGTTTTGTTAACTATGGCAAGACATTCAACTGCGTGGATCACAACGAACTAGAGAGATCTGTGAGAGAACAGAATTCCAGAACACTTGCCTCTGCTCGTGATGAACGTGTGCGTGGACCACACGACAGCTGTGTGAATAGAACAAGGAAATACTGCATGGTTGTAAGTCAGGAAAGGTGGCCCACAGTTGCATCCTTTCACCGTACTTATTCAATCTGCATGCTGAGCAAATAATTAGGGAAGCTGGATTTTATAAAGAAGAATATGGGGTGAGGATTGGAGGAAGGCTTATAACAACCTGCTACATACAGATGACTCAAGCTTGTGTACTGAAAGTAGGGAATATTTGAAACATTTGCTGATGAAGGTCAAAGAATGCAGCCTTCAGTATGGATCACAACTCAATATGAAGAAGACTAAAAGCAAACAGATAACATGATAGATGAAGGAAAGATTGAAGTTGTCAAGGATTTTGTCTTGCTTGGACCCATGATCAGTGCTCATAGAAGCGCAGGCAAGAGGTCAAATGACACACGGTACTGCATCAGACATCGTTAGAGTGTTGACAAGCAAAGAGCTTACTTTGAGGACTAAAATGGACCTGAATTAAGGCATGGGATTTTCAAGGGCCTCGGATGCATGTGAAAGTTGGACACTGAGAAAAGAGCAAAGAAGGATCAATACATTTGAATGACGGTGCTGGCAAAGAACATTGAAGGTACCGTGGCCGGCCAAAAGAGCAAGTAGATCTGTCTTGAAAGCAGTACAGTCGCAAGGCTCCTTAAAGGCAAAGTGGCAAGATGTCGTTTCATGTAATTTGAACTGGTTGTCAAGAGACACCTATCCCTGGCGAAGGACATCATGCTCGGTAACTAGAGGGGCAGCACAAGAGCGGAAGGTCTTCAGCAAGATGGATTGACACAGGGGCTGCCACGATGGGCTCCAACCTTGGGAGAAACGTGAGGAGGGTGGAGGACTGGGCAGTGCTTCGCTCTGTTGTTTCCCTCTCATAGCATCACAGGGTTGCTATGAGTTAGAACCCACTCAATGGTACCCAGCACCCTAACTTTTAGACCAGAACTACCCAGATACAAAACCCACCGGTCAGTTCCAATGTTGTTTCTTCTGGAGTTGGTGCAGGAATTCATGTATTGCTAGGAACTGGTGCCTTTGTTGGCATATCGATGTTCGTGGTAATTCTCTAGAATCCTCCTTGTTTCTAGAAGAGTTGTAGACACGCCCTCCTTCATTGCATATCTTGGTGGTGGTGGTGCTGGAGTCAGTTTGAACCCACAATGACTCAAGGTACAACGGAGGCCGTCTTCACCTGGCTGCCTTGTTTGAGCTCATCAGTTGCAGCTACTGTGTTATCTCTCGCTGAGGATCTTCCTCAATGGTTTTAGATGATAGCACTTGGAGTTGCTACCTCGCTTACCTTGGTGCCCTTCTGAAACAACCAACTTTTGGTTTTTCTATCAATTTTTTCTATGACATTTACATCGAGTTCCACTCTGATCTCTATTGTGTCCTTCTTTCTCCTGGCTTTGGGTTTAACTTGCTTTTCTAATTTTAATTTCCTAAGGTTAAATGGTAAGCAGTTGGTGGTTCTCTTCCTTCCTTTTTTGATAGAGGCAATTACAGCGATGAATTTTTCTCTAAAGACTATTTTAGCTGCACACAAGGGTTTTGGTCAGTTATCTTTTAAAAACTTTAGCAAAGTGAAATATATTTTGTTAACCTATAGATTTATCATTTCTTGTGTATATAATAAATATATAACCTATATATTTTATATACAATAATATATTGCCTATATATTTATCATTTCTGGAGTATATAATAAATATATAACCTATATATTTATCATTTCTTCACATATGTATTCAACTGGCAACATTTTCCTTTATCCTTCAAACTTAAAAAAATATTTCTTATAGGTCTGCTACAATTGTCTCAGGTTTTCTTTTGGTCTAAAAATGTTTTTATTCTACTTTCATTGTTGAACAACATGTTATCTGAATAGAGAATTCTAGGGTGAAGTATTTTGTTTTGTTTTCTTTTCTTTTAGCAATTTAAAGATGTTTCCTTGCCTCCTAGCTTACAATGTTTATAATAGAGTCAGTGATAATTTCCATATCGATCATTCCTAATTTTACAATTTCTACTGGTTTTCAGAAGTGAAATTATGATCTTGCTTTGTGTTCAGGTTCATTGGCCTTTGGATCAGTGGTTCTACTGTTTTCTTCACGTCGGAGAAAATCTTGGCTCGTGTATGTACCCTTTCACCTCACTGTGGTCTGGTCCTCCAGTGGGATGGATGCTAGATCACGTGACATTGTTCCAGACACTGCTACGACTTTGTTCTTTTTCTATTAGCCTCCCCCCCCCTGGGTATTTCAGTGTGGGTACTTCCTGAGCTGTTTCAATGTCTAATACGCTATTAAGCCCACTGTGGTGGGCAGATGGATCAGTTCCCAATGATTCCCCCCTATTGGTATTTATGCCCTTGTATAATGCCTTCCATTTGATTATAGAAAATTTGGTAACTGGTACCTATCCAATTAACTATTAAAGATATGTATAATAGTGGTTTTGCGATCTCCGTCTTTTAATTCTCGATCTAAGTGCTGGTGGCTCTGTAGGAGACTGATCTTTTTCCAGCCTGGCTCTGGGCCATATTTTCCCATTTCTCTGTATGTTCTATGATTTGTTGTTTTTGTTTGTTTTAATCCATGAGCCCAAAAGATGAGCAGTTTTATTGATATGATTCACATACCATACAAATCAATGGCTTAAACCTATTAAAAAGAGTTGTGCGATGTTTGTGATTTTTAAAAAACTGGATGGAGGTTATTGTAAATGATTCACATTGAGTATCTGTGTTTTGTTGTCTGGCTTTACAGAAAGTGTAATCCTTTTGTTAGGCAGTTGCATCATATGTAGATCAGCTTCACTTTTGAAGCACATGTGCATGCTTTGTTGGAGGCTCTATGACTTTGACCCTGGGATTCTTTAGTCTTATTAAGGTGTGGCCTTTCCAGGGTCTCTATGGAATACCCCAGGTGTTCAATGACATTTCCCAAAAAGGCTAGTCTGAACTTGGACATCTCGAAGCTCTGTGTGAGCGCTGAGAATTCTTTAGCTTACAGTTCCCAGTAGGAATCCTTGGGTAGTGCAAAGGATTACACGTTCTACTACTAGCGAGAAGGTTGATAGTTTTAACCAGAAAAGAAATGACCTACTTCTGAGAGACCACAATCTGAAAACCACACAAAGCCATTTTGCTCCACACCCATGGGGTCAACCACCAGGAAAAAAGCAACAGCCCCCAATAATTGCACCCCTTCCTGATGTTGCAACGTAGGCTCACGCAGCATAACATGTAGCCAAAGACTTGGGCAGACCTACTAGGCAGATACTATCTGGCCCTATTTCTCTGCCTAGATCCCCCTTTCTAGGAGTATCCAGGGCTCTGTTTTATAAATTACAGTTGTCTCGGCCTCCCCAAACACAGTTACCCTCCACCCCCACCCCATGTTACTGTGCGTAACCAGGACCCCCCACCTCCACCCCGTGTTACTGTCCGTTACCAGAAATCGAAAACTCCTCATTTGTCTCCTTCTTTTGGAGATCACAGTCCCATACTGTCAATTGTCCAATATCTGACAACAGGTGTTTTTTTTCCACATATTTTTGTTGTACTATATTCTAATCATTTTTTTGTGGGAGGATAAATTTGCTGCCAGTTGATATACAAGGTCTCTGGGGCATTCTTAGAGGAGAGGTACAAGAAGGAATGTGATACTCATCCAATACAATCCCTTGTGTTCTTAAACTTTATGCAGATACCCAACTAGACCCCCCACCCCCCACCCAGGTGTGGGGTTAGTTGTTTAAGTGCCATAAAGCCCTCTGACTAGCTGTGGGATAGCCCCAGGTCCCAAACCTTTAGGAAGACAACTTTCGCCTTCTCTGCTAAGAACTTTTCTGTCTGAGAAGACTGGAATCGAGAGGCCCTCAGGCTTTGTTTATCCTGTCAGGAGCATCTGATTCACCAGAGGGGCAGTGATGTGATCATAATTTCTGAACGGAGACCCTTGGCCGGAGGGTGGGTCTCCGTGTTTGAACTCTGAAGTGTGATTCCAAGAAGCCCAGAGTGTCTCAGGCACCTGGCATGGTGCAACTCAGAGACCCTCTGACTACAGGGGCCATCTTTGTTCCCCAAAAGATGCTTAGACTCCAAAGTATGGGACTCAATCTCCTGAAAAGTGGTCTGACATTACCAATGCCCACGCCCCACTCCGGACCTTCTGAATGAGAACCTCAGTGCTCCTGATGCATCAGCAAGGCTTTCGACATCTTCTTACGTTATACAAAGCTCAAGAACGGGCAAGCTGAAGACCCGAGGGACATGCAGGACCTTATGGCCCATGTAGAGAGGGCACAGTGGACTAGTGGGTCACCTAGTTCCGAGGAAGCAAAAAGCCTGAACTCTGTGAATCACAGAACTTTTCAAATAAGAAATAACCTGGGAAAACATTCCGGCCAACTGCCTTCCTAATTCTTTGAGTTTCCCACCTTATAGATTCCATAGACAAAGGAAAAGATACTTGAGTTGCCCATGGTCACGTGACCCAGTAACGAATACACCCATCCAGAGCCTTCCCCACCTGATGCTCCTCCAGGCTCAAGCCCCGCCGGCATTTGGAGTACAGTCTGCACATGCTGATTGTGAAAACCCAGGCTGCCTGGTACCTGGCAGCACAGTGGCTTTTCCCAGAACTGAAATCATGGCCGTCTCCTCCTCTGGCAACAAGCTCTGGCAACACAGGCTCTGCAGCCCTGCTCCTGGGAAGGAGGGCCCCCCTCTGCCCTTCTAACAGAGCTGCATAAGCGATGGGGGGAAGTTTAGGACGCACCTGTTTCCACTCCAAAATAGCCTGGGACCTGAGTGGCTCCATCTATGGGCAAAGATGGCCAGTTTTCAGCTAGAAGCAATAGCCAAGAGGAAGAAACTCAATGTTCTCCTGTCAGGCTGTCCTTCTGGAAGCCCTTCTTCACACCTCTAACCAAACAGGCCTGTCCTGTTCACTGAGCCAAATCCTAAGTGTCTGATGATTCAGTTGAGCCTGATGCAGGGCCCGTGAGAGGATCTGAATCACAATCCAGACAATAGACGAGCTGATCTCGGGAGGCCCCCGACCACGCCATTAGTTCCATATACTCCGGAGTAATAGACACAAAACACAGCCACGTCTGCATTTCCCCAGCAGCAAGATGAAAGAAGCCACAAGAAACCAGTGCCGTACATTTTAATACCACGTTGTGTTCAAGCCAATCTCTCCCAAATACTCCCCTCGCAACCTGTAACCCATGAAGAGTGAAGGGGCTCTTTGACAGGCCTTTCTCATCCTAAGTCTTTAAGATGCAGCATGGATTTCACACTTAGGGTGGTTCACGGTGCAGACCATCCACGTTCCCAGCAGTGGACAGCCACTCCTGCTCAGGGCTCCTGGATTATAGCTCGAGTGTGGGGAGGGGGCACCATGACACTGAGCCCAGCCAACCTGGGAATTGGTCAACCCAAGCCACGACCTTTTGAACCTCCTCCATCCGTGAAAGCTGGAAAACAGGAAGGGAAGGCAGCAGGAGAATGGCCGTGTGGCTGAAGAACATGACTCTCTCATGGACCATGGGAAGAAGGAGCTCTTCGGGCTTAGAAGGAAGACGGCCAAGGCGCTCGCTCGCCAGAAGTGCCGATGGGAAGACTTCGGCTCACTTCTTGTGGTGGTCACCTCATCTGGTGTCAATTTGAGGAGTAAGCGTGTAGGGGTGGAGTCTAGCCTGCCAATCTGGAGATAGCCAATGAGACCTCTGTGAGGGCATGGCCTTCTCCTGAGAATTCTGGGAAATCCAGTATTCCTTCTTGGAGGCAGGAGACACTATCTCTCTCAGTTCACTCCCTTGGAGACTCTCTACTGACAAGGCTGACTTCCTGCGAGGCATCCATGAGGAGAAGCCACACGGACCCACCCTGATGCAGCCCTGGGAACTGGAGGAGCCACATGGAGACCCCTTCCAGCGCTGAGATGCTTCTACCACCACTGACCACACCTATGACATTCTGTGTCATGCATGTGTTTCATGAGTCTGAAGAGGACTTTATAGATTGTTATCAGACATATGTGCTAATATCGGACTTAAGGCCTTGGACTGGACTGGGTTGGAATGCTTTCTCAATATTCAACTGCTCTTGTAGATAAACTTCTTTCTTATACATATGCGTGTTTATGAATTTGTTTCTCTAGTCTACCCAGACGAACACGCTTACTTTGAACATAGTTTCAGGAGAAAACAGTCGCTAGTAAAGGGCATCACGGCTGATGAAGTAAGGGTCAGGGAGATCCTCCATGAGATGGCAGGACCCCGAGGTCACAAGAATGACGCAGCCATACCCAGGACCCTGTCGCCCCGGAAACATGAGGTCGACCGCAGTTGGAACTGACTCTGTGGCCAGGATGAGTAACCACCTGGGACCTTCAGGGACTCCACCAAAACTCACAGCCAGGGAGTCGACCCCGATTCATGACAAAACGCCTAAACCAGAGATCCGGGACTCCTCCTCCCTTCCGCACCTCCTGCCGGGCCTGTGGTCAGGGCAGCAGGCAAAGCCAGCAGGGACAGCGGCGACTCAGAGCTTTCTCTGCTGATCGGACTAATTCACCCGCATGGACTTGGCTTTCTAGAAACGAGAGTCCAGCGTGATGCGTTCCATTCATCGTGAGGGAAGGGTCGTCATCCCGCAGGCAGGGAGCTCACAGATGCTCTTTCTGTAAATACATTGAAAGGTGACAGTGCAGGAAAGGCGGATCCTCCTGAACTCAATCTGGGCTTTTTCATTTTCTATTTTTACTTTTAGATCCATAAGCCAAAATATTGCTAAAGCTTTTTATAAACAAAGATAATGAGTTGTATAATTTATGTAAATTAACTAATGCTGCTGCATTTTTCGAGAAGTAGCAGAAACTGCATTATTTATTTGATGTGGTTTTTGGAGTAAAAAATAATGATAATTTGCTATCACACCTAACAGGTTTCTCCGATTGTTTTCTTACTGGGATTGGTGATTTTGAATGTGCGACAACCACGGAGATGTGGTTTTCTTCTGGCGGAAAGGTCGTGATTTTCAAAGGCGGGGCTTGGATCGGGGACCCTGAACACAGCTGGTGGGCAGAGGAAAACTGTGTGACGGTGGGCATGGCTTCCCTTGGTTAACGGCTGATTATTTATGCCTCTGGGCTACCAGTTGGTCCGTAGCCCAGGGAATACAACGGATGCATCGTTACTCCCTAGACACACTAGAAAGAAAGGGCTGGTGATCTGCTTCTGAAACGTAGCCAGCGAAACCCCTGTGTCCGACCACAGCACGCCGTCCCATCCAGCGCTGAAAGACAGGCCCACCCTGAGTTGAAGGTCACTCAAGATGGCCCTGACTGCAGCAGAGACCTTGGACAATCCGAGGATGGAGGATAACGAGGATGGCATGGGACTGGGCAGCACCTCGTTCTGTCGTACGTGGGGTCTCCATGTGTCAGCTAACAAGAACGGTGTCTTCCTGTCACCCACACTCAGAGTCTGGCCCAGGGGACCTGCGGCATCAGCATCCCTGCAGATGTGCTAGAAACGCATTCTCTCAGGCCCACTCAGACTGTCTGCGCCACCCCTGTGTGCATATGAAGGTGTGAGGAGCACTGTTGGACACCGCTGACAGGGAGAACCCGGCCCCAGCAGAGAGGGCTGGCGCGGAGCGTGGGCATGAAAAGCGGGGTCCCAAGTCCGTCTTTTCCCAGTGCTCGGCATCCACGCACGCTCCCGCCCACGTCTAACTTCTATTCCAGGGAGGGATACATAAACCGTACATGGAAAACCTTAATATCATCAGATCAGGGTATTAAAAATGCAAGAAAGGATAATTAAGCAAAATAAATTAAACGAAGATCTTGAAATATTCCGCCTCGGAACGGCTTCTACTGCTGAGAACGTTCGCGAGACGGCTCGCTAACATCTGCTAGCCTCTTGTGCTCGCCATCCGCTTCTGATATTCAAAGCCCAAACGTGGTGCAACGCCCCATGCACGTCGCTCTGATTCTAACCTGTGTCTGCAACACAAGGTGACCCCACAAGGCAGGCCGGGACGCACTGACCTCTGGGAGGACTGTCTTGTTTGGGTACGGGGTTGTCCCCTTCGCCACTCTCTCTCTAGCCCCTCAGGAAAAACTAGGTTCTCTTGCTACGGTCCAGGGGCGAGAGAAAGCCAAACAAAAACAGCTCGGCTCCAAAAAGGCACGGAGGGTAATTTACTGAATTTATTTCATCCCATCTCCCTTAATCATGTAAAAACAAAACCCCAAAATGTTCTTCACTCCGGTTGGTGGCCAACGCAATGTGCAAACTAATTGAGTGTAAAAAGCGTTGCTTTGCATTATATCAGTTAAAGTAAGTGTAACACTGCTCTCCCTGCCCCCGAGCTGTGTTTCATTTTCTGCTTTCCTTATAATTCAGTCCATTCACAATATGTCATTGCAAACGCTATCTGCAAAAGAAAGTATAAAAACCAGATTCTTTATTTCTTAGGGAACTCTCTTTTTCCTTCTCCATTTCCCCTTCTCAGTCTCTCCACATTTATACCTTCCATCTGGAGGTCTTAAAAAAAAGTTATAGACGAAGTTGCTATGCATAATGCAACACACACTCATCTGGCATTTGGCCTGAACATTTTATTGCCAGGTGTTGTAAAAGAAGGGGGCTGGAGGGTGGGAATGGCCAAAGTGTGTGTGTGTGTGTGTGTGTGTGTGTCCACATCTTGTTTCCAGACATTCCATTTCAGCTTAGAAAGCATATTCATTAATGTGGCAGGAAAGCGGTTTCAACGGAAATTCATGGAACCGCCTTCCAGGGAAAGGCAAACAGTGGGGTCAGTTTTAGATCAGAAACAAGGCAATCGATGGTGCCACAAGGGCGTGCCAGGGGCATCTTCTTCTCTCGATCCAGTCACCGCAGAAGCCACCGGTGCCATAGGCACCCCCGCCATTGCCATTAGGGGCTCTGATACAAATGCATGCAACCGATCCAGAACTGAAACCTCCCAGGTGCTGGATCCTAGGCAAGGCGCTGGCAAGACAGAAGCCAGCAGCAGGCAACAGCACCTATTGCTGTCATTCACCATCGAGTCAGCGCCTACTGGTGGCAGTCCCAGGTACAACAGCATGATCAGCTTGAGTCTATTGCTACGGCCGCTGCCTGTTTGGAGTGTCTTCCAACTCAGGGGCTCGTTTGCAGGGCTGCATCAGACAGGCTGTATCAGACAGGCTGTATCAGTATTGTGGGCCGCCAGGTTTTCACTGGCTGGCTTTCTGAATTAGATGGCCAGGACATTCTTCCTAGTCTCTCTAGTCTGGAACCTCAAATGAAACCTGTCTACCTTGGGTGGCACGGCTGGTATGTGAAATGCCAGTGGCATCACAGCAACACACAAACCACCACCTTAGGATATGCTGACATCTGGGTGAGGGCTTCCAACCCTACATCAGCTTTAAGGGGGAGTTTGAAGAGTCTAGTGTAAAAGGGAAAGGAATTTGATGGGGAAAAAATAAGCCTGCTGTAAAGAAACCGAGGGAGCCTCATTGCGCCTACCTGTAAGTGGAGGGTGTAATTTAAGGCCCCTTCAACTCTTTTAAGGCAATTAAAGAATTAAAGGTCAGCAAGAAGACTCCCTTCCACATGGTCTGATTCGTCCTGGGGAAAGTCAAGCAGATTCTGTGCGTGCGCAGCCTTCTGGGAAAGGAAACACAGCCTTATATTGACAATTAGGTCTGATTCCATGTACAAAAGCACACAACAAAATGAGGGGTTGAAGCACAACGTCGGTGTTGGTGCATCCCCCAACCCCACCTAGAGAGGGATTAAGCATTCCTTTCAGCTGCATTGCAAATGGCCCAGAAAGGGATCTTTGAGGAAGCTTGCAAGGTGTCTTGAGGTTTCCCCAGCTGAGATTCTCACAGTCTCCTCGAGAGACAGAAGATTCCCTTGCTTAACCATCTGCCTCATATTTTGGAAAGATAAAGAGGTCATGGAGCATTTCTGAAATGCAGATGCCAGACACTCTAAAGCCAGTTGCCTAGGAAAGGACTCCAACCCAAAGCGACCCTGTGTGTGTCAGAGGAGAAGCATGCTCCACAGAGATTCCCATGATTTTTCAGACCTCAGTCACCAGGCCTTTCTGCCAAGGCACTTCTCAGTTCACTCAAAACCTGCCAACTTTTTGGTTAGCAGATGAGTTTGTTAACCATTGCACCAACTGGGTCTCCACCAATCAATACTAATACTTTCGAAATCATACCGTAAGGAGTGTGATCTGGTTATCGACTGCGAAATAGGCTCTGGACAGCTCCAAATGTCTTCCCTAAAGTGTACCTGGGCTTCCACCAGGGAAGGATGGTCTCCCTAACACCGTGTAGGTCCATGCTATCTGGAAGCAGGGATAGTCCAAGCGTGAAGTACAGGCCAGGGCCAGATTGGTTGTCCTGGCCTTGGTACAGACAAAACTCACAAGGGAAGCTCGAAGACTTTGCTGGCCTCTTGGTTCTTACACGACTTGACCCAGGGTGCTCTCCATAAGCCTATCTCTTGCAAAACGCCTCTTGACAGGGTTAGAAGGCGCCGCTGTCACGTTGACGGTGAAGGGGTGCCTTATCCCAGGCACACTCTTATCCATCGCCTCATGTGTGTGAAAGTCAGCCAAGGGAAGAGCAAGGCAGAAGAAGAACGGCGCTATTCAAACCACGATGCCATGCAAGGACATTGAGTGTCCTGCTGGACCAGAGAAGAACAAAGAAACCTCTGGGAGAAGACATACACCCGGAGTGCGCCTTAAAGGCGAAGATGGCAAGACAGGAAATCACTGACTTGGGTCTTGGCATCAGGAATGACCCAGAAAAGGACATGGCATTTGTGTTCAGCGAACGCAAAAGAAGCCTTCAATGAGATGACTGACACAATAGCCGCAAAGAGGGCCTCAAACATATGCAGGACCATGAAGATGGGGCAGGCCTGGGAGGGCAGGACGGGCCCCATGGGTTCTGGTGCACACGAAGCCACCGTGGCCAATTAGATGACAACGAACAACACCCTGCATCAGCTGACCTCAGTTTCTCCCAAGGCCTGTCCTCACCTCGAATCCCTCCAAGACTTAAATGCTTTTTCAGGAAGTCGCAAGCCAAAGCAATAGGTGCCTAAGCTGTCCTGGCCCCGCTTTGGCAGGGGGAAGCTGGCCATGAGGATGAAGGACCGAAGAAGAGAAGCTGCATTTGAATCACGGTGTGGCCAAAGAACACTGAATGTACCGTAGACTACAAGAAGAAGGAACAAATCGATCTTGGAAACAGTAGGGCGACCCTCGACCAGATGGATTGGCACAGGGGCTGCATCGATGGCCTCAAGCATAAGAACCATTGTGAGGATGGGACAAGACCAGGCAGGGTTTCCTTCTGTGGTACACAGGGTCGCTGTGAGGCACAACCAATTAAGAGGGCACCTAACCAGAACAACATCTTAGAAGAAGAACCAGAATGCTCTTTAGAGATGGTCTCATTTACTTTGGACATGTTATCAGGAGGGACCCACCACTGCAGAAGGACATTGTGGCCGTTACATAATTGACTGTCAATTTGAGTAAGGAGTGGAGTCTAGCCTGTCAATCAGGTCACAGCTGGATGACCTCAATTGGAGGTGCAACAGAGATACATAGCTCACTGGAGGCCAGATACACTCTCTCCCTGCGAGTCATTCCTGTTGACAAGCCACATGGCACTACACTGATGGAGCCAGAGCCCTGGAGCGAGAGGAGCCACATGGAGACCCATGCCAGCGCTGAGATGCTCCACACTGGATCCACACTGGATCCACAAGACTTCCCACCCACTGGCCTGTGATCTTCCTGCATTCGGTGTCATTGCATGTGTTGTGTGAGTCTGAAGAGAAATTTATAGACTAGTATCAGACATATGGGGGTAATATCAGACTTATGGAGTTAAACTGGATTGGGCTGGGATGTTTTCTCAATATTCAATTGCGCTTGTTAATAAAACTTTCTTATACACATATGAGTGTCTGTGAATTTGTTTCTCTAATCCACCCAGACATCATACTCGGTAGTGGGACAGTGAAAAAGAGGAAGATCCTCAACAAGACGGATGGGTCTAGCAGCAACAACAACACACTTAAACTGCCTCACAAGCACAAGAATGGCATAGGCCAAGGCATGTTTCCTTCTTTATACATGGAATCCCCACGAATCAGTATCAACTCCATGGCGCTGGACTTCCCTTAGGGTCTTGGGTGCCGAATAACCTGGAGCCTAGCAGAGCATCTATCCATTGGATCTTAGAGATGGGAAAACAAAGGGAGGGAAGGACTGTGGATATGCTGCTGACTCGCTGTGGCATAAAGTATGATCGTCCAGGAGGGAAGAAAGCCCACAGCCACTTGCTTGGAATTTATGTTTCCATAAGTGAAACATTAGGATCCTCCTATAGAGAAGAAATTATGGATACATGTGTTCCCTTAAGGAAGGCTTCTCGGGAGGCCCATTCCAGATTTAACAGTAATCTGTATTCTTCTTCGGGAATGTCAAGCCTACCCTTTGATTTCCTTATCACCACCGCAGGTCCATGAATCATTAGCTCCGGCCCCAGCGCAGGCTCAGTTTATCACCCGCCACCGAGAATATTTAATAAAGTAAATTCTAACTAATCAATTCGCGAAGAGTCAACGTTTTCTTACACGCCGGTAATAAATGTCTCCCTCCGGCATCCATCACAAAGCGGCGTGTAAATTGTGGCAGCAGAGATGAAAGTAAGTCTCTGGTTTTCTCTGGCTGTCATGCAAATACTTAAACCTGAACAAATAACATCTGCAATCCTCCCCTACGGGCACTTTCTTAGGGGTGTTGTGTTCCATTACACACATCCGGGCTGCTTGCAAATCACTTCCAGCTACAGTGGCTGGGGCCCACTCCTTGCCATTCCATGAGATTCTGGTCCTATTACGCACCCTGGTCTCAGCAAGGCCACGCTGAGCTGCCCCACAGGGCAGCATCCAGGGCACATCACTGGCTTGGTCCAGCCTTTTCTGCAATGCCAGAGAGCCGGGTGCGCTGGCCTCTTCGGAGGAACATGGCCTTGTCTCCATTTCCTACTTTCCAACAAGAGAGTTGTCTAACGTTTTCAGGCTGAGGACAACTAATGAGGAGGCAAGGTACTATACACCAGTGTGGGGTGAAACCCCTTTGTAAACCACCAGTGAATGAAGACCAACCCAACCAAGAGGGACCACCTGGGGCCCAAAGCTCACTAAGCTTCCGGGGGGCACGAGACAATCAGCTATGGCCACACGGTGAAGCCGATGAAGGCTTTGGAAGACGGGCTCTGAGCAGCTACCTGGGTGAGAGAACAGACATCTGCTCTCGCCCTGGGGTCATGGAAGCTGTGGCCCAAGACCCTTCTTGGACCTCACCCTGTGTGTTCCACTCAATGAGAACTAGCCTTTTTCCTGGAGTTTGTGAGTCATTTCAACAGAGGATCAGGCCTAACACAGAGGAGGGGCCAGTGTCTGCTGGTCTGACCCGGGTGAGCGGAGATGAGAGAGAGATGGGAGCCAGTGTCTGATGACCCAGTCCGAATAAGAAAGAACTGGTCCATGCTGGCCGGGCCAGGGGGGTGAAAATGAGAGACAAAGGGCTGCACTGGCTGCTGGGGTCTGAACTGACCAGGACAGGGAAGATGAGATTTCCCCATGCCGGTTTGTTCCCACCGCCCCATGGACATATTGCAATCAAACATAAATACACAGGAAAAGCCCAAACCTCACCAGAACAAACTGCATAACCACACTGCATCTGCTGTGATCCTAAAGCATGTCATGAATGGAAGTATTAATTCGCTGTAGAAATAAAAGCTGAGTCTGATCGCCATCAGGCTGCAAACATGAATATTCCTTATTGCCAGAGTTAAATCTGGGCGGGGGTTTGAGGCAAGGCCTGGTAGTCTTCCATTCATCTCTTGCTAGAGACCACAGCCCTCTCCTCCTTCCAGACACAGCAGCTGTGCTGCAGACCCAGGGTCAGCAAGCTGCATCCCATGATCCAAAGCTGGTCCCCAGCCTACTGTTTGAAATAAAGTTTTATTGGAACCCATCAGAACCCATTCATGGGCTATGATTGCCCATGGCTCCTTTCACTCTCCCATGGCAGAGTTGAGAAATGGTGACAAAGACCACCTGGCTCCCACAGCCCAACCCATGTAATATTGGGCCCTTGACCAAAAAAAAAAAAAAAATCTGCCAACCTCTGATATCAAAAGTTGGGTCCTATTCAGCATCTCATTCATCGATTTAAAAAATATTTATGGGGCACCAAATGTGCATCAGTTTCCATGCCAAGACGGGGCTACAGCCGTGAAGAGGCGGGCATGGAGCTGCAAGAACACAAGAACAGGCCTGCTTCAGTCGGAGGCGAGAAGGCGGAGGAAACCGTCCGGCTCTCTCAAGTTATTGGTGTGTCCTCCTATTGAAAACATCCTCTTCTCTCCCCATCACTGTCCAGGGCAGAATAAGGACTGACAGGCTCAAAGCACAGTGGCAGAGATTCCAGTTAGACGGTTTGTTGGTTTGTTTGTTTGTTTTTGAAGAACCGAGGCTCAAGTCATGAGTTTCTTGACCAGCTTGTGAAATTGTTCTTAGAATGGTTTTCTTCAAGGAGCCCTGGTGGCATGGCGAGGTGGTGACGTGGTGGGCTGCTATTCCCAACGTCAGTGGTTTGAAACCACCAGCTGCTCCACAGTCTTTCTACTAAATTACGGTCTCAGACCTCACAGGGGACAGTTCTACCCTGTCCTAGAGGGTCACTATGAGTCAGCATCGACTTGGTGGCCGTGAGTTGAGTTGGGTTGAGGTTTTCTTAAGACAAGGCGAAAAGCAAAACACTGTATGGGGGGATGGGGGCAAGCCCCCAGGCAGCACCCTACTCAGAAGTCAGGGGGATGGCGAGGTGTGCCAGTGCTTTCCCAAAACAGGTGCCTATGAGTCACCTGTTGGGTGGAATCTTGTCCCTGAAAAACATGCATGGAGTTACTATGTGTTCACTGGAACCCTGACCCCTATACCTGGACAGATGAGCTCTGGGGGTGCAGGTGGACAGTGCTCAGATGTGAAGGGGCTGCTAAGACCACAGTCTAGGCAAGTCTGCTTGGCAGTTCTTCTCCATGCTATACAGTCCCCATGCGCTGGTACTGACTGTGTGACTCTATGGCTTTTTTAATTTGCTAACTGTATCCCTGTGGGTAGGATCCCATTAGGGAGCAGGGTTGCCTTGCGTATCTTAGTGAGGTCATCTCAGCGTAGGGTGGGTCCTAGACCTTCAGCCTCCAACTCATGGGACCCCATGCCCAACCCAACAAAAGGCTGGTGGTCCTTCGCCATCAGATCGGATCGTCGGGCTCCATAGGGTTTTCACAGGTAGACCACCAGGTCTTTCTTTCTTCCTAGTCTGGAAGCTCTGCGGAAACCTGTGTCGCAGCAACGCAGAAGCCTCCACGGACACTGGTCGGAGACCGAACCTGGGTCTCTCACATCTCAACGCAAAAAGACTTGCCACCATCGGGTCACAGCCAACTCACAGCAACCCTCTACGGGACAGAGTGGACCAGTCCCTGTGGGTTTCTGAGACGGGAAGTCCTTACGGGAGTGTGAAGACTTGCCTGTATCCTGCTGAGCAGCTGCCGATCTCAAACTGCTCACCCCGTGGTTAGCAGCCCAGCCTGTACCTGCTACGCCACCGGGGCTCCAGAAGGTCTTCCACCGAGAAGATGAGAATTCCACCACCATTCCCAATGTCCCTCACTCCCCTCTTACAGCAAATTTTAAAACGTCTTGCCCTGCCAGTTCTACTTTCTCCAGTTAGGGGGAGTGGGCCGGGGCAGGGAGACTGAGAAATAGAGTCAAATGTACCTAGTTAGCCTGCAAAATAGACCACTCCCTGGCGAAGCAATGGGTGGAATGTTACGTTGCAAACTAAGAGGCTGGTGGTTCAAACCAACGAGTCAGTCTAGCAGAGAAAGACGAGGCAGTCTGCTCTCATCAAGATCACTGTCTCAGAAACTCCGTGGAGTGGTTATACGCTAGCCTACAGGTCACTACAAGCCAGCACGCACTGATGGCAGTGGGCTTGGGCCGGTGACTATGCCCAGGTCAGAGACAAACCAGTGAGACTCTTCTAGGCTCAGCCTAGAGATTGGCACCGTCTGAGCCCTGACCGCCCCCTGCAGAAACCAGCCGTGGCCACTGACAAGAGAACGTTTGCCCCACAATATCAGGGAAGTGAAAGATGCAGAAAAGATGGATATTTTATGATTCAGTCAAATGAAGGCCAGAGATATTCTTAACCCAACGCAAACAACCGTGTCTGACCATTTACCAAGGGGGAGAAGTCTATATCACCATCTTAAAATGCAGCCCCAGCTTCCGGCGCAGGCGGCCATAAACTATGCTTGTGACTATCAAGGTCATGTGGCCTGGGGAACATCTCACTCTGTGTCTGCTGGATGTTGGGACCCACGCAGACGGGGGCCCTTGGTGCATTTTGATCGTGATGTTCAAGGGTTTCCATCGTAATTGAATATGCTAAAATCTCCATACATGTCCTTGCGGGCTAATCTGCAATGATGTTAAGGGACTGTTATGATAATAATTAAATCCAAGTTCAGCATACCAAATGGATACCCTGCCATTCTACCTGCATCGGGGGAGTTTCCAGCTTAATAAGGTTCGCATCGAGTTTTAAAAAAGAAAATTACAAAATAGTTTACATATTGTAATCTATCCCAGACAGAAGGGGAGGCAGAAACGACCGACGTGTTTCTGTCAGGATCTTCCCCGCACATCTTGAGCTAGCAAGCTGCTCTCGGCATCCCACTGGCAGCGAGCCTGCGTTCCTTGAGGGACCATCCGTGAAGGCCCTGGGCTCTCTTTGGCATGTGAGGACTCCCTCCCCAGAGGGACAGAGAGGGCCCCCTCCCCTGGCAGCACATGGGTCCACTGGCAAGCTGGCAGGAGGCCCTTCGACCCTTAGCAATGGAGGGTGTCCTGCCTGTGTCTTACAGACCCTGCCCCAAGAACACGCGTCCCTCCAGAAACCCGCGTCCCTCCAGAAACCCGCTTCACCCCGTCAGTGAGAGACCCAGCTAGACCTTGAGAATGGCGCTTTTCTTAAAAGATGATTTACAAAGGTGAGTCAAAGAGGATGGTCCCAGGGCCCAGTCCCCATGCCCGGGTTGATCCTCAACGGACACTTTAAACATGTCTCTGCCGCCAGGGAATGGCTGCAGACCAACACTCTCAGGACACCCGTGTCTTCGTCATGCAGTTGTCTTCAAGAAAACGGTCAATCAAAACAGTGGTTTCCAAGGGACTGTGCTGGGCACAGGGAAGGCAGAGAGGTCACCTCAGAAGGTTATGAGGATTCTGTTCTGGAATTCCAAAGGGGGAATCTTGATCAACTTTCTTGCAGGACGCAGGATAATCAGGGGGGGAGGGCGTTGTAAGAAACTTGGAAACTGAATTGATAAGGAGAAGCCACAGCCCCCCACCGGCCCATCATGACAATGCACCTGCTCAGTCTTTGAGGGTCGCAAGAGTCTTGTTGGGAAACAACTCTTCTACCCTACAGCCCCGACTGTCCCCACAGACTTCTTTCTGAGCCCCAAACCCAATGGGCATTTCAAAGGAACGCAGGCGAGTCCCTCCAGGGGGACAAGCTCAGCGTAAGTGGAAGAGCATGCTGTCTTGGGGGCAGGGCAGAAGATGGAGACATTGCCTTCAGAGGTGTCCTCAGATCTGAAGGAGGCTCTCCCGGGAAGCGAGCTTCACGGTTTGATAGCTTTGCTCAGGGAACGTTTCTACGGTCTTGTGTCAACACTGTTTGACTTCCTGTGGTGTTTGACAGCAGACTGAGAACAGAACACCTGTGGTACAGGCCAGAAGGTGAGGGGCCCGTGACTCAACATTCAAGGTGGTGAAACAAATTGAGTAGAAAGAGCTAGATGGTTGACATAAAGTGAAATGTCACCAGTATCCCCCAACTGTAGGTGTAGAAGTTGGTGAGCAGGTACATGCTTTGCTCTGTGCATCTTCCTTTAAATGGAAAGGAATATACATCCAGATCTAAGCTTGTGCTTCTAAGTTTGAAGAGCAAAATCAGAACTATATCTGGAGGGACACCCAAATTAATGACCGTGAAGGGAAGTTCTGATATTCTCAAAACTCTAAGGAATCAGACGTATAAACCGACACCGTTACAGGCATTGAGGGTTGGACATAAGCGTACAGTAGACACAGGAAAGAAAAGGGGCGGAAAGCAGGAAGCATGTCTGGAGATGAGCCATCTCACTTCCCGTGTCTTCCATAGACAAGGGCTCTCAGCAGCCAAGTCTCTGTCAGGAAAGACACAGAGGTAACTGCCCGGTGACCAGAGGGCCGCCTGAGAAAATGCAAGACACCAAGGGTGATGAGGTGAGTCCCAGAATAACAGCCAACAGTGTTTCAGTTTACCCACTCACAGATGATTCCAACTCACAGCGACCCGATTTAGGATTTGAGATGCTGTACCTCTTTACAGGAGCACAGCGCCTCCTCTTCCTCCAGCAGAGCAGCACTGGTGGGTGAGACCCACCCGCCGTGAGGTCAGCTGTCTAATGACTATCTGAGAGCACCACGCAGCTCCTACATTTCAGTGTACATATATCCTGTATATGGTTTGCCCATAGGACATATACTTGCACTAAGAAAAATCAATAAAAACCCACTACGTACCGGAACTGTACCGATATCTTGATTTCACGTGTGTGCATGTAGGCAAGCTACCTGGCACAGGTGAGCGCACAGATCCTCATCGGGCCCGAGTACGCATACTCTGGAAGCTTCAGAGCGGTGGCTTCGGGACAAGTGGGAATGGACATCCGTGCTGGAAGTCCTCTCAGTGAAGGGCATCATGGGAAGACAAAGGGGCCATAGGGGCTGTGAGATACTCGCAGCCAAGGAGTTACAGCAGGTTGTGTGGACATTTCAAACATCAGAGGACAAACTCCTAATCATGGGAACGGACAGAAAGGGGGCTCCCATGTCTTCTTCCCTCAGCCCCTGCATGGCCTAGATGGAGTCAGAGTCCTGGACGGAAGGAATGGCGGGCAGTCTTCTCTTTGACTGGCGGGATTAGAGAGGAAGGCAGGCCTGATGACTATAGGGGGTATATATATTTTTGACCAGGAATACTCTAAAACCAGTTGATGTCCAGTCAATACCAACTCAGGGTATGTGAGAATCCCTAGAGGTTGGTTGATGCTGATTTTTCAGAAATAGATCACCAGCCCTTTCTTCGGAATCAGTGTTGGGTGGACGCAAACCACCAGCCTTACAGTTAGCAGTTGCGCGTGTTCACTGTTGGCAACACCCAGGGACTCCCCATCGCTACGACGGAAAGTCTGATCCCCAATCTTATTTGGGACCAGTGAGTGGGGTCGGGGGATACACTTTAAATTCTGCTCCCATACTGTGGACGAGGAGCACACACCTGGGGATTGAGATGTCATGTAAACCATCGGGATGCAATGATCGGGAAGATGGGACTTTGCAGTCAGACAGATGCAGAAAGGTATAGGGGCTCTGTTATTAAGCCCGCTAGGGGTCCTTGGTTAGGTTTCTGAACCTCTCTGAAATGAATTCGGTCTTGCAAACGTGGGGCAACAATAGCCCAAACCCATCATCGTTGAGTGGATTCTGATTCACGTCAGCTCTACGTGTCAGAGAGGAAACCTGCTCCGTGGGCTTTCCTGGCTGTGATCTGTATGGAAATCGGATGGCCAGGCCTTTCTGCTCCGGTACCTCCGGATCCGTTTGAACCACCGATCTTTTCAGTCAAGTCCCAACCATCTGTGCCCCCCAGGGACCTCAGGGACAATAAAAGTACCTGCAAGTGGGGATGTTTATCACATGAAGTGATGCTCAAACAGTGAGGGGCACTGGGATGAGGTGGTCAGTAAGTGGTCACTATAGGACATCATCACTGTGGCCATTGTTGTTAATTGGAAAAGAGGGGGTCTTCGGATGAAAAGCAAAACCCGGTCCCAACAGGGCATCTAGAACCCAGTGGAATATGAACAGAAGCATCTACTGTTGCAGTTTGAAAAGCCAGCTAGTTTAGTGTTACTTATTAGTTAAAATTTTAATTATATGATTTAGGTAGAGACATGTCACCGGGGACGCTAAGTAATTAGAAATTAAGGAAAGACTATGGATTTGCGTTCCGGAATTGATCCGACCCAAACCCACCCAGGGAGCAGGAAATTAAATTCTAACTTATTAGCTTACTGGAAGAATGCTACACAAAAATCGAGATGCCTGGAGTCTGAGGAGCCCCCGGGAGATCCTTGGAGGTGTGGCTGGACACACGGATTCTAACAAGTTCCATCCTGGCATGAGACAGGGCCACTAGCCACCATGTCAGCCACCAGTGTTCCCTACCAGACAGATGAGGTTGTCTCAGATTTTAAGTCTGGCTCAAGTCCCAGATGTGCAACCTCTGGAAGGAAAAGACCCATCATGACTGAGTCACAGGGTTGGGATAAAATTCCAATGAGGTCATGCCTGAGACAGCATGTCATCAGCCAGCCAATCTCTATGCTGACTTACAAGGCCCTGGGGTCTGTGCTGAGCCAGGCTCTGCCTTTAGTAAACAGAAGGAGACATGTTCATTTGAATACTCTGAAGTCTATTTGAACAGTTCCCATAGTGTATTGAAACGTCCAGTTTTATGTTTCTACGTGTTTCTCAAGTACGATTCTGTGTGTTGTTTGCCTTTACAAAACCCGAACCAGCAGGGGATCTGAAGCTTCCGTTTTGCCATTGGAAGTGTTCAGAATAAAATGTTGTGTGTGTGTGTGGGGGGGGTGCGTGGAACTTAGAACTGACCAGAGCAAGGATGTGGAGAAACCAGACCTCGTGTGAGCTGCTGGTGGGGATGTAACATGGGGCAAATGTTGTGGAAGTCCCTTGGGCAATTCCTCAAAAAGCGGGCTGTCAGGTGACCCGGCAATTCCACTCCTAGGTATAGGCCCAAGGGCATTGAAAGCAGGGACTGCAGCCGATGCAACCGATGTTCAAGACAGTCTTGCTCATCATCGCGAAACGATAGAGCCAACCAAGAGATAAGCAACTAACCAGCACGTGCTCTAGTCACACAATGAACCAACCCGACCAAGGCAGGAAGCTCTGAGCCGTGCCATGCGGGGGAGGAACTTGGGAAACACGCTGCTGAATGAAACAGGTGAGACACGGAAGGGCAGGCTGTGTGATCCCACTGCTATCAAACACCTGGAAGGTGTCTGAGAGGGCGAGTAGAGGTTGCCAGGGTTGGGGGCCAAACCAATGGGAAGCTTTGCTCAGTGGGCAGCGCTGAGTCCCTATTCCAAAGGACAACCAGTTCAGAAACGGACAGCGCCGTACCTCTATTAATGACACTGAGTTACGCCACTTAAAACGGTGACCGAGGAGAGCACCACCTCTCGTATCTTTCCCCGCAAGGACCGGCATGGAAATGATCTGGCAGCCCGCCAGAGCTCTCGGTGAGCCGCTGCTGCCAGCTGCTCACCTCCCCCTGATCTTCATTCTCGGGGCTTGCCCCCCAAACTCGATGTGGGCCCATCCATGTGGATGGTGGCTATTTTAAATACTTCCCATCAGCTACAAGCCAGATAGCGATTTATCTTACAGCTGCAAGCAGAGCTGAGATGATCTGGCACAGGCCCGAGGCCAACCGTTATTTCATGCCCTGTTAATTCCTAATGCAGTAACTACAATATCATTCCTGCTTTGAAAAGAGGCACCTTCCTCCCCCGCCCCTTCTTCTTTTCTTTTCTTTTTTTTGGGGGTGGTGGTGGTGGTGTGTTAATATATGGTCTAAATGTCCAAAGAAAGAACGTCTCTTCTGATGAGGTGGAATCCAAACACCCAACCTTGTCATCAGGGCTGCAGCTCTCAGGACCGGCCCTGGGCTCTTTGGCAGCTCATGGCGGGAGGGGACAGGGGTCTGCCTTCCTTTCTAGCAGCCCAAGGGAGTCAGCAGCACGGCAATGAACTTCCCCTTCCCCGCTGAAAGCGTCATTCAGCGGTGATGGCTGGCGGTTTTGCTGGACAGATGGTCCAGGCCAGGGGTTTGCCATCCATCGTGGAACAGACTGGTGCGGACAGATGGCTTTGTTCATGCTGTCCACATGCCAGGCAATGGCACCACCAGCCTCTACACAATGACAGCCCGAGGGGTCCCAAAGGTGGGCTGCCACCACCACGTGCTCCGTGCATCAGAGTGGAGAGGCCCAGGCCCAGAAGGCAAACAGTCTGACGTGGTGGACAGCGCTGGGAGGGATACTGACCTGTCGCATCTTGGGCCCCCTCTGGCTTCCAGGCCCTTTCCCATTCCCACCCCGCCCCGGCAGACTCTGCCCCTTGCTCGCTCTCATCCATTCAGAAAGGACATCATCACGTTCGGTAGAAGGTCAGCGACTACAGGGGAACCTTCAATGAGACAGCTTGAGACAATAGCCCCAACCAGACTCCAGGGAAAACAGTCCACGCTGTAGGCCACGGGACGGGATGGCCACGGCGGCCACTCACAACCTGCTACCTGATGTCTGCGCTTGGGACAGCTGCACCCCCACACCATCTCCACCATTGGAGTCACTGCACTCGACTCACTGCCTTCCAGTCAATGTCAACTTATAGGGACCCTACTGGATAGCATAGAACTGTCCCTGGGGGTTTCCAAGTCTGATACTCTTTAAAGGAGAAGAAAGCCTTGTCTTTCCCCTGCTGGTGGTTTTGAACTGCTGATCTTGAGGTTAGCAGCAAGCATGTAACCACTACATCCCCGGGGCTCCTAGTCACCGCACTACACCAACACCAAACTCACTGTCATTGCGTTGAAGCCAACAAGCTGATAGTTCTAGATCTGCATGGAGGAGCCACTTCAGATAGGCTGAAGTTTCATCCGTAAAACAGTGGACATCCCAGCTACCTCCTTTTTCTTTCCTCCCTGCCAACCCCGGTCCTGGCCGACCTCCTGACCACGGTACCCAGTGTCACTGGAAAGCTGATTGAGCTTGCCGCTTCTCCTTGGCTTACGGACAGGACAACCCATCACGGAACTAACAGCTCATCAGCTTCAAACGCGACTGCCCCCAGCCTGTGTCTGGCTGAGAAAATCAATGTGCCTTTGAGTTGCCTGTGTATCCAGGGCCCCAGATGCAGAGAACAAAAGGAGCTAGACCGCTGAGTTGTTCCTGAACAGGGCTGGATGTTTTCCTGGCCTGGGGGAAGGCTTATAGCAAGTTATATGTTAAACAGTAGATCCAACTATCTTTATTGTGCCCTTGAACTGAGGAAACGGAATCAGGTGGTGGAAAAAATCACAGAGCCCAAACCATGTGCCTCATTGTCTACCTCGCTCAGCACATGGTCCACATGATGTGGGTGTTGAGTCAGTGGCAACTTGTCTGAACTCCAGAAGGAGCTTGTCCCCACTCACCAGCCAGCAGACTCCAGTTGAACCCTAACACGGTGTCATCTTTGTCAGAATGTTGGCAGGGGTAGGGGGCTGGTGAACCCCCAGGGCTGGTGAGCTTGTAATGGTACAGCCGCTCTGGACGGTGATTTGGTAGTGTCTTATAAAACTGAAAATGCTCATTCTTCCAAAAGACCAGACATCCCTCAGCCATCGAGTTGATTCGGACTCATGGTGACCCTGAGTTACGGAACAGCAGGCTCCAGGGGAATTTCTCAACTGGTAGGGCCCCTGGTGACACCATGGTTATGCATTTGGCTGCCAACCAAAAGGTGGATGGTTCAAACCCATCCAGCCACTTGATGGGAGACAGAAATGGAAAGATCACAGCGGGGCAAACTCTATGGTGACATTCTACTCTGTCACATTGTGTCGCTGTGAGTAGGAATCACCCCAAAACAACACAGTTTTCTGGAGGCAGATTGGCAGGCCTTTCTCCCTCAGTACCCCGGGGTGGCTGTAAACTGCCACTCTTTAGATTAGCAACTGAGAATAAACTATTTGCACCATCTAAGACCCTAGCTTAGACCTCAGAACCCAAGCATGCCCAGTCCAGGCTGCACGTGCGCCCACGCAGACATGAGCAACGATATTTATCAAGGCTGTGTTTGCAGTGCTAAAAAAACTGGGAAGAATTGAACAACCACAGACAGGGGGATGGCTCAAGAGTCTGTACTCCCAAACCCCACTGCCGCCAGGTCTATTTCAATTGACACCGACACTACAGAACAGAATAGAACCATCCCTCAAGGTTTCCAAGACTGTCGATCTTTGGGGGAACAGACCAGCACGTTTTTCACCCACGGAGGAGCTGGTGGGTATGAGCCCATCTTTCAGTCAGTAGCTCAACGCTTAACCCACTGCACCACCAGGGCCCCTCGTACCTGTTTGTACTAACAGAGCAGATAAAGGGTCAAGGAGATCTATCAACCTAGAGTTGACGGATGGTTCAGAGCTAAGGAAAAAGGGCAAGCCACACAATAGCAGTTCCTGGGTGGCACCAGTAGATAAGCTCTGGACCACTAGCCGAAAGGCTGACAGTTTGAATCCACCCAGAGGTACCTCTTAGGTCAGGCCTGCCAATGTGCTTCTGAAAGCCCAGCACTAAAACCCCCATGGAGCAGAGTGTCTGCACACATGGCGTTGCTATGAGTCAGATTCAACCCCACAGCAACTCACAACAAACAATACGGACTATTACACACACGTGCCTTCCCAACCTCAGCTTATGGTCCACCTCACCCAGGAAGTCCTGGTGGCGCAGTGG
Organism: Echinops telfairi; assembly: GCF_000313985.2. NCBI lineage: Eukaryota > Metazoa > Chordata > Mammalia > Afrosoricida > Tenrecidae > Echinops > Echinops telfairi. The sequence continues at coordinate 37,866,755 of NW_022111357.1, forward strand.
TTTCATGTCGGGCTGCTAACTGCAAGGCTGACAGTTTGAAACCACCAGTCCCTCTGAGAGAGAAAGAACAGGCTTCCTACTCCTACAAAGAGTTATAGGTTCCGACACTCACAGGGGGGCAGTTCTACCGTGTCCTAAAGGGTCACTAAGATGTGATGGCTTTGAGATGATGCGCTGACCCCTAGGAAACTTCCTCGACCACCCCGCCAACTCTGAACTCCCAGGCCCTGTATATCAGCTGAGGCTTGTGCACCTCTCTGCACCCTTCACAGCCTTTATGGGACTTCTCAATGGGGCAGTGGTTAAGTGCTCGGCTGACATTCGAACCCACCTAGCTGTCCTGCAGGAGAAAGACCTGGTAGCCGGCTGCTCTGAAGGCCACAGCCTGGAATTGTCTGTGGGGCAGCTCTGCTCCATCCTGCGGGGGGTGGGAGGGGGGGTGGGGGGTAGGGGGGCTGCTGAGTTGGCATCAACTCGGACGCAGACAACACCCACATGGGCATGACTCTCCCCTCCCTTTGACCACGTGTCCAGCGGGGCAAGAACACAGCTGGTTTCTGGTTTCTCTGCAGCCACTACAGGGCTTGCACATGGTAGAACACCACCCGTATTTGCCAACAGACTTACAGGAGGGTCCTCTGCTGCCCACCATCCCATGGGGCCAAGGCATAATCTGCCCCCACTCTTGTGGTCCCTGAACTCCACAGGGAAGCCGCCCCACACCACAAGGCTCGCTAAGAGCAGGGAAGCCAGTCTCCTTGTGTTCCGCAAGCCTTTCTGGAAGGTCCTGGAAACAAACTCCTCCTCCTCCTCCTCCTCCTCCTCCCCC
>NW_022111357.1:37867863-37879387 GCF_000313985.2 Echinops telfairi
TCCTCCTCCTCCTCCTCCTCCTCCTCGGGTCCCTCGTGTCCCCGCACATGTGTCTACTCATTAGTCTGTAAGCATGAGAGCCACAAATAACTCCAAACATAAATATGGGCTAAAAATAGCCATAAATCATGCCGATTCTATTCGGTGACAATTCTAATTTACAACCTGGGGTGGGTGGGGGGCGGGATGGGGAGTGGGAGAAAATGAACGGTGTGGCTATTTATTTATCTATCTATCTATCTATCTATCTATCTATCTATCTATCTATCTATCTATCTATCTATCTATCTATCTAGACGCTGGGTTTCTGAGCCACTGCCAGGGAAGCATCCTGCTGCTGCTTACAGCCCATACGTCCAGATTCACGCATTACCACGGATCCAGCACAGCGGGGCCGCAGCCTCGGAGGCTGCCGGCTGGGCTGTTCCCAGGAGAATTCCTCTTGGTGGCCGTCTCCAAGGGCCACCCGGCACCTCCTTCGCTGGTCCCCTCCTGGCCTCCCCTCACAGTCTACCTATGCTGATGGGAGACAGGGTCCCACGCCTCCCTCCCTGCAACAAAGGCCCCATCAATGGTCACCGTCCTGGAGATGGTTTGGAGCGAGCTGAGCGGCGTGTTGGTGGAAATCTGAATTTTAATGTCCCATGCAGTCAATTAAAGCCCGCTGCGCGAACAGCAAGCACGGGAGAGGGTGGGGGGTGGGGGCTCTGCTTTGTTCGTCACCATAAAGCATTGTTATTAGGTACCAGAAAGGAAAAAAACCCACATAAAACAAAAGCTATCTCTCTCTGTGGGGTAATATAATAAAAGCCATTTGATGCTATTTTTAACAGCCGTAAAAGCACATGATTAACACCGAAGAAGTCATCGTGACAAAGCATGTCACCAGAGACGCCAGCGCCTCAGGGCAATCCGTTGAGCTCAAGTGGGCTTACCACCCTAGCTATTGATCAATGAGGGCCCAACATACACCCCCCCCCCCATGCCCAGACGCTGCTCTGCACCCACCGGAAATACAGCTAGACCACACACAGGCTTCAGAGGTTCCTGGCCCAAGAGAGCTTCCTAGACTTTCAGACAGCCAGGTTCTTCCACATGGGTCAGTGTGAAGGGCAGAGCCCTGGGCCAACAAGTCCTATCCTCTCCCTCCACCTCTGGGCCACACCCCCACTGATGGGGAGGAGACACCAAAGGGGTGTCCCAGTGGCTGCCCAGGATGAGAGCCCAGGAGGGTGGTACCAAAGCCAAGAAACCAACCTGCTCCCTGGTTCACACTCCACCCAATGACCAAGCCCTAGAATATCCACAAGACCCCAAGATGTTGCCTGAAGCATCCATTGACACCCCAGCCCTGCAAAAATCTCTCTCTCTCTCTCTCTCCTTGTTCTGCTGTCATCTTTAACATCCGGGTGCTCTCTGAACTTGAGGTACCCATGCAGGGATGGAAGACTTTGTCAGTCAAGGGAGGAGGCACTGGGTGGAGAATCAAGGCTCCTGGGGGACGATAGCAGAGGTGACCGAGGCCCCCTCATGAGGTATCTTGCCCCCAGGCCTCTGCAGCCTCTCACACTCTCCATGCACCCAGAGACTTCTGGGACAAACACAAGAAGCGCTTCCGCAGAAACCTTGCAAATCTCAGTTGCTACACCCATGACGGCCTAAGACATGAGCACGTTGGTCAAACCACAGGGCAAGCACGTGAGGGGTGGATAAAAGAAAGAAAACCAGCGCCTTGGCCAACAAGACCTCTATGGCCAGAGGGGGCTAGCACCACGTTCTTTCAAGGCATTTTATACTCCATTACAGCGCAGGACGTGACATTTGGGGAACAAGAGAAGCCCATCCGTCGATCTTTACCTCCACTCCCTGGACCTTCAGTTTCATGTGGTCCTCTCTGGTCGTTTTCCCGTCTTTCCTCTTTTTCCAGCAATACCCATCTTTCCTGTACTTCACCTTCTTCCTGTTGTAGAGTATCATAGAGCCATTCTGCGGTCTGGAAACGACAAACGGTTACGTTACCAAGAGAAGGGACGAAGCAGGAGAGACATTTATGAAGAAAGATATCGCAGGCCAGTAAAAGTCTCTACAGGAAAGCAATATTCCACATTTGCGGGACCATAATTTTTCACCTTTTGTCGCCGCTCCCTGCATTAACCATGTTTTACGGCCAGCCAAAATTTGCTTGTGGATTTGGCACCTAATGAATTAAATGCGCCCATGATGGGCTTAAAGCACATCCCCTTCACAATAGCCACCGTCTGATCAGGATATACGACGTGGGGGCCTGCTCTACACTCTGAAAAGTAGGCAAAACAGAGAGAAAGCAAAAAGAGCCGAGGGGTGGGGTGAGGGGCCGTGGCAGCCTGCGCTAGCTTATCGCTTGTAGGATTTTTCCACACATCTTTTAATCCATCACCCAGCCTTAGGAAATAAATAAGTGTAACGCAGACGCTAGATGACTATGTTAAGAACAGACCAATGGAAGAGCCAGCCACGGAGTCCAAGTGCTCTTGACTCACTGCCTGAATTTAGATTACCACTAGATACAGCGCATCATCACCAGGCCGCCTTCTCAAGCGAGCTAAGTACCTGATTCTTTCCCATTTGGGCTTCAACTGTCAGAAGGCTCCGATCCTGCCAGGTACATGCAGTTGTTGGGTCCACAGCCACCGTATCTTATAGAAAAGTGTTTCTTGCTCGCTGAGCGAGTTGGGGCCTCTGTTCTTGTGCCGGGACAAAGGATGACCAGAAAGAAGCTGTGGTTTTCCAGAAAGAATTCATGCATCAAGCACAGAGGACAGCACGGTCACGTGGGGGAACTTGACTCGGTGGGGAATGCCCAGAAGGGAAAGCATTAAACCCATTGGGCAGCTCAGGGCATGGGCTCCAGCAAACGGCTTCCAAAGTCAAGGCGGCTCTTTTTTTCAAACCAGGGATGAGCAGATTCAACCTCGCAAAGAGTTTCTTTTAGCAGCCCACTGCCCACCTCCATGGTCAGCTCTGTCTTACCTACCCCCTTCCACGCCCCCCACCCAGACTCAGCGGGCACAGAGGCTGACAGCACCATTCCATCTCACTCTGGGCCAAGGTGAGACAGCTCTTTACACAAATAAGGCAAATGACGCGGCTGCATCTGATGTGAGCTGGTTTCCCGTTCCCTGCTACAGCAGAGGTAAGACAGCCCTCAGGCCTCCTCCCTCCCGGTAGCCTCGGGCAAGAACCTCCAGCAGGTCTCTTTCCTTTGAACAATGGGCCGCGTTTCACACTTGGACTCTGACAAGGGAGCTATCGTGTCTTAATATTCCTTGTCTGTAGGGAGGGGGAACTCGTGCCAGGGTGACAGCAGCTAATTGTGGCTCCCACCTAGCTCGGCAATGTCATCCAGCAGCCATACGATGACTAAACAGCCATTCCACTGGAAATTAGAGACTTTCAACAGGGACGCCCAAGAAGACTTCATTGTTTCTCCATCACTGTTGGCGTCAGTGTTGGTTTCCTCCCGAAGCCTGTACCGACTAAAACAATAGGGAAACAGCTCTGCACACTTGTCACAACGCTGTCAGCTGACGGCATTTGCCTCCCACTGACAAGTCTGCGTTGGAAACCTTCCCATTCGCCTCCATTTCCAAGTGGCAGGTAGGCTGCTTGCCTCTGGGGCCAGCTCGGCCTGCCTCTTCCACTTTGTCTCTGCTAGAGCTACTTGTACCCAACTGTCGGAGCTCTGGAGGCCCGCCCCACCCGGATCAGTCCGATTTGAAGGGCCCTGGAATCCCTGGATGGGGCACACTGTTAACCTGCTCAGGAGCTAGTGGGGAGGTTGGAGGTTCAAGTACTCCCGTAGGTGTCTTAGACGAAAGGCCGGGTAATCTCTTCTAAACAAAATCAGTCATTGAAAAAGCCTAGGCGTGCAGTCCAATCTGGTCGACCAGAGTCGATCAGAGTCAACTGGACAGCAATTCGTTTAAAGTTCAACACCTGTGCCTGTGACCACAGCCTACGCAATACGCAAAAGAACATTCCCGATCAAAGACGCCTCTGCGCATTTGCTTCTTCTTCTCCAAAGAGGGGGAAGATGTCCATGAGAGGGTTGGCAGAAACACCCCTGGACCCAGAACATATGCCCACTGAGGTCAGTGCCTCATTCACCTCCCTCAGCTTCTTAGGAGCACAGGCATGCTTGTGAATTGTCCCAGCCTCTTGATACCTCCAAACCTACCCAACGAGGGCGGTTTATAGGCCATGGCCCCCACACTGCAACTGGTGCATCAACTGGTAAGACCCAGATAAAATGAATTCCCCACACACCCATCCAAAGAAACCCATATTCCTCCAACAACCTGCCGTGCTGAGAAAGGTCCTGTCCTTGGACATTTTTAACAGGACACGATCCTACAGGGGAGCTTAAGTGTCCAACTTAAATGGCATTAATAAATGGAGTCATCATTTTAACTTGCAATAATGAGCAACCTAATAGCATTTAATCCGCCAATCTGGTTTTATTAAAACTTTCCTCGGCGCTGTGTGATGTGGAAGGGGAGGGCCCTCCCCAGTGCACAGATCCTATGAATGGCAAAGGAAGGAAGCGGGCACCCTGCAGACAGACGACACCCCCCCAAAGGCAGAGAAAACCAGGCTGTCTTGCAGTCCTCGAAAAAAGACAAGAGCCAGTCGGAGACCAGAAGAGCCAAGAAGGAGGCACGGGAGGAGGCTGCTCTGCGCCAAACAGGAGAGAGGTCGCGCTGGGCCAGTAAAGGGAGGACTGGAACACATTTCCTGAGAGCACAAACGGTAACACTCATGTGAGAAGGACAGGGAAGTGAGAGTGGGGGAACAGGGACTGTGTGGAGGAGGCACAGAAAGGAGAAGAGGCCAGGGAGCCCTGCCACTTCATGACCCATCATCCCTGTTAGTGGCCGTTTACTATGTGCCAAGCAGGACTGACACATGCACAACTATCTCTATCTGTATACCCACACCACATCTATATCTATCTGTATTTATAGCTATATCCATACTTACATATATTTATATTTATATCCATATCTGTCTATATATACACCTACACCCATATTTATATATATATTTATCTACGCCTCCACTTGTATCAACACAATATTGACACACCTACAGCTGCATCTACACCAACACTAGCACCTATGCCTACACTATCATCGATCAGACCAGCAGCATCTATATCAACACCAACACTGACATGACACACCCACCCCAAGACCTACATCAGCTTTGAAATAAATACCTGCCCCTATACCAACATTTACACTGACACTGATACCAGCATCTGCGCTGGTAACAACATAGATCCTGGCACCTACACTGACAGCACCAACATCTATACCAACACAAACATGAACACTGAAAGATGCTGACATATACACCACAATGACGCTGACACCCATGTCTACACCTGGCAGCCATACCAACACCCACATTAACCCAGCATTGGCATCTCCATCAGAACTGACCCAGCATCTACACGAACAACAACATCTACGCTTACACCTACAATGGCACCTACATCTATATCAACACCAATATCTGTGTCTATTTTGGGCTCGCTCAGACGAACCCTGTGAGGTCAGTACCATTATCATCCCCAATTTTAGATGAGAATCCACGGCTCTCTAGCCAGGAAGCTTCTGAGCAGGGTTCGTGCCAACCGACTTAGAGCAGCCTGTGGGGTCAGTTGAGCTCTGGGCTATGCTGGCTGGGCAGGGTATTAATGTTCTCAACATCCTCCTCATCCAAAGACGGCCAGCAGGGTGAGTATCCAGGAGTCTTTGCCTTGTGATTGGTACAGCTGAGACTTGCTTCACTCAGACTCCCGGAGATCCCTGTGCAGCACTAACCTCGGGTGGTCCACAGTGAAAGCTGGAGAGGGAGCCCTGGGTCTGCACCCCTCCTTTCCTCTCTGACTCGCCCGCTCCCTTGCTGCTGTTTCCTGGAAGTGCCTTCCAAACCAGCTGCTGGCATTCAGAGGCTCACCTCAGGACATCCTTCTGGGAGACGCTGGATGAAGACTACCCACTTCACAGAGAGCCTCAGGAAAACCACCCAAGCCCTCCCTGCCTTGCTGAGGAATAATAGGAGACAATGAACCGAAGGGAGCTTCATGCTGACCAGAAAACCCCTCACCAAGTCATCCTTTCAGCTGAGAGATGAACAACCATGGAAACAAACAGACTGCTCCTTGCACTCTGGTAAGGAGACTACGGAGCAATGGAGAAACTACCCATCAACAATAAAAGTAGAAAGGCAGGTATAAGATGAAACTATAAAATTGCTGTTGCCGCTGTGGTCAATTGCCACCCAGTTGATTGTGCCTCATGGTGACCCCATGTGTCCAGCATGTAGCTGCTCCCCAGGGTCAGTTTCCTTTCAGAAACTGGTCACCAGGTCTGTCTTCTGAGCTGCTTCTAGGGAGGTGGGGTGGGGGGTTGAACAGGTAATCTCTGTGCTGGCACTTAACTGCCTATATCTCACAGGCACCACTACAGAATCGGCATGTGTGCTGTATCAAAACAAACAGTCAGAAGGAATTATGGGAAACCCATTCAGTACAGAGATGAAGGCAATTAAAGGCCTGGGCAGAAACTTAGCAAAAGATTCCCAAAATGCGAAAAGAAAACAAACAAAATACTTCTAAGAGACTCAAAAGTCGATGTCAATACAATAAAAAACAGCAAGTTCTCAGTCAGGAAGAATTAAGATCATGAAAATGTGACTCTTTCCAAAGTGAGTTTCTAAATGTATTGCAACTCCATTTGAAAGTTTTGCTAGATCTAGAAAGATGAGTGAGAGACGTTGGAGGGCTGAAAACGCCCAATAACAAGAGCAGAATGCCCAAACTAAACCAGACTCGAGGACAATGGCTCAATAACAAGAAAACCCCAAGAACGGGAGACCCGTGAGGAGAGAAATTCCAGCTATTAGTTCACGTTATGATTTTAAGCGTCTGAACCCGAGACATGTAAAAGCAGACCAATAAAACAGAATAGAAAATCCAGACACATGTCTATGCAAGTTATTATTGATAAAGTCTGTTGGAGAAGGGATTAACTTTGTATTTTTTAACTTTTTGTTGTGAGCCAGGTAAAGGTTGACAAAGCAGATCATCAGTTTGATCAATTTATACATCTTTGGATTCAATTCGTCCATTTCAGCCCCGCCAACATACCATCACGTGTAACCCATTTCCTCCCTGCGCTTCCTCTTTCCTCCTTGGTCCTAGGCCCTGTCCTTGGGTAAAGGTTGCCTTTTTGATTTCAAATGGTTAATTAGTCTAACACAGGGGTGAGTTCCATTCCAAACCTGAAGGGTAACTAAGCTATAGTCTTGGAAATACACTTTTTCATAGGTTAATTTATTGTATGAACTAAAATACCTGTTAACTGGTTAATAGGATAACTGGAGAGGCATATGGAAAAAGATAAGGCTAAATCTATTTGCTTACATCATAAAAATCAAAATCCAAGCCCACTGTCATCAAGGCAATTCCAGGCTCATAGTGACTCTATATAACGTTTCCAACAAGTGTAAATCCTTACGAGAGCAGACAGCCTCATCTTTCTCCCTTGGAGCTCCTGGTGGGTTTGAACAGCTGACCTTGTAGTTAGCAGCCCGATGTCTAACTCACAGTGCCACCATGGCTCCTTACTCAACATCAATCACCAGTATAAATTCAAAATAGATCAGAGATTCAGATGTGATAAATAAAATCATACATGCTCTATTATAAAACATAGGTGAATTCTTTATCCTTTCAAAGTGAGGAAAACTTTCCTCACCAGAACAGAACTCAAAATCCAGAAAAAACACCAGAAAGCCCAAACTAAACCAAACTCACCGACAATGCCTGATTTGCAACTCAGAGGAACCATAGGGGACCGGGGAGAGCTGGCCCTACGGGTTTCTGACCCTGACTCTTTATGGGAGTAGAAAGCCTCATCTCCCACCCTCGGCGTGGCTGGTGGTTTCGAATGGCTGACCTTGAAGTTAGCAGCCCGCCAGGTGACCAACCCACTATGCCACCAGAGCTCCTACCGGAAAGACAGGTACAGTTAATTACATAGAAGCAAAGCTTCCACACTGTCTTCCCAAGCAGCTGTACCAGCTCACATTCCCAGTAGAAATGTCTGAGCGTCCAAGTGCTCCGCTTGGTCGCCAGCATTCCGAATTGTCAGCCTTCTGGACTGTGGCCATCCTCGTGTGTGTGGTGGCATCTCACGGTTTGCATTTTGCCAGTGATGGATGATATCAAACATCTCTTCATGTCCTTATTAGTCATTCAAAGGATTTCTTTGGTAAAATGACTATTTGGATCTTTCACCCATTTCTAAGTGAGCTGTTTGTCTTCTTCTTCATTGATTGTAAGAGTTCTTTATACGTAGCCTGAATACAAGTTCTCTGTCAGATACACAAACAGCAACAGCACGGCCGTCAAGTTGATCCTGACACATGGTGGTCCCATGGGCCTCGGTGGGCTCTGGGCTGGGCGGGTTCCCCCCAACAGCCGGAAGGTAGTGGCTGTGAAAAAGCTGGTCCTCCAGAGACCTTTCTAAGACACCTAGTCAAATATTATCTCCCAGTGCCTGACTGGTCCTTTCTGTTCTTCAATTTCTTTTGAAGAAAGAAGAAAGTTTTATGAAGTCCAATGGATCCAAATTTTCATAGATCATTAGTTTATAGTGCTGTGGCTCACAGATTTTTGTTTGTTTGGTTTGGCCTAGCCCCAGGTCAGGAAGGTCTGCTCTTATACAGTCAAACCTGTCTCAGCCGGTTTTTCAATGACAGAGAAGTGGTCACAGTGGGCTGCGTCAAATCGGGAATTTGAAAGACACGGAGCAAAACCAGAGGACAAACAGCAGCCCCACTGAGCGTGGGCTCTCGCAGCCCCTCGCTATTGCCTTCTATGTTCGAAAACGCGTTTCAGTTCTTACATTTCCTTCTAGGACCCACTCTGCGGGGACTTTTATCAGGCCAGGCTTGAAGGTAGTCCGTTTGCCTTTGTTTTCGTGCGGCTATCCAGTTGGTGTGCACACGTCTATCTTCCCTCCCCCGAGACCCTTGTGGAAAAGAGGTGGACCGTACACTTAGGCTCTATTTCTGGACTTGAGAGTCCGTCCCCATTGTCTATGTTGTGGTGCCATCCCACTGTCCGGGTGGTTTGGAGGAAGCCTGGGAGTGTAGTGGGTTGGGTTGTAACGGTGATGTCAGCAGTGTGAAACCACTAGCCCCTCCTAGGGAGAAAGATGAGGCTTTCTGTTCCCATAAAGAGTTACCATTTGGAAATCCACAGGGGCAGATTTACCCTCGCTGTAGAGTGAGAGAATGGGTTGTTTTAGCTTCGTGGCAAGTTTTAAAATCAAGAAATCTAAGTCCTGCAATATTGTTCTCCTTTTTGAAAATATATTGGCTAGCTCTGGTGGTTTTGCAGTGACTGGTGGTATCGCAGTTACGTGTTGGGCTGTGATCCATAAGGTTGGCAGTTCAAAACCCACTAGCCTGCTCCATCGGAGAAAGATTGGGCTTTGTACTCCCATAAATAGTTACAGCAGCGGTCCCCAACCTGTGGGCCGAAACCCCTTTGGGCGTCGAACGACCCTTTCACAGGGGTCGCCCGATGCATAACAGTAGCAAAAGTACAGTGATGAAGTAGCCTTGAAAATAATGTTCTGGTTGGGGGGTCACCACCACATGAGGAACTGTATGAAAGGGCCGCGGCATGAGGAAGGTTGAGAACCGCTGAGTTCCAGTCTCCGAAATGCAGCTCTGCCCTAGAGAGTCCCTAAGCGCCCACGTGGACTCCATAGCTGTGAGGATTTTCCTTTGTTTGAGGAGCTTTTAATTTGCATGTGAATTGTGTGGTTCGCATGATCATGTCTGTGAACACACACACACACACAACTGCAGGGATTTTCACAGGGAGGGGTTGCGTGCAATCTAGAAATCCACTTGGAGAACACTGGCATCCTAACATACATGGCCTCCAATCCAAAGACAGGGCAGGTCTCCCCGGTCACGGAAGTCCCTCATGTCTCTCAGTCAGGCTTAGCACGAGGGAACTAAAATTTGTCTCCCAGTATTTTATTCTTTTTGATGCGCTCACAAAGGAAATTGCTTTCTTGGTTTAATTTTTGGATTGTTCAGTGCTATTCCATGGAAATATAACTGATGTTTGCATATTGATCTTGTATCCTGTGGCCTTGTTAGACTCATTTATTTGTGCGTTTATGATTTTCGGGAAGAGGTATAAATCCTTTAGGATTTTCTACATATAGGATTTTTTTTAAGTCATTTTATTGGGGGCTCATACAGTTCGTTCACAATCCATCCATCCATCCATTGTGTCAAGCACATTTGTACATTTGTTGCCTTCATCATTTTCTAAACATTTTCTTTCTAATTAAGCCCTTGGTATCAACTCCTCCCCCGCTCCCCCCCACCCCGGCCCCCCGTACTCTCCCTCGTATAGGATGTTTTTTTTAATGCATTTTTTTTTATTGTGAATTAGGCTTGGGAAGTTTACATTTCAGACAATTAGCACTGCACTCAACAGTCATACCACTTATCAACACCCTCTCCCTTGTCCTCTTTCCCAGTCCCCCCTCCCCTGATTTCTCTCTTCCCCCCTCAGGGACCTCCACCCCCCACCCTCCCTGTCACCCTTCTCCTCCATTGCATCACCTTCCTTCCTTTGCCCTCCCTCCCTTGGGAGCCTCCAATGTCTGTTCCCTGGGGTGTGCAAGTCTCTGTCTTGAGTTTTATCCTCATAGCACTGCACTGTATTTGTCCTTTTGAGATTAGCTACTATCATGCAGCAAAATGTCCTCCAGGCCCATCCATGTCATGAGGTGCTTTGTTGTTTCAGCATTGGTTTTTAGTGATGTGTAGTATTCCCTTGTGTGTACATACATGCTTTTGTTCCCTGTGAAACACGTATACGTTCTTAAGTGTTGTTGGTGCCAGGTGCCCTTGCGTCTGTTCGGACTCACAGTGAACCTGTGTCCAACAGAACGAAAGGCCATTGGGTGCTGAGCCGTCCTCACAAACGTTCGCATGTTTGAATCCTTCGCTCTCATCACCGTGGGCACACTGTCTAGACATACACTAAGTGAGATACAGGCACGAAGGTGCACCTGACCCAAGCCATGGTATGTTCAATGGCCTCATGTGCTTGTTAAAGTTGCACATTAAATAAGAAAGACCAAAGACAAATTGGGGCATTTGAATTTAGGGCGCTAATGAAGAATAAGAACGTACCATGGACCGCCTAAAGACCAGATCAATTTGTCTTGGAAGAAGTACAACCAGAAGGTCCCACAGAGCCTTTGTCTTACAAAGAGTCCAATCCCTTGAGAATATAATGCTTGGTAAAGTCCAGAGGCAGCGATAAAGAGGAAGGTCCTAAACGCAATGGGTCTCCACGGTGGCTGCAACAACGGGTTCAAACGGTGTTTCCTTCTGCTGTACAGAGGGTTGCTATGAGTGGAAACAAATTCAATAG
>NW_022111357.1:37881036-37896900 GCF_000313985.2 Echinops telfairi
ACAGCCCTGGATCATGGTCAGTTGGCAGACACTGAGCCAAATAAATAAATGTAAATATATTTATATAGAGACACACATACATATACGTATATATATATATGTATATAAATATGCATATATATACATATTTAAAGTGACCAGCTAGCTAATATTTCAAATTACTATTAACTTTCCCAGTGGGTTGTAGAGCAGTGGTGATCACTGTATTTGGGCATTTTTTAGAGCGACCTTACCTTTTGGAGCTGCAGACTGAAATACTGCAAGGAAATGGTGCCCGCCAGTGCCTCAGCCTAATCTGGGGGCAGATGACGCACACACGCTGTCCCTGGGGGCCATCGTCATTGAAGAATGGTGCAGGCTTGGGCGTTCAGTGTCCTGGTGTGCCTACCTTGTTGCTGCAACTGTTGTGTGCCCTCAAGTGGCGTCGGGCTCACAGCGACCCTGTATGACCGTCTAGAACTCCCCGCCTCCCTGTAGGATCCTCTTTATGAGAGTAGATCACTGGGTTTTTTCTACTGTGTAGTTCCTGGGGGCTTGAACCCCCGACCTTTCTGCTTGAGTGCTCAACCATTGTGCAGCCAGAGCACCTCCCTGGGTCCACTTTAGATGCTTGGAATTTTCTGTAATGGATTTCTGAAGAAAAGAAGATCATTGTGGGATTTAGAATAAGATCTTGTTATAGCTTAAGATGTTGGCTCAGCTCCTTACACTGTGGCACCATCTGAGCAAAGGACTCAACCTCTCTGTTATAAGAGGTAGTCTACGTAAAATGCCCCTGCGGAGCACTGACGTCCCAAAGCTGCTCTCCATGGTTCATTATGATACCCCGGAACTGGGCCCTCATGTGAAGGGTTTCTCTATTGAGCCACTGTGGCCAAAGGCCGTGGGAAGCACTGAAAAGGTCTGCCATGGGGTGGGGCTAGAACACCCACGCCCGCCCAGGGAAAGACAGTTCCTAAATACTCGGGGCTCACACCCCTTATCCATCACTTTGGGGACCAAAACAGGAAGCGGGAAGACCGTTAGGAACTGACCACCACTGCCCATCACCGAGGAACTGTGCCAGGGAGAGGGTTTGTGTGTCGATAATAGGACTTCATCGAATACCTGGGAGCTCAATTGAAGACGAGTTCGTCCTATAGAATGAAAAAGTCTAACTGTAGACGTCAGTGTGGCCGCCCGGCTCTGAGTGATGGCTCCTCCTGCTGGGCACTCTGCTTTCCCTCTCTTTACCTGATCCTTTCTAGCACCTGGACCTCCCCTCAAAACCCCATGCCGGCAACTGAGCTGCAGCCCGAGAGCCTAGAGACCCACAGGCCCTTGGGAGCTGTTCTCTTGCCAACCCATTCCCCTGACCCTGACTTGGAGGCACCAGATTTTGATTAGGCTGACGAGCTATCGCTCTGCTGAATCCATAAGATCTCTCCCTTGTAGTTGCCCTTTAAGAACAGCGGATGCTCCCATTTGGAGGGACCCACAGACAGTGTCTTGGTGGCTTCTAAAAAGCACCTGGAAACCAGTGGCAGTGGAGTCACTTCTGACTCGTCCCAACAGAGTAGAACTGTGCCCTGTAGAGTTTTTGTGGCTGATTTCCCGCCCCCCCCCAGAAGACCACCAAGGTCCCTCCACGTGAACTTGCACTCCTACCTTGTCTAATCGCAGGCAAGCACGTTAACCTTCCCCCACCCCCACCCCCACGCAGGGACTCATTCTAACAAGCAAACGTCATCAAGAGGATTGCCTCTTTTCTTGGTGGGACCAAACCCCTGATTGGGCGGGGGGGGGGGGTGCTCCTTTCCTTGTCACCTTTGGTCCCATCCCACCTGCCCCAAAGGCCGTGGAAAGGCCTGGCTTTCAGGAAACATAGCCTTGCCGTGCTAACCGCCTGACCTCAAAGGTAAAGAAGCCCCTGAGACAAGAAGAGGCTCTTCCCTGGCAGCCGATGCCAGTCCCAAGGCCAGGGCCGGATCTCGGGCCCAGTGGGCCATTCGGAAAGGAGAAACCACCTGGAACGCGTATGCACTTCTCTTTCTAATCTCCCAACACACAGTGGCTGGATTTCCACTCGCCAGGAACGGTAAACTGCCTTGACCCAATGTCAGTGATAACCATGACCATGGCAACCAGGACAAGAGCTGCCATTCTGAAGTGTTTGCTGGGTGCCGGCCACAGGGAAAGCCCGTTCCTTCCATGTCCCATTGGGGAGCCCATCACTTTGTTGCTACCTGCTGACAAGCCAGCCCCACCTTCTGGTGACCCCATGCTCGAAAACATCCTCTAGGTGAGACAGGACCCAACCCCCGTGATCTGGAAGGGTTCTGTTGGCTGGATTTCAGAAGTAGATCGCTTGGTCTATTTGCATCTGGAAGCTCCATGGAAACCTGTATCAGAAACATGGTATCAGAGCCGCGCGAGCCTCCCCTGACAGGTGGAAGGCAGCGGCTGCCGAGGTCACTGGCCAGGAATAGAACCCAGGCCTCTCACCTGGCCAGTGAGAATTCTGCCCCCTCCACTCCCCACTATAACCTTGTTGGAGTTCGGTGCCGTCAAGTCGGCTCTGACTCGTAGCGGCCCTATGTACACGGCGACGAAACACCGCCCAGTCCCGCGCCAGCCTCACGACGGCCCTTAGGTGTGAGCCCAGTGTCAGTCCATCTCCTGGGGCCTTCCTCTTCTTGGGTGCCCCTCCAATTTACCGAGCATGATGTCCTTCTCCAGGGACTGCTCCCGCTGGCCAACATGTCCCAAGAGTCCTTAGCAGGTAGGTATTGTGGTCCTCGGTTTTCAGAGCAAAAGACCTCGGCGCAGAGAGAGGTGAAATGACTTCCCCAAGGTCACGCAGCAGGTAGGGGAAGAACCAGTGAATCACCTAGACTCGTTCCAAATCCCAGGAGACACCCTCCCCCCTCCCCTTCTTAGTCGCAAGGACCCCAGGCCCTTTGAGGGCCCCCAGGGACTGCTCGGGGCAGGCTATTTCACATCAGGGAAGGATCCTTGGTGCCTGATGTAAATTATTGCCACAGTTCTTCCTTTTGTCGCAAAGGGAGGGGTGGGGAAGGGCTGGGAAAGGCGTGCGTCCTCTGCTTATCTCCCTCACACACAAACCCAGCCGCGAGTCCTAATTGATGGCAGAGCCCAGCGAGGTTGATAGAACGCCAAGCGGAACCCCGAGAAGACACACAGACGGCCCAGATCCCATCGGAAGCGGGGGAGGTGATTAACGCCCAACCTGGCATTCCCACCTGCTCTCTCCTGAGAGGGTCTTCATGATTTGGGGGACACGGACCAAGAGCGCTGGTCCCAAGCACCCATGCCCCCACCCCTTTCCGGGCCCCCTGCAGCCGACCACTCTAAGCTATTTCTGGACTGATGGGGAAGAGAGGGCTGTCAGACCCAGGCTGGGCTGCAATCTGCCAGATATGAAAACCAATTGCTTTTCATAATAAATTCCAGCTGGGGCCATAGAAATAATAAGGCTGAGGAGAAGGTAACACCAATTTGCTTTATTTGATTAGCTCCTTCTTGGGCGGCCCAACCCTGGCTTCTTTTCATTAAAATCAGGGCAAATTGAAAATGGTGAAAAAGAGGCTTTCTTATCAGAGAGCAAACGACCGGGTAGACTCCTGTGCCTAAAAGCCCCCCATCAGCTCCGAGACGTTCGGGCCCGCGCCTGCGCCGAGCGGTTTCAGATGAGCAGATCCAAGAAGCCTGCAGCCCCTAGGAGCTTCATTTGCAGAACCCTAGATGCGGCTTTTCGTTTTCTGGAATAAAGGCAGAGCCAGCCAGCAGAGCTCGCTCCGGTACCTCTATGGGGTCAGGTGTCAGTCCCTCCTTACCACTGCTGGGCCAGACGGGCAGCCCAGGACAGTCGCGCCTAGCAGGACACCGTCCAGGTCCGGGAGAGCGGCACACCTAGGCTCCCACCTCCGTGGTGCCAGAGAGCCCATGTGGGACACAGCCAGCACGGGGCTGGGCCGCTGGAGTCCCAGAATCCGGCAGCAGAGCCAATTTGTAGCTCCCAAGGATCATTAAGTGGAGGCCACCAACCAGAGCTTTGTTCATAGAAATTGCCGCTGGAGGTCACTGTGAAGAGAAGCGTCCCCTTCGGAGGGGGAGTGACAAGCAGGAGTCACTTGACCGGTCTGGAGGGACCCATTAACAGACTCCTTTGCAGCACTCCCAGGGCCATCAGCTGGAAGTGCTAGGATGACATCCGGTGATTTATTCAATTAATATTTATTGAGCAGCTATTACGGGCCAGGCATTCATGGAAGACACTGAGGCTACTAGAGGCAACACACGGGACTCAAGCCCCACTGAGGAAGCTGCCACTGAGGTGGGGAGGAGGGAGGACTAGTCTCCTGGGCTGCCCAACCCGAGGCCCACCCCGAGGCCTGCCCGGGGTTGGAAGAGGGAAAACCAGTGGGTCTATAGAGCCCCACGGGCTGGTGGGAGGGGCAGGAAATAACAGAACAAAAGGGCAGGTTATAGAACTGCTGGCAAGGGCCAGGGGCAAGAGCCTGGGAGGCCTGGCATCGCACCGGAGCCCAGAGACAGGCAAACGCACCAGCTGGGGGCTCCTGAGGAAGAGCAGAGTGACTGCTGCTGTGGTGACACCAAAAAGAAACGGGTGCCACCCAGTCTCCCGGCCACACCATGGACAAAGCAGAGCTGAGCAGAGTGCCCTTCTGAGGCTCTAAGCGTTCACGGGAGCAGAAAGCTTCATCTTTTTCCTCCGGAGGGCCGGGTGATGGGCTCAAACTGTCCACTTGTCAATTAGCAGCCCGACATGGAACCCATCCAGAGTCTGCCCAGATGCAGCAAAACCCCAAGGTCCACAGACCGCAACACTGCCCAGCCCCGTATCACCCACGCAAGTGCCGTGTTTCGGCCCATCGCTGCACCCACTGTGCCGATCCATCTCATGGAGGGTCCTCCTCATTTGCACGGTCGCCCTCTCTACTTCATCAAGCACGATGCCCTTCTTTGCTGATGGGTTCCCTCCTGATAGCATGTCCAAAGAAAGCAAGACAAAGTCTCTCCGTCTTTGCTCCTAAGGAGCATTCCGCTGTACTTCCTCTAAGACAAGTTTGTCTGTTCTCTTGCAGACCACGGTCTAGTCAATGCTCACCACCACACCTTAACTCAAGTGCATCCAGTCTACTTGGGGCTTCCTCACTCATTGTCCAGCCTCGGCGTGTACCTGAGAAGATTTTAAAGGCCCACCCTTATTGAGCAAGGGGGAGGCAGACAAGAGTACAGGCCTAGGTGAGAGGGGACCTTGAAGGACGGTGGGTTGTAGTCCCCATGTGACACCAATCAATCAAAGAATAGAATTGTATTCACCGCAAGGAAGGGAAAATGAGGCCTCTGAATTTTAATCCAATTGTGACCCCAAGCATTAGACAAAGGACCTATTAACTACAAACACAGCTTCCAGAAGAACAACTGATTGTAAAGAAAGCATAGTGAACTATTATGGATTGAACAGTGTCCCTCAAAAGGATATGTTGCCCTCCTGACCTCTGCCCCCTGTGAACAGGACTTTGTTTGGAACTAGGGTCTTTGAAGATGAGTCATACCCGAGTAGGGTGGGCCCTACAGTAAGTAACCTGCGTGGTGTTCACCGTGTAAACATGCATCGACAAGCCCAGAAAAGGCAAGCAATGTCTGGGGCTGCCAGATCTTAGAGAGTAGCACGAACCTGGCCCGGGATCCAGGAGAACATGGCCCTGCCGACACCCTGAGCTCTCAGATCTGGCCTCTGGGACTGAGGGACCCAAATCACTGCTCTCCTAGGCCTCTCACTGTGGTCCCGTGGTGACAGCAGTCCCGGAAGTCAAGGCAGGCACAATGAGAGGGACGCACAGGGAGGCATCTTCCAGAGGGGGACAGAAGGTGCCTCCCATCCCCAACAGGAAGTGATTTTTTAGGCTGAGAAAGGAAAGCGAGTGAAAGTTAGGCATGAGATGTGCCTTCCAGGCAGAGAGAACAAACTATGCGGAATCCCAGGGTATAAAACATGTCCAGGGTCTCAGAGGGTCACAAGAAGAGTGTCCCAGGGATCAGGAGAACGGCAGGAGCTTCCTGCCCACTGAGATGGGGAGAGCCTGGGGGGCATTATGCAGACAACCAGGTGGTCACACAGGTTGGGCAAGGCTGGCTCTCCAAGGCAATGGAGAGGCCAGAGATGGTGACTCCTCCTGCCTCCGCCACCCACCACGGCACCCTGCAAAACTCATGACATTCAGTCCATTCTGATGCACAGTGACCCTCTGTGGGTCACAATCCATTTGGGGGTCGAACGACCCTTTCACAGGGGTCGCCCGATGCATAACAGTAGCAAAATGACAGTGATGAAGAAGCAACAAAGATAATGTTATGGTTGGGGGGGTCACCACCACATGAGGAACTGTATGAAAGGGTCGCAGCATGGGGAAGGTTGAGAACCACTGCTCTAGGACAATACACCTGCTCCCGTGCGTCTCAGAGACTGGACATCTTTATAAGAGTAGAAAGCCTCATCTTTCTCCCAAAGAACAGCTGGCAGTTTTGAGCTGCTGACCTTGTGGTTGGCAGCCAAGTGCATAACCCACTATGCCACCAGAGCTCCGAAGAGCCTATACATACTCGGAGTGGTTGCATCGAGGGACTCAGTGCCCAGGACAAAGACTGCGTTTCTCTTTCATGAAACACAAACACACAGGCACCCACATTGAAGGCATTTCAGGTCAGGGCTGAGGCAAAGGCAGTGGGGAGTTGAGGGGGGAGAACGGGAATCCAGGGTATCAGCTGCCTTGGGGTTCAATACTCTTGAAGAATGAAAGAGTCCCCCCTCAACATCTGCTGCTCCCTGCAGCCCAGGTTGTGAGAGCCAGCTCCCAGTCCAGTGATGGAAGCCTCCCTGAAACAGCACCCCAGGGTCTGAGTCATGTTGGGCTAAAGTCCCTGCTCCCTAAATGGAGCTGGCCCCGTTTCCCCAGCCCTGTAGGCGTCACATCCCAACGCCGGTGTTTGATGAATAATCCAACGTCAATCCGAGAGAAAATGAATGTGTCATCTCCTCGCAGGACGGACTAAATATCTCAATGGGGTGGCCGCTCACAGTCGCCATTGATCAGGAACATGCCAGTCAGGGCGCAGCTCCCACGTTCGGGTGGGAGTTCTCGAGACAATGAATCTCTGGGAATTAGTTTCTGGTCCAATTATCCCTGGTTCCCCCCCCACCTACCTGAGAGATAAATTCTGTCTTGGCAAGTGGGGGTGGGGGACAAAGAAGGACAGAAGAAAAGGAGAAGGGGGGCAGCAGGGCGGGTGGGTGGGTGGTCTGCCATTCTCCTTCCTGGTTGGGATCAATTTTTCTCAAGTAGACAAGACAGCATTCATTCTGGGACGGGAACCGGGCTCCCCACTAAAGGCCAATAAACGAGCTGTTCGGAGGAAAACGCCCTCAATTCAAATGACGGGGAATCGCTCAATGGCTTTCGGTCTTTCTGTTCATAATCCAGAGTGATCACGAGAGAGATGGACGGAGATGGGGAGCACCGCCGGGGATGACTTTGTAAACATTAAGTAGGTCAATTTCCAGGTGGATTCTAAAGGGGGACAGCCAACCCTGGCCCATCCAGCCGCCCAACACCTGTGTCCTTGGAGCGCAACATGCCAGGCACGGTGGTAGGCACTGGGGACCCAGCACAACACAGACAAGCTTGGCCTGGTCCCCCACCCCCCACCCCACCCCCAGGAGCTTGGTGTCTAGTAGAAAGTCAGTCAATAAGCAAGTAAGCTCATAAAACTGGATGCGGGCCATAAAAGAAAGAACACAGGATAGGCATTCAGAGGATTAAAATAGGATTGTTTTGTCTAATAATTTAAAAACACATCTTGAGTATGAAACATCGAAATGCAGTTGCGAGCGAATCGCATCTCGGATTGCAAAGCAAACCAGATGGCTGAGATGAAGGGAGAGCACCTAGCAAGCAGGTAGAGGCCACCTAGGCTGCCCCAGGCTAGAGGGATGCAGCCACAAGGATGGCAGCGCCCTGGGCTAGCCCTGCCCAGGCTGACTGAAGCCCAGTATGGGCATTCTCCTGCCTATGGGTGTCCAGGTGGCTCAGCCACCATGAATAGAGCTCTCTGCGTGAGCATCCCTATAGCTGGGGCCTGGAGGGAAGGCATCATAACCGATGGAGGGATGACGGCCACCTCCAGCAACCAATGACCCCTCCCTAACCACAGCTCCTCCCTCGGTGTCCCGCCCAGATGGGTGGGTGGTGGGACATGCTGCCATTCTCTGTCCTAGACTGACCCCCCACCTCACTTCCTCCCAGGAGAGTGTAAGAACCTCCCCTCACCAAACTCTCATCTAGGCTCCTCCTCTGCTCCATGGTGGTCTTCCTGTCACTCCAGGAAATTCCATAGGTGATTAAGTGGTTACACATTGGGTTATGATCCACATGGTCAGTAGTTTGAAACCACCAGCAGCTCTGAGGGACAAAGACTGGGCTTTCTACTCCTGGGTAAACTATCAAAGTCTCAGAAACCCACCGAGGGTTGCCATCAGTCAGCATTGACTGGATGGCAGCAAGTTTGTTTTGTTTTGTTTTGTTTTGTGCAACCTGGGCTCAGCCAACTTTCCACCCTTGTGGTAGTCAAATAATCTGTTGTCCGTTTGAGTCTGAAGAGTGAAGGGGTGGTGTTTAGCCTATCAATCAGGTCACAGCTGGATGACCTCATTTGGAGGCACTAAGGGGATAAATAGCTCTCTGGAGGTGGGACACAGGCTCACTCCCTGTGAGACAGTGCTGTGGAGAAGACACATGGAGCTACGCTAGAGCCTGGAGCTGAAGGAGCCACGTGGAGAGCCCTGCCAGCGCTGAGATGCCTCTACCCCCACTGGATTTACAAACCTTCCCACCCACTGGCCTGTGATCTTTCTGCATTGAGCATCATTGCATGTGTTTTGTGAGTCTGAGGAGGACTTTATAGATTGGTATCAGACATATGGGTTAATATCGGACTTGTGGATTCATCTGGAGTAGGCTGGGTGTTTGCCCAACATTCAACTGCTCTTGTATATAAAATCCTTTCTTGTACACATATTTGAGTGTCTCTGGATTTGTTTCTCTAGTCAGCCCAGACTGACACAACCTTCTTCCACACCCGCCTTGGAATGCCCTGTGATCTGGCTCCACCGGGTCACCTGCACAGCATGGGCCTTCCGACCTTGGGGTCACTGGATCAGGCACCATCCACTTCCACAGTCACCTTCTTCCTCCCCTGCCCAGGGCACCAACTCCTATTTGGTTCTTTAAAGCCATTTTAAAGAACATCAAATGCACCTACTCCCACCTCCTTTCCTCAAAGAAGGATTAAATGCAGCATTTTTGGATGTTCTCATAGCCCACGTGGGGACCTCAACATGAGCCCTTCCTATGTCTCTTGTTTTTTGATGGCTAGTTGCATCTTCCTCCCTAGAAGTCTAGGGAAAGCAGGGTCCAAATCCCTTTATTCTAGGCTCTTCTGCAGACAGAGAAGGGATTGGAGTCCATTCTGACTGCGTGTGTCTGAGGAGAGCTCCATAGTGCTTTCAATGGCTGGCTTTTCCGAAGTAGATTGACAGGTCTTTTTTCCAGGCCACCTCTGGGTGGACTGTAACCGCCAGTCTTCTGGTTAGCAGCCAAGTGCATTAAACACTGGCAGGCACCTAGGGACTCCACTACATTCATAACTGGGCTGCAGGCGGGGTTGATCTTTATGCACTTCCTCAAACCCCAAGGAGCACTGACCAGTACAGAGCCCGAAGCAACTATCAGGACCTGCACTGAGGGCCAGTCCTGCAACGTATCTCCTGAGTCCACAATAACCCCCAACAGTAGGCGACATCAGCATTCCCTGTTACAAACAAAGCTACCAGTGCTCCCAGAGGTGTACAAGTTCGCATAGCACTTAAGGGTGACACCAGGATCCCAGAGGAGGTGTGTCTGACTCAAGGCACACACTTACACTACTGTTCCACGATACTCCTTGGGAAATAGTGAGGATGTGTCCAGCTATGCAAAATGCCAACCAAGCCATGCAAATGCAGGGAAGAGGCCTCTCCCATGCTATGCCTGTATTTGTTTTCTGGGGTTGCTGTAACAAAGGACCACAGGCTACGGTTCTGTTCCATTGACTTGGCTTCAACTGATAGTGCACATGTGTACAATAGAACAAAGCCCTGTGCCACACTGCAAACCATTGCAATGCTGATGCCCGGGGTTCCAACCACTGGTCACTCCATTTCACTGAGGATCTTTTATCTGCCCTTCTACTTCCCTAGGCATGACAGCTTTCTCTAGACATGGATCTTTCCTGAAAGCCAAAGTCAAGGCGATGAAGTCTCTGGTCATCCTTGCTTCTAAGGATGCATTCTGGCTACACTTCTTTAAGACAGTTCAATAGTCTTCACCAACCCCACAGTCCAAAGACATCAATTGGTCTTCCAACTTTCACATCCATATGAGGCAATTGAAATGGTCACGACCTGGATCAGGAGCACCTTAATCCTCCAGAGCACCTTAGTCCCTGTTTACACTTTAAGGTGGTCTTTTGCAGCAACATTTTCCCAGTGCAAGGAACGCGTTGTTTGGTCTTTGGCTGCACGTTCATGGATAAGGACTGGGCACCAAGGAGAACAGACTCCTTGGTCACTCTGACATTTTCTCCCACTGCTTGTCCGTCAGTTTGTCCAGCTGTGGTGGGTTTCGTATCGTTGTGATGCTGGAAACGATGTCGTCTATATTTTAAAAACAGCGGGATCACCTGATGGTGAATAGATTTCAGGGGAGCTTATAGACTAAGACAGGCTAAGACAAAGGGCCTGGTAGTCTGACCTATGACCGAAAAAAAAATTAGCCAATGGGAACCTGTGGGTAGCAGCACAATCACAAACGAGACCACAGTGGCAAGGGTGGCAAGACTTCATCTTACATACTTCGAGCATATTGTCAGGAGAGACCGGCCCGGAAAAAGACATTGGTTGGTAGAAGGGCAGAGAAAAAGAGGAAGGCTCTCGACAGGATGGCTTGTCCCCGTACGAGGGCGAGGACTTCAGTGCATCTTCCAGGAGGCCATCATTCCTCCCATTGCAGTACTCTATCAGAGGATGCTCGCCGCGTAGCACCCTTCACGCCAAGTTGAATCTGCATTCTCCCAGGGTGGAAATGCATGACTTTTCAAAGAGCTCTCCCCTGCACCAGCCTCACCTTGCAGGGTGGCTTTGTCACGGGGACTTGTCTCGGACGCTCATTAATTATAACAGGGATTGTGCTGAAGGTGTTTTGGTCAATAGAGACCTCCTCACCTCCTACTCTAGGACTCATAAATCAGAGCCCTGTGGTCTAATGGCCACACTGTCCCCCTAATCATGCTACTGCAATATTAATAAGGCTGCTTAATGCAACCAGTTCCTTCTAAATTGTCACATAAAAATTTGGTAAATGTCAGACATATCATTTAATAGAAAACAGTGTTTTACTGTCAGGGGAGCTAGGTAGCTGCGAGGATGAGGTTGAAAGGACGGCAATGACCTCCAGGTAGGCTTGAGGGGCAAGGCGCTCCAAGCTTGGAGCACCTACCTTGGCTCCTCTTCCCTGTTAACCACCCTGCCGCTGTCATCAGGGTTCCCGGGTGCAAGGCACCAAACCAGGGCTGCTAGAGGGTGGGGTGTCTAGGATTCGGTCCCCACTCAGCTTACAACTGCATCGGAACAAGAGAGAACCACGAGGCTTTCTTGGTCACTCTTCACCGTAGCCCTTGTCTTGTGGGGTTAGTACCTCTGTGTTAGGAGCCCTTGTATGCAGATTAAACCCTGCAGGGTTTCAAACTCACCCACCAGTTCATGAGAGCAAAGGTCAGGGGATCGGCTCCCATCAGGGTCTCAGCCTGCGATACCCCACGGGGGTGTTCTCTTCTGGCTTCAAGGAGCTCTGTGAGTCCTAATCACCCCGAAAGACACCACAGGATTTTAAGGAACCAAGGAGGGTCCCAGAGACCCGGATACACATATAAGCAACTTGCCACTGGCAAAGGGATGGGTTCCCCAAAGCAATTAGTCGTGCTTGGAAGATGCCATCAGTTCTGACTCAGACAGACCCCTGTGTGGTGGAGTTAGAACCACCTGTGGGGTTTCCTGGGCTGTAATCTTCATGGGAGCAGATCACCTGCTTTCTTCTCCCTCGGATCTGCCGAGAGGGTCTGGACCACTGAGCTTTTGGTTCGTGGCTGAGTCCGTAACAGCTGCACGACCAGGGCTCTTGCCGAGCAATGCCATGTACAGCCTGGTAAAGCTTCCGGTGAAAGGAGGAGGAAGAGACAGAAAGCAGACCGGTGGCTGCCATCGGAAAGGGCAAGGCGGGAATGAGGGGTAACTAGTTCAAAAGTTCAGGAGTCCTTCTGGGGTGATGGGAAAGTTTGGAAATCAGAGGAAGGTGGGAGCTGCCCAACACTGCCGCTGCATTGTACACGGTAAGATCATTCATTTTGTGTTGGGCGAATGTCACCTTAATTAAGAAAGAGGATGGGAGATTGGGCTTACCAATTTCGGAGGGGCAGGGACACAAAGGCCCATGTGGAATACCGTTCATCACAGCCAAGTACAAAGTCACCCAAGGATGGCATCCATGAGTTGCTTTGGTAAATCCATCGCAGTATCCCGGCGACATGCAGCTTGGTAAAGTAGAGGGGCCACCAACAAGAGGAAGACCCTCCCCGAGACGGACTGACCCAGTGGCTGCAGCAAGGGGCTCCAACATAACAACAGCCGTGGGGATGGGGCAGGGTTGGGGCAGTGTTTCCATTTCTTCTACTTGGGTCACCGTGAGACTCGACCAACTTCAGGGCCCCTAACTATGACAACATACTAGTATATGAGAATGCTACACAGGTCTTAGAAAAGATAGCACCTTATAAGCTAAAAAAAATTAAAAACAGCAGGTACAACAGGTTTGTACAACACTTACAAGACCATGTGTCCAGTGTCTGTATATCTGTGCGGACACTGCAGTGACCCAAATGATTCATGAGCTCAGCTGTGAACCAAGGTTGCAAGTCCACGGCCACCCCACGGTCCCTCAGAAGACAGGCCGAGGGATCCACCTCGGAAATACCAGCCAGGGGAACCCGATGGCCTTCTCGTGAGTTGAAGAGGCCCCGAGATGGGTCCGCTGGGAAGATGGCCTCCAGAGTGCTGACCCTAACTGTGCAGGGGGGTGCGGGGTTTCTGAGAGCTTGTTTCTTTGTCTGATCTCTCTGTCACATGTGCTGTAGAACATTCTTCAATGAGTCTGCTCTGTCTTTGTCAACAGGAAAATGTGAGTGTAAGTCGAATCAAAGGATGGGGACTGTGGTGGTTACATAATCGGTTAATTTGAGGCTTAAGAGTGAAGGGGAGGAGGTTAGCCTGTCAATCAGGTCACAGCTTGATGACCTCATTTGGAGGTGCTCAGGAGATAAATAGCTCGCTGGAGGTAGGACACACACTCACTCCCTGGGAGACATTGCAGCTGACAAGACACATGGAGCTACGCTAGAGCCCTGAGCTGGAAGAGTCACATGGAGACCCCTGCCAGCACTGAGATGCTTACAACACCACTGGATCCACAAGACTTCCCACCCACTGGCCTGGGATCTTCCTGCATTCAGTGTCATTGCATGTGTTTCATGAGTCTGAAGAGGATTTTATAGATTGGTATTGGACATATGAGCTAATATCGGACTTGCGGACTTGATCTGGACTGGGTTGGGATGTTTTCTTAATGTACAATGACTCTTTATATAAAGCTCTTTCTTATACACGTATGACTGTCTGTAAATTTGTCTCTCTAGTCTGCCCAGGCTGACACAGGGACGGTTGGGTGAATTAAGCATGCCTCCCCTCCCAGGAGTGCCTCATCCGTGGGGCAGCCTGTGAATAAGGCTCTGCCCTCCGAAGCTCTCACTGGGAGACCAGCAATGGAAACAGGTGAATTCAATGCAGCAGAAAGCAATGAGGAACCGAGAAGGGAGTTCCTGGGGAAGACAGGGAGTCCTGTGGTCTCCCTTCTTTTCCTGTGAAAACCCATGGCCTGAGCACCCCTAACAGTGGTGCTGATAGAGGCCTGCATACGGCCTGCTGAGAGTCCTTGCTCAGCAGAGAGAAAGAATCGTGAGCTCGATTTGTGGGACTTTTCACCAATCGGTTCCCTCCTTTAAACTCTGGGTCAGTAAGAGGGGTGCTTCCAACAAAAGCACCCAGTGTCAAGAGCCACAGGGGTACTGGGGCCAGCGACCTTCAAGGGTCCCCTAGCCTTGCCCTAGACAGCCCAGTGACCCAGAGAGAGGCTTCCTCTCCTGAGATGCCACCATTCCCCACCATGGACCCTCTCACCAGGCTCAGGGAAGCCCTGGGGGCGAAGGAGAAGAAAGAAGAGAGCTCGTCAGTTTTGTAATGTTGCCCAAACGAATGGAGATGGTTAACAGTCAAACCCATGCCAGGCGGATTTCAAAACAGTGATGATGGTGGTGATTTTAGCAAGTGGAGAACAGTCCTGGGCAAGATGTTCTATCTCGGATCCCAATGGCAGTGTAAGGACAGCAGCATGGTCCCGGTGCTCTTCTCCTTCTCCTGGTGGGAGCCCTGCCCGGCCATTGCAGAGCCCTTGCTGGCTGGGTTGGTCTGTAAACGGGTGCAAACACAGTCCATCCAGCAGGACACTTGCCAGATACCTCAGCACTTGCTAGCAGCCTGGCCTTGGCCAACCAATTATGTTTCCAACCAAGGCTACGACCTTTCCTCCTGCAAGATGTGGGCGGTAGGGTCTCACGCCTCCACCCGGTAGGAAATCAGTCTCGCTCCCACAGGGGAGCTTCAGAAACGGTCTGCATTCTCTGGTTTTCCACAAAAAGTGCCCCCTCCCATTCAAGATGCAGTATATACTCACAGGTGGTCCAGTGGCTTATGGTAGTGATGACAATGACAATGATCCTGTGGCCACTACAATCCCATCAGTGCCTAGGCCATCAGAATCGACTCATTGTTCTGGACTCTTCCCCTCAGGACCTCCCCCACGTGACTACCTCACCTACGCTGAAACAACCACCCAGAAGATGGGGTGATGCTCCCATGAACGGTCCCAGGCATACAAACAGAACCTGAGCTCTAATGAAACAAAATGTGAGATGATGAAAAGGAGGCTTACTTGCATATTCATGAACCAAGTATCAGCCCAGGACGTTCTTCTAAGATGCTCACCCATGGAGAGTCAGAGATGTAACCTATGCTGAAAGATTGCTCCGCACAACCAGCCTGGTAAAGGCACATCCACCCATTGATTCACCGAGCAGGCATTTGTTCCCTAGTTCTTTGCATTGCTATCTAGCTAGTTGGCCTTCTCGTGTGTCTTCTCCCATCACTCTCTGTGACCCCTAACTAGCTAATCCTTGGTGGTGGTGTTCGTTCTGACTCAAAGCAACCCCTGGGTTGCAGGGAGAACTGCACACCCTACAGTGTTCAGGGCCTGGGGCACCGGCAGGAGATCATCCGGCCTTGCTCCCAAGGTGCCTCTAGGTGGACTCAAACCGCCAAGCTATCCACTAGAAGCTGACTACTGAGCTGTTTGTCACCCAGGGCCATGGTGGCAGTTACATAGTCTGTCAACTTGCGAAGGGGTGGAGCCTAGCCTGTCAATCAGGTCAGAGCTTATAAGGCCTCTGAGTGGGCATGGCCTTCTCCTGAGGATTCTGGGAGCTCCTGCCTTCCTCCTTAGAGGCAGACTCCTGTCTTCCTCCCTAGAGGTGGACATGTTCTCTCTGTGAGACAATCCTGCTGACAAGACACATGGAGCT
>NW_022111357.1:37897180-37913596 GCF_000313985.2 Echinops telfairi
GATAAAGCTCTCTCTTGCATATACCATATATACTCGTGTATAAGCTGACTTTTTAGCACATTTTTAATGCAGTTTTTGTGGTAAAAGTAGGTGCCTGGGTTGATATTCGCATTGGCTTATTCTTGAGTATATACGGTATGTATGAATGTCTTGGATGTGGTTCCCTAGTCAACCCAGGCCAACACAGCCACCATTGGACCCCCCGCCCCCAGGCAGCAGGCACTCCATGGACGGCCTGGGGAGAATGCTGGTTTCCTAACACCCGAGAGCACCTTCTCTGTGCCCTGTCCTGGAGTTGCTGATAATCTGGTCAAGGAGGTAGGAGTTGCTTCCTCCATGAAGCCTTCTCTGATCCTAAGGGGCCACAAGGGTGACCCTGCATGTTTCTCCTGAGCATCCCTTACCCTCTCTGCCTAGCACTTCTCTCCTCTCTTCACCAACCAAAGCATACAAACAAACTTGCTGCCCAGAGTCAATGCTGACAGAAAGCCCAGTCTTCCTTCCTCAGAGCTGCTGATGGCTTTGAACTGCCAACCCTGTAGATTGCAGTCCAATCTGTAACCACTATACTACTAGGGCTCCTTCACCAATACACATGCTTTTTTCATCATCTCCTGTCCTCCATGGACCATCAATTGAGGGTAGGCAGGGACTTGTAGCTCAGTCATCACTGTCTGGTGAGGATATGTGGAAGCATCTGATAAATCCCTGGATAAATGGAGTAAGAACTGAATGAATGAGTGAGTGAGTGAGTGAGTGAGTGAGTGAGTGAGTGAGTGAAGGAACAAATGACTGTATAAACAAATGGGTGAATGAGTGAATGGCTAAGAAAAGGCAGGGTAAAAGCCTGAGGCGTAGCCACAACCAGCTTTCTTTGGGCGTGGCCAGCAGGGGCAGGAGGAGTGAGGGTGTGGCCAGCTAGGCCAACTGAAAAGACTGAGGAGAGAGAGGCTCTGAGATCTTCAAGAACATGAAGGGCTTGGGATGGGGGCCAACCAAGGATTTCTGGGGCCGCCTTCTGTGTCCAGCATTGTGCTGGGCATCTGGGACATCGGATGGGGCTTCCAGCCACAGTGCAGGCTGGTCTCATGCCCATGCCACAGTGGAGGCTACTGGGCTCCCGAAGAGAAACTGTACTATCTCAGAGCCCACATGAGGGGAGCCAGGTTGGCCGAGAGCACCCCCCCGCCCCCCTACAACATGACAGGAGCCCCACTGGCACCAGCTGGCTCTCCTCTCTGCAGGGGACATCAGGAAACACTGCCAGAAGTGGCAGCCAGGCCCCAAGAGCCAGGGTTGAGGGTCTAAGATGCACGGAACCTCACTCTCCACCCAGGCTCAATAGCCACTTCATTCCCCGTGGAAATAGAGTGGGATAGAGGGCAATGGGGTGGGGAGGTCAGAAAGCTCTCCTGATAGCATAGTCTATAGTTGAACAGGGTGGGGCAAGGAGAAGGGGAAGGTAGCAGGAAGGACTCAGGGTCCCCCTTTAGGACTAAACCTCTGCTTCTTTGCTGTCCCGCCCTTCCCAGTGTATTGCAATCAGAAAGCACACATCCTCCCAGCCTACTGGGCTGGCAATGCCCCATCACCCAGGACATGGATGGACAGAGACAGTCTCTCAGTCCCCCAGCACTTCTGACAGACACTCGGGGGATTGTCACAAAAGCATCATCTATTCTGCAGGCGGCTCTGAAGTGTTTCATTTAGCTGGGAATCATGCTTGGTCCACTTCCCAGATCTCGGTGACATTAGAAGGCCCAGCACTGTGCAAGGTGGCAGCAAAGCCGCTCAATAAACCACCACCTCCCGCCAGATCACTGCCACCCTCTATTTGGGGAGCAGACAGTTCCGACAGCTTCTAAAAGGTACAGCCCCATGCTGCCTCCCAGGCCAGACCTATAGAAAGGCCAGGTGTGTGAGTGCAAGTGTGTGTACATATGTGTGCATGTGTGCACACATAGAGACAACTGTGTGAGTGAGTGTCTGCACACATATATGTATGTGTCTACATGTACTTTAAGGGGACCTGAGGGATTACAACAAACAACCGTGGTGGTGTAATGGGTTACAGGTCAGGCTGCTAATCCCAAGGTCAGCAGTTTGAAACCACCAGCTGCACCATAGGAGAAAGAAGGGGCTTTATAGAACCCCCAAAGATTTATAATCTCGAAAATCCACCTGTCCTATAGGATCGCTCTGCATGGAATGAACTCGCTGGCAGTGAGTTGGGTTTGGGTTTGGAGCAGGGAGGGTGGGAGTGAAGGGGTTGCCACAGGGAGCCCTGGGGGCATGGTGGGTTGTGCATTGGGCCGCTAATATCAAGGTCAGCAGTTCAAACCCGAGAGGCATTCTGTGAGAGAAAGATGAGGCTGTGCTCCCAGTGCACGGCCTGAAGGGGCAGTTCCACTCCAACAGGGTTGTGACGCATAGGGATCAACTAGCTGGCTGTGGGTTTCGGAAGATTACCACAAGCCAGTCCCCATCCTTCCTGGCCATGGGGTAAAAGCTTTCCATTCCGTTCCCCCTATTGAAACCTCCCACTGGGGTCGGAGTCTTTCTCCCCAAGCTACGTATGTATGAGCAAACCAAAGCCTAGCAAGGCACCTGGCGGCCTTAATGTGTGAGCAGCAGAGCTGGGGTTCAAACCCAGGTCTGTCTGAAGCCCAGTCTGTGCGCTCAACTCCCACCCCAGCGTTCCCATGGCACCAGCGCGGCGGCAGCGTGGTGTCCTCACCAGGCTCACAGTCTGCCAGCTGCAGCGTGAGGAAAGGGAGTGCCGGAGCCTAGGAACTTTGCATGTTGGCAGGACTTCCCGGAGCCTTGCAAAGGTGAGTCGGCCGTGGCTCTCCAAAAGCCAAGTTCCCTGAAAGCAAGCATGCAACTCTGATTCTCGATGCCCAGGGCCGGCTCCAGGAAGGGCTGGTGTGTGAAAGTGAAAGAGTGCACGGCTGGACGGAGGGGCGAAGGAGAGCACGCACAAGTAAGCAAATGTGATGGATGAAACCTCTGTCTGAGGATAAAGAAACCGAGCTCGGGGACAGCAGGCCCCAGGGCCACCCTGCCACAGGGCATTTCCCATCACCCATAGCGGCTCTGGTCAAGCTCAACCCTCCCTGAGCTGTCCTGAGAAAACCGCCTCATGGGCTTTTGCCGATGTCCTGGCTGGTGGTGTGAGGGTACGGCTCTGTACACTGACACACAGGAAGTCAGTGAGCCAGGGCGGGAAGAGGGAGACCTGGAGGGCCCCGGGGACCAGGGTGGTTTCTCCTCAAAGTCCTGACAGGTTCTTGCTGCACCCTCGCTGTGGTGGGCGCTCACAGGAGATGAAAATCCAGAGTAGGGGGCTGGCCGTGCCAAGGTTCAGGAGCATGAGGCGCAGCCAGGGGCCTGAGCACAAATTCCGGACCCACCTCCCCTTATTCCTTAGCTGCTTCTTGAGATCAAGGAGAGATTTGTTTACGTGCAAGAGTCCCCAGTGCCAAAGGCACCCACCTCACCCATGACAACTGGACTTCTAAGAATCCCTGCTTAGAAAAGGCACCACACATTCCCCACGGTCCTGCAGGAGCCCCTGTCCCTCCTCAGAGGGCTTCTGAGCCACGGAGCTGATTGGCCACTATCAGTTGCCTTGAGCCCTGAGTCAACCCCAACCCATGGATATTACAGCAAATGGGCTTTGCTTGATATTTTTTATTCAGAAGTAGATCATCAGGCCTTTCTTCCAAGGTGCTTTCTGGGTAGCTCGGCCGCCGTCATTCCTCCAAGCCCAACGTAGGGCTTTCACGAGTCTTCCTTGGAGAGGCCTGGCGTCTTTCTACTGTGGTTCACAGGTGGGTTTAGACCAAATAAACCCACCCACCCTTCCACTCCGCAGGCAGCATCCCCCAGCCCTGCAGAGCTGATTGTGATGAGCTGGCACTGGCCCCTGCAGGAACGCTCTCTGTCCATGCGTGTTCTGCCTGCTCTGTGCCTGATGGAAGCCGACACGTATGCACAGAGGAGATAGGAACACATTCTCTCCCAGCAACAGAGCAGCAATGGTCCCACACACAGGCCACTTCGCCGTAACCAAATCAACACCGATGGGGGGAGGGGAGGTTTACAGGACTGCAATGTATGTCTGCATCATTTTAGAGGCTACAAGTCCAAATCAAGGTTTGGGTTGTGCCATTCGCTTCTGTGGGGCTCACGCCGGTCTCTAGTGACGGTGGATTGTCCTGGTCCCTCACGGGGGTCCTTCTTGCCTGTCCTCACCCCGTCAGATCTGCTCTTTTGTTAATTCAGAAATGGCTAGGTTGGGGACCCACACTCCTCAGACCTACTCGTATTAACACACGAAGAGAAACCAAACCCACTGGCATCGATGTCGGTTCCAATCGTGTTGTTAAGCGCAGTTCGGTTGGTTCCAACCCAGTGACCTGACGGCGCGGCAGCAGGAAACACCACCCAGTCCGGCGCCACCCTCACGATGGCTCTTGTGTTTGAGACCGTTGTTACAGCCACCGTGTCAATCCATCTTGTCCAAGGTCTTCCTCCTCTCACTGCAGGATGTCGTCCTCTAGGGACTGGTCTCTCCTAACAACACGTCCAACGTACATAAGGCAACGTCTTACCATCTTTGCTTCTGAGGAGCATTCTGGCCGTACTTCCTCCAAGTCAGATGATTTGCTCATGTGGAAGTCCATGGTAGTTTCAACATTCTGTGCCAGCACTAGAATTCGCATGCCATGATGCTTCTGTGGGCTATATTCAATGTCCGATGTTAAAATGCATACAAAGTGGGTGAAAATACCATGGCTTTAGTCTGGTGCACCTTAGGAGAAATACCCTCATTTTCCAACAATCTAAAGAGGTCTTGTGCTTTCCTCTAGTTCTTGAATGCTTCCTCTCCCCACTATCATGACCCCAATTTTACCTTCCAAATCCAGCTAGACCAGAGCATGTACACTGGTACAGATAAGAGCTCGCAACACAGGGAACCCAGGGCAGAACAACCCCTCAGGGCCAATAATGAGAGTAGTGATACCAGGAGGGTAGGGGGAAGGAGGGAGGAGAAAGGGAGAACTGATCGCAACGATCAACATATAATCACCACCCCCGGGGGACAAACAGCAGAAAAGTGGGTGAAGGGAAACAGTGGTTAGTATAGACATGAAAAAAAATTAATAAATTATCAAGGGTTTGTGAGGGAGAGAGGGTGGGGGGAATGGCTGATACTAAGGGCTCAAGTAGAACGAAAATGTTTTGGAAATGATGATGGAAACATATCAACAAATGTGCTCGACACAATGGATGGATAGATGGATTGTGATAAGAGCTATAAGAGCCCCCAATAAAATGATTTTTAAAATAAGAGAAAATAAGATAAAGAGGTCTTGTGCAGCAGATTCATACAATGCAATGCATCACCTAATCTCTTTGACGGTTGCTGCCATGATCCTTGACTGTGGGTCTGAGTAAGACAAAATCCTTAACAACCTGACTCTTCTCTCCACTCACCATGATGAAACCCGATACATAAGTGTACATAGGGCTTCTGAGATTATACATCTCGATGGGAGCAGATTGCCCCATCTTTTTTCCCAAAGAGTGGCTGTGGGTTTAAACCACCAACCATGTGGTTAACAGTTCAATGCAAACCTGGCAGATTCTCCAGGGCTTCCTAAATGGAAAGAACTCAAGAAAAAAATTCAAGCTTTGAGTTACAATACAGAAAGAGTCTATGGGCAAAACATTGAATGATGCAGGAAGTATCTAAAGAAAATGGAATGAGTATACAGAGTTACTGTATCATAAAGAAATCGTTGGCAGTCCACCATTTCAGGGGGTAGCATGTGAACACGAAGTTCAAACTGCTCTGAAACCACTAGCTAGGTTCCAGGAAACAAGGTTCCAGGAGTTGATGGAATGCCAATCAAAATGTTTCAACAAGCTCATGAACCACTCACTCATTGATGCCAAGAAATTTGGAAGACAACTACTTGGCCAAATTAGTGGGAAAGATCCATATTTGTACCTATCCCAAAGAAAGATGACCCAACAGAATCCTCAAATTATAGACCGATATCGGTGCTATCACGTGCTGCGGAACATCCAACACCGGCTGCAGCACGGTACATTGACAGGGAGCTGCCAGAGGTCCAGGCCGGGTTCAGAAGAGGATGTGGAATCAGGATATCATTGCTGATGTCAGATGGATCTTGTAATAACAGAAACATATTTACTTGTGTTTTATTGACTATGCCAAGGCATTCGATTTCGTGGATCATAACATACTGTGATTAACCTGTGTGTTCATTAGCATACCAAAAGAAACTTCCCGTTTCCAAGCAGAGTCAGCTTTATGGGTGCAGAGATTAGGATTTTAACACCTACTGTGCACGGAAGGGTGGGGGAGGACACAATTGAATCCATACACACAGTAGCGGTGAACACCCCATGGAGTCTAACCACATAACTGCAGAACCTGATCATTCTCCAATATTGCCTGAAGGGGGCGTTTTCCTATCTAAAAATGGCTGGCTTAACAGATTAATAGAGTAAATAAGCTTGCAGGGGAGATACTTAACCTTCTCACCTTCTCAAGCACACCCTCAAGATTCATTTGTGTACAATTACCACGAAAATACTTTGTTAATAACAAGTTGGAGTTTACTTTTGTACTTGAAACTCATATAACCGCACAATCTCATAAAATAATACTTAAAGTTCTTCCGACGTAGCCAGGGAAAGGTTGCTGTCCAAACTTGAGTCTCCCAACGCACCCTCCCCGAACGACACAGCTCAGCAGAACGAGCCGAGGGAACCAAACAAGCCCGCACCTTTCGCTCAGCTAGACGACAGGACACACGACAGATGCTGAGTGACTCTCGGTGCGGGGAACACTACATCTATCGCCAGGGAAGCTGTTTCTCAGATGCACACCCCAAATCTTTGCAGAGAAAGGGCGTGCAAACACAACGCGAAAAGGGAGGCAGAGAAAGGGACGGGGGCTAAGCTAAAATTGCCTGCAAGAAGCGAAAGAGCCCACATGGATCAGTACAAGGGGTGCAAGGGGGACTCCAGAAGCCGCATAGAAAAGCTACTCTTCCAGAAAAAACAAAGACAAAGGAGTAGGCTCTATTTTTTAAGATGTAAAATAAAGGCAGGGGGAAGCAAATGGTGGATAGCTAGAGCCCCCAAATGAAAGGCAAAGTATCGGTCCGAGGCGACACAACGCCTTCCGTCGCCCCCTAAAACCTACCAGCGGCCGTCGAGTCAACTCCGGCACGTGGCAGCCTCGTGTGCATCAGAGCAGACCTGCACTCCCATGGCTTAGCCCTTTTGGAGACTCTAACTATATTTTTTCGGATATCCCTGAAGAGAATGGGAAGGCCGGAATACCACATTGTGCTCATGCAGAGCCTGTACACTGACCAAGAGGCAGTTGTGTGAACACAACACGGTGTACTGCACAGTTTAAAACCAGGAAAGGTGTGCAACAGGGTTGCACCCGCTCACCATATGCATTCAATCTGTATGCTAACTAAACAATCAGAGAAGCTGGATTATATGAAGAAGAATCCGGCATCGGGATTGAAGGAAGGCTTGTTAACCACATGCGATATGCACATGACACCAATGAAGAGGGCTTGAAGCACTTATTGATGAAGATCAAGGCTTGCAACCTTCAGTATGGATTACAAGTCAATGTCAAGAAGACCGAGATCCTCACAACAGCACCCGTAGAGAATAACATCATGACAGATGGAGAAAAGATGGAAGAGGTCAAGGATTTCATCTTGCTCATATCCACAGCCAGTGCTCGTGGAAGCAGCAGTCGAGAAATCAAAGGACGTGTGGCACTGAGTAAATCTGCTGGTCATGACATTGTTAAAAAGTAAGAATGTTACTGTGATGACTAAGCTGCACCTGACACACAAGCCATGGTATTTTTCAAGCACTTCACATGCGTGTGAAAGATGAACACTGAATAAGGAAGACTAAGAAAAATGGGTGCATTTGAATTATGGTGTTAATGAAGAATCTTGAAAGTACTCTATCCTGCCCAAAGAGCAAGCCAGTCGGTCCTGGACGAAGTACAACCAGAACCCTCCTTAGAAGCAAGGGTGGTGAGACTTTGTCTCACGTACTTTGGACATGCCAGGAGAGACCAGTCCTTGGGGAAGGACATCATGCTTGGGAAAGTAGCAGGGCAGTCAAAGAAAAGATCTTCGAGAAGATAGCTGCATCGATGGGCTCAGACGTAAGAACAATTGTGAGGATGGGGCAGGACCAGGTGGTGTTGTACACAGGGTCCCCATGAGTTGGAACCAATGCAGCGCCTAACAACAAGAATCTTTTGGAGGCAGATGGTCAGGTCTTTCTTCCTAGTCCCTCTTAATCTGGAAGATCCACCGAAGCCCGTTCTGCACCGTGGCAACACGCAAATGTCTACGAACAGGGATGCATGAGTTTCATTGGCTGGAAGTTGACCCCACTCTCCTGTACGGAAGGTGAGAACATTATCATGGTGAGAGTCTATCAATGACTCTACAATCCCTGAAAGCCAAAAGGCAGAAAGAACGATCAGTCATTTGCCATTGATCAACTCCAGCTCACAGAGACTCCATGGGTGTCAGACTAGAACGGCGTCCATAGGAACGTCAATCGTCGATATTTCAGAAACAGATCACCAGGCCTTTCTGCTGAGGGGCCGTTGGGTGGGCTCGAACCTCCAAACGCTGGTCAGCAGCCAAGTGTGTTGCGCTACTGGCACCACCCAAGAAGTCCCGCCCCACAAAAAACTAATTAATAAAGAAACTTCACTGTGTCATGCAGACAGAAGAAGGGGCCTTTCAACTCAAAATCACAGAAACCATCCAGAAGCTAGCCCTCCCTATGACCTCAGCCGAGGTGAGGCGTCTTCAGGAGCCCTGTGGCACAATGATGGCTAGAAGAGGGGCTTGACAGCCAACTGTGAGGTCAGAAGTTCGAATCCACCCGAGGCTTCATGGAGGAAAAGATCCCGTGATCTGGTCACATAAAGATTGTTGTTGTTGTTGCTGCTGTATTGTTGGTGCTGACTCAGAGTAGCCCTATGTACAACAGAACGAAGCGTTACCCGGTCCGGTGCCATCCTCCCACTCTTCTTAAGTCCTGGGCCGTTGTTGAAGCCGCGGTGTCAATCTATCTCCTCAAGAGGCTTCCTCGTTTTCACTGACCCCCTACTAAGCACGATGTCCTCCTCCAGGGACCTGTCTCTCCTGACAACAAAGATTACAGTCTAGGAACCCATGTGGGGCAGTTCTACCCTGCCCTAGAAGGTCCTTCTGAACTGGTATTGACGGAATGACACACAACAACCTTCGCAAGGAGCCTTCATCTCTGCCCTCCCCAGACAAAGCCCATGGTCATTGTCATGTCTATTCCCGCGACAGGACAGAGTAGAACCACCCCCAGCGTCTCCAAGGCTGCTCATCATGACTGGAGTAGACCAGCTCCTCTTTCTTCCACAGAGAGGCTGCTAGTTTCAAATAGCTGGCCTTTGGGTTAGTAGCTGAGCACTTAACCCCTGAACCCCAGGGCTCCTTTGTCTACAAGAAGTGATTCATAAAATGAAAACAGAAAATGTGAACTAACATATTTCAGCCAATGATAATGACACCACCATCCCCAATTTAAGCTACAAAGCAGAACAAGCAACAACAACCCACTAGAACGGCGTCCATAAGAACGCCTTAACACTACGAACTGAATGATAAACCTCCAAGAAGCATTTTTTGCCAAAAAAAATCCTCATAGCCTATAAGCCAAAAAGATCCAGGGCACCCTACAGAACCCAGAAATGATAGAGAAGCATTTTCTCAAATTGCGAGGAAAGAAGGTGCGATTCAAACATTTTCTGTCCAGCGAAGCTGTCATTCCAAAATCAAGGCTATAGAAAAGTAATTTTAAGCAGGCAAGGATTGAGGAAGTCAGGCACCCACAAGCCATTCTGAAGCAATCTACTAGAGAATTGACTTCAGTCAACCAGGAGATGACTGAGAAGTCTGGCAAAAAGACTTTCATGTGTGTCACCCCAGACCAAAAATACAGGAGTGGATAAGAGTAGAAGAATGGGATTCAGATGCTATGCATGTTGACGAAGTGAAACAACACAATTGGGATGAGACCAGCGAGGGAGGAGGGGAAGCCAAAGGGCCAGAATAAGGC
This sequence comes from Echinops telfairi, assembly GCF_000313985.2. Taxonomy (NCBI): domain Eukaryota; kingdom Metazoa; phylum Chordata; class Mammalia; order Afrosoricida; family Tenrecidae; genus Echinops; species Echinops telfairi. The sequence continues at coordinate 37,907,378 of NW_022111357.1, forward strand.
CCCCGGTGTTTGTAGAGGAAATAGGTGGGACTCAGAAGGTCCTCACAGATGTGGACCAACCAAATAGGAAATGTTAAGAGACAATTAAGAAAAAGAAAAATAAACAGTTTGGGTGCTAACCAAAAGGTTGGCAGTTTGAACCCCCTGGCCACTCCATGAGCGAAAGCAGATTGCCCGGTCCAGTGGCATCCTCGCAACTATTCGAATGTTCTAGCCCATTGCTCCAGCCACAGGGTCAATCTATTTCATCGAGAGTCTTCCTCTTTTTCTCTGCCCCTCTCCTTTACTGAGCATAATGACGCTCTCCAGGGACCTGGCTCTCCTGACAATATACAGATTACAGCCTAGGAAACCCCAAGGGGCATGCTACTCTGCCCTGTCGGTCTTGATGAGCTGGAATTGACTTGAAGACACGCAACCACCACCACCACAAGCAGTCTTCACCTCTGCCCTCCCAAGGAAAACCACTGCCAGTGTCCTGTCCATTCCAACGCTGTAGGACAGAGAAGAGCTGCCCCAGAGGGTTTGCAAGACTGCTCATCTTTATGGGGCCAGACTGTTCATCTTTCTAGTTCTGGAATGACGGACAGCCTTGGAGACCTTTGAGAATAACCTCAATGCCCAGGAATGAATGAATGAACAAACCGTGGTACCTATATACTATAATAACACACAATGATGAATCCACAAACCATCGCCCAGCATGGATGAAAACGGAGGACATTGTGCTGAGTGGTATGTATCCACCACAGGTGGACAACTGTTGTTTGTTATAAAATGCCAAAAATGGGATTATATACCGAAAGAACTGCTCTTTGATGGCTACCAGGCAGGGCAGGGAAGCAGGAGGGAGACGCGCTAACTTAACTTGAGAGTGGACCAAAGTTAATTCTGGTGAAAGAACAGGCAAAGCGCAAGGGGGGAGAAGACAGCACGGCATGGCCGACGCCCAGGAGGACCCAGAGAAGAGTCAGAGTAAAGGACAGCTGTGCTGCTGTGGCTCGGGGCTGTCCAGTCAGTTGCAACTCTTAAGGGCCCCGTGCACAGCAGAACCAAACATCGCTGGCTCTTGCACCATCCGTACGGTTGTTCCTTTCGAGCCCACAGTTGCCACCACTGTGCCCATCCTCTGTTTTGCTGCCCGTTCTACTTCTCCAGGGTACTGGTCTCTCCTGATATCATAGTCCATCTTCAGACATCATTTCACGATCCTTGCCTCGAAAAAGCATCACACAACACGCTGCATGACAAACTGAAAGGGCAACTATGGCAGATGCTCAAACAGCCACGGTCCTGCAACAGCAGTGACGCCTGCCGGCACTTTGTGAAAGATACATAGGTACAGGTGTGTGCTGAGTACGTGAGGGAGGCTGTACAGAAATGCACTCGACTACATAGTCAGCTAGGATGGTGAGTATTATTTTATAGATAAATGCCATGTTGCATGTATGCGGGGACTTCAAACATTTTATGGAAAACTCACATTCTCTTTGAACTACATTTTTCGACAAAATTTTGAAGCACCCTACATATCTATAATAGAGCATATTAATAAAAACTCAAATTCATTGCCATTGAGTCGATGTTGACTCATGGTGACCCTATAGGACAGGGTAGAACTTCCCCTGGGGGTTTCCAAAGCTGTACCTGTTTCTGGGAGTAGAAAGCCCTGTCTTTCTCTTACAAACTTTTGATTTTGAACTGATGACCTTGCAGATTGCAGCCCAGTGCATAACCACTATGCTCCAGGGCTCAATAGAGCACAAAGAGGGCACACTGATAGAAGATATGTAGACATTGGGACAGAGCCACTGGACCTGAATCTAAGGAGATGAACCACAGGGGACAACTGGCAAAACTTCGTTCACAAAAATAATCTTCCACATCCCAGTCTTGGGGATTAAAAAAGATTTTGAGCAGCCATCTAAGAAACTCTTAATCTCTTTCTGGTTAGATTATAGGAAAATGAAGAAAAATGAAAACGCATGGGAGCAAGTGGCTCAAAGGACTAATGCTTTACATGGACCACAGTCTCTTTTAATCTGAGAGCAGAAGGACTAGATGGTACCCAACCAACCAGTCTTACCAAAACCCACCATATAAGGTGCGTGTTATAATGAGTTAAAAAAAAAGTAGAATAAAATTCAAAGTACACACACACACAGACCCGACTTACTAGCCACAAGGAGACTATTGTCCTGAGTAAATCTTTGACATGGAACTACTGATACTCCTAGAGCCCACCTTCCAACCCAATAATAGATGAACTATAAAACAGACACCATGAAGAATGTGCTTCTCAGTACGATCAACTGCATGCGACCAAAAGGGCAGTAGCATTTTCCAAAGACAGAGAATGACCGAACGGAGACGGGGAACACTGGGAGGCAACAGGGAGAGTGTTGGCACATCGCTGAGATTGTAACCAATGTCACAGAACATGCACTATTGATTGGGAAAGCTTCTTGGCTGTGTAAACTTCCACCTAAAACACGATTACACGTTAAAAAGAAGTAAATAAAAAGATACACTATGAGGCTGCACTCCTCTGACTCCACGGTGTTGCTATGAGCAGAAATAGACTTGATGGCGATTGATTTGGTTTGGCTTGGGGTCTAGACTGAAAGAAGATACATGGCAAAAACCCAAAGGAAGCACATCCTATAAAGAAGTACAACAAATAAAATACAATATACGTAGATTTTATTAAATAAAATAAATAACCAAAAAGCCATAGGTTCAACTACACCAGTCGTGTGGTGTGGGGGGAGGTCAGATGCGCAGGCAATCCCCCCTGAGGGCAATAAGTTGCCAGGCTGCACTAGCCCTGCTCCCTGCTGCTGGAGACAATGGATTACTTCTCTCTGAAGCTTGGGACCCTTAGCTTGGTTCCTGTAGGAGGGGTTTACACCCTACTGATAATGGTTCCTATAGAGACCCAGAGACCACCCTCTCATTACTGTGTACCCTATAGTGTAACCCCTCCCTGTGATGTATGTTTCTACCTGTAATTAGTGGGCTGGCATGCCCCCAAAAGGTATATAGGCATGGGTCAGCAATATAGAGCTCTCTGACTCTGAGCTCCTTGCTGCTCACTCCCCTCTCCCCTCTTCCTTCTTCCCTTTCCCTCCTTCCCTTCCCCCTCTCACCACGTGGACCACCAAGCTGGGCTGAGGTGAGCAATGCTACCATGTAATGTGTCTGACTGCATTATTGTAATATCTCTCATGCTCTCGATGACTTTAATATAATACTTATATATCTCAACCGTACAATTGTGCATTACTGAACCCAGAAGTAGTCTTACTGAACCAGTGAGGAGTAGCAGCTGGTGGGGGCTGGCACCCCACACCCCCGCTCCACTTTTAATTTAATACTACACAGTCGGTGGGGTGAGGTGAGGGGAAAGGCTTGGCGATCTGCTCCTAAAAATTTAGAGCGGAGGAAACCCTGTGGGCAGTTCTCCTGTGTCCTATAATATCACTATGAGTCCACATTGACTTGAAGGCACTGGACCACAATAACCCTATGTGTCAGTCCGGATGGACTAGAGAAACAAATTCATGGACACACACACATATGTGTATGAGGAAGAGGTTTCTATACAAGAGCAGCTGAAGATTGAGAAAACATCCCAGACCAGTCCAGATCAAGTCCATAAGTCCGAGAGTAGCCCATACGTCCGATACCAAACTATGGAGTCCTCTTCAGACTCACAAAACACGTGCGATGATGCCAAATGCCGGAAGATCACCGGCCAGTGGGTGCAAAGTCAGTGGAGGTAGAAGCATCTCAGTGCTGGCAGGGGTCTCCACGTGGCCATTCCAGTTCCCAGGGCTGCATCAGGGTAGGCCCATCTGGCTTCTCCTCAGGGATGACTCGCCAGAAGTGAGAGAGAGAAAGCCATGCCCACACAGAGGCTTCATTGGCTATGATCCGAGTGACAGACTAGACTCCACCCCTTCACTCTTAATCCTCTCAAGTCCCAAATTGACACCAGATTATGCAACTACCACACCCTAATCATAATCTTCTTAAGGCACATGTAATACTCACAAAAAGTAATCTTAGAAATAACCAACACATTTTATAAAGTAGGAATAGTGCCAATGATATTTTCAGATTACAATCCAATAGAACTAGAAATTAATTTTTAAGTAGAAAAAAACACAATCTAAATGAAGAGAAAATCCAAATATATATATATGATAAGCAAAAAACTATGAGAATTTTATGAAACCTGTTTAAAGCAGTGAAAAAATGAAAATTTGTGGCCTTAAATTATATTATATGAATCATATAAATTATATCTATAAAAAAATTAATTAAAAATGTTAATTCCATGCTCACAAAGCTAGAACAAGAACAAAAGGAAAAAGAAGTTAGCTATAGAAACTAATGATATCAAATTAATAACTTAAGAGCCTACAAGCAAAACTGGCTACCTACTCACACACTGCAATTGATTCGATGCCAACTCATAGTGACCCTAAAGGACAGGGTAGAGCTGCCCTGTGGGTTTCTGAGACTGCAACTCTTTATGGGAGTGAAAACCTCATCGTTCTCTTGTGGAGCAGCTGGGAGTTTCAAACTGCTGACCTTGTGGCTAGCAACCCAGTGCACAACCACTACACCATCAGGGTTCCTTGGCTACCTATTGACTAAACAACCAAAGAGGGTGCAAACACCACTACGCAAACTGTGAAACAAGGCGAACAGGAATCGGTGGAGAAGCAGGTGTTGAAAAACAACTATGAAAAGGGTCTTCTCAGTCCTCATAAATGGAATATGCAATTCTCAAGGAAATATCTTTACCGAGATGGATTTCATCAAAAATAAAATGCCTGGAGAAATAGCACAGAAGAAGTTATCCAAGGACCAACCTACACAAAGCACCGAGCCAGGGGAAGCCACTAGAGAATTCTACTAAATCTTCAAATATCAGGTGGCCAGTGCTACATTCACCACCACCACCCCCGAATATAAGAAATGGAGGATATTTTCCTGATTATTTTTATGAAGCAAACATAATGTGGTTAAGCCTTTGGCTGCTACCCGCACAGTCAGTAGTTCATGCCCACCAGAAGTAAAGGTTCACAGTCTCAGACACAGTAAGAAGCAACACTGCCCCTCGAGCGTTGCTGTGAGTCAGAGTGGAGTCAGGAGCCATGGGTTGGATGGGTTAAACATGATGAAGACCGATACAAAGGATAAACACTGTAAATATTATTTTTAATCAATCCAAAATGGTTAGTAAATTAATAAACCAAATCCAACACTTCATTAACAAAATAACACTCCAAGATCAAGTGAGATTTATTCAAAGTATGCAAGGTTGGTTCAAAATCAGGACGTACATTGGTATCATATATCTTATGCCATCTTAATTCATCTAAGGTAAAAGACCATGATTAAGTCTATAAATACTCAAAAATCTTTGACACAATTCAATATCTATCTCTTAATTAAAAAAGAAAACCATCATAGAACATAGGATTAAATTAAATATGATAAAAACACACACATAATACTAAATTCTAAAGTCCTCATTTACTTAATGGCGAAACAAAACAGGAATATGCACTAAGATTAGTAAAAAAATCAAGGATAAACATTATTCTCACTGCTCTCTTACAAATGCACTGGGGTTATTCCCAAACCTAATTATTTAAAATATATCAATTAGAGGCATGATTGGTAGAGAAAAAGCAAATTTACTTCAAATTACCAGTGAGATGACACTACATTCAGAAAATTTTACAGAAGAAAAGGAAAAATAAAAGATTCTTTGACATAAGGAGATATAAAACTAAACTATATAATTCACTACATTTCATGGACTAGTAAAAAAAAATGGAAAAATAGGGGGAAGGTTAAAATAATGAAGAATAAATATAGCAAGCAATGTACGAAACCTATATGAGTAAGCTATATTAGAAAAAAAAACTTTATAAAGTATAAGAATATTTTTCTCAAAAGACAGACCTGGAACTATTTATAGACTTTCCTTTTTGTTTGTTGTTGTTGTGTTTTTTGTTTTCTTTAGTTGTTTTGTTTTGTTTTGCTTTATCTTGTTTTTGCGCTTATTATTGTCTCTGCATGTCAATCTAGATAAGATAGGGCGGGATAAACAATCCGGAGGTGAAAACAATTTCCGACAGTTTGGGGGTACAGGAGAGCGGAAGGCAGGGGAAAGAAAGGGGAATGTCAACAAACCCA
>NW_022111357.1:37914804-37939075 GCF_000313985.2 Echinops telfairi
ATTTCCCCTAAACCCTGAGGAGTTACTTTTGCCCCAGTTTTCCACCTATCCCAGAGGGCTTGTTGCAATCCTGGAGACGCTGCAAACAACTTGGTTTCACACCTTTTGTCTGGTCCTGGGATAAAGGCTGGCCTATGATTGGTGTGCACCTTGCAGGGACTGGTCAATATACTATGCAAATGAAGTGCCTGCAGACTATGCAAATGAGATAAATACAGTCTGCTATACAAGTAAAATGTCTGTGGTCTACCAACTGGGGCCTAGTTGTGGCCCTAAGTTATGGCTCCTACCTGGGAGGGTTCATACCATCAAATTGCCATTTAACTCCTTATCAGTAATCTCCTAAAGTTAGATAAGTTCTGATGGTACTATCAGAATATCATTCCACAATACCACTAATATGTAAAGAAATTTTAATGAGAAAAAAACTAAACTTGGCTTAAAGTATGCAGAATACATGAATAGATTAATGTACATGAAACATTAAAAATAGCCTTTAATTGATGAAAAATGTTCAACTTCACTTATAATTTTAAATATAAACTCAAAATAACACTGAAATTGGCAAATACAGAAAACTCCACAACCAACAATCTGTTGGCGAGGCTGGGAAATGAGGTACTCTCATAGTTTGCTAGCGGAAATAAAATAAAAATATATGAAAACGTTAGCAGGAGATTTGGGCAATATTTATAAAACTTATATATGAGTGTACTTTTGTGCCAGTAATCCCACCTCTGATAATTAATCCTAAAAAACAATATCATAAAAGTATGAAAATATCACACAAGGTTATCTTAGCAGGATATTTTAAATCACAAGACATCGTAAACAAACATAAGAAACATAAACAGAAAACTAAGGGGACAGTTGAATAAACTATGGTACATATCCACAAAACAGAGTAGTATGTACCTATTTCAAAAAGAATAGGAGGGGTTTCTTTGAACTGATATAGAATTATATTACTAAGGAAAAACACAATGTGCTATAGCATGTCACACATGGAAAATTATTCAGTAATATAATGGAATAAGGAAGGTCTCTATGAAGTAATACAGAATAATTTTCAGGGTATATTGTTAGGCTAAATGGTAGTTGCTCTGAGATACCTATGCAATGAAAACCATTCAGCAATAAAATGGAACGAAGGACTGATATAGGCTACAGTATGAATGAACCTTGAAAGCCTTGTGTTAAGTGAATGAAGCCAGTTACAAAACTAAACAAAGTGTTGGTTTGTGGTTGCAGTTCAAACTTGCACAGGTTCATTCCAAACCAAATGTATTTAAGCGTCTCCCTGAAATCAGTGGATGGTTGCAGGCAGGTTCTCTCAGCAATACACTTGCCTTAATATCATTAGGGTGCCATTAGAAAAAAAAATACTTTTTGTGTCAAGGAAAATGGGATTTTGAAGTAAGGCTAATTTAACTCAAATTGACATCTTTCCAAATCATTTGCACTCACATGTTCATCACAGCACTGTTGGTCATACCAAGAATCTGGGAACAGCCTAAATGCCCATCCGTAGAAGCATCGATGAAGAAACTTTTGTACATACACACACGGAATACCATGCATTGCTAAAAAAACACTGATGAAACTTCATGGCATGGCTAGACCTGGAGATCATGATGCTGAGTGAAGACAGTCAATCACAAAAGGATAAATATTATATGGCACTACTGTAGGGATAAAAGTCAAAACAAAGACTTGGTTACCAAAGGGAACAGACATGGAGGTGACAACGGTGGGGAAGGCACAGGAGGAATGATGAAGCAATGGACTACAGGGCTGACAAATGTCGACCTGGGTGACTGGGAAGAGGGGGGTCATAGGAAGGAGAAGAGGATCGGGGGGCAGGCAAGAGTAGGATGCGGGGATGAGGACGGGAGCACGAGGGGTTTGGACTGTTGAATGCAGAGTTGATGAGCTGATACGTAACTCCAATCCTCCCACTCAATTCCCAATAATACAGAACCAAGATTTTCAACACGCTGCCTCACACAAATCAACAGTTTTTAGAGGGGGGCAAGCATGTTAAGGAAGATCAGACATACGTCAAAGATGAGTCAAGAGCGAAAGACAGTCAGCCTTGAAGAATGATAAAAATGAGCTGGCGTCCAGACTCTGCTGGAAGAAGACCATAGACTTATCCCTGATGGGAAAGCTTCTGAAGCTCAGATCCCATAGGATACACGGCACTTTCAGTGTTTAGTGAACATCAAGGTTCAAGCAAATTTCCATCTCAAGGCTGTCAAGAATGTTGTGTGAAGATCTACCTACTTGCTCAAAGAGCTGATCTTTCCACCAGTCTTTTAAGCAAGCTTGAAGCCAATGCAGATGAGGTTATGGAATGAATCACAACCATGGGTGAGTCTAGAATTGACCAATATGTTCCAAAGAGCAAATTTCATTGAAAACAGTGGTTTCCAAGGGATCGGCTCCAAAATAAAAAAACTCACTGCCACCGAGTTGATCCCTGTAGGACAGGGTAGAACTGCCACCTTTGAGTTTCTGAGACCATAACTGCTTACAGGAGTAGAAAGATCCATCTTTTCCCATGGAGCACCTGGTGGCTTTGAACTGCTAACCTTGCAGATCAAAGCCCAACGTGTAACCACTGTACCACCAGGGCTCCTAGGCTATTTAAATTCAAAGTGCAGAGGTCAGCTCAGAAAGTTATGGCTCCTGTTGTTGGTTTTGTTTTTTGTGTTGTGTTCCAAAGGCATAATGTCAATAGAGTTTATTGAAGAACAAAAGATGATCATGGAGCTTATTGGGAAGAAATGTTAAGAATATTGCAAGCTGTTTTAATGAGAAAAAAAAAGCCAGGGCCGTTGTGATGAGAAATGTTTCTTTACATCATGATAATTCCTGACTCATAACAACTCTGGGTACAACGGAAAGAAACACTGCCCGGTCCTGCACCATACGTGCACCGGTTCTGATGTTTGAGCCCGTGCTTACAGTTCCTGTGCCGATCCATCTTTGCAAGGGACTTTCTCTTTTTTGCTGCCCCTCTGCTTTACTGAGCATGATGTCCTTCTTCAGGGACTGGTCTCTCCAGACAACATGTCCCAAGTAAGGGAGACAGAGTCTCCTCACCCTCACCCCTCAGGCGTTAAGGTTGTACTTCTTCCAAGAAAGGTTTGTTTATTCTTTGGGCAGTGCACGGTACTTTCAATATTCTTCACCAGAACCATAATTCAGAAGCATGGACCCTGTGGTCTTCCTTATTCAATGTCCAACTTTCACATGCATTTGAGGTGATTAAAAATACTATCGAAAAAAAATAAAAGAAAAAAAAAATACTATCGTTTTGTCAGGCTCACCTTAGTCCTCAAAGCAGCATCCTTGCTTTCCAGGACTCTAAAGAGGTCCGTGCAGCAGATTTATCTAATGCAACTCATCTTTTGATCTCTTGCCATTTGATCAGTGTTCTAGGAGCAGTGATTACGGATCCAACTAAGACAAAATCCATGACAACTTCAACCTTTTCGCCATTTCTGATGACGTCACCTGGAGGGCCAGTTGTGAGGATTTATGCTGTCTTTACATGGACTTGTCACCCATCGTGAAGGCTTCGATCCTTGATCTTCCTCAGCAGGGGCTCCAAGTCCTCCCCACTTCAGCAAGGAAGGTGGTTTCATCTTATAGCTCGGATTGTTCATAAGCCCTTTTCCAATCATAATGTCATATTCCGCTTCATAAAAGCCAGCTTCTCTAATTATTTGCTCAGCATACAGATTGAATAAGCATATTGAGAGAATACCACCATCTGTCACACTCTTCCTGATTTTAAATCATACAGCTTTCTCCTTTTTTTTTTCTGTTTACACAAATGCCTCCTAATCCATGTACAAGTTCTGCATGAGCACAATGAAGTGTTCTGGAATTCCCATCCTTCTCAAGACAATCCATAGTGTGTTATGATTCACACAGTCAAATGCCTTGGCATAGTCAATAAAAAACAAATAAACATCTTTTTGGTATTCTCTGCTTTGAGCTAAAATCCACCTGATGTCATTACTGACATCCTGGTCTGACGTCCTCTTCTGAATCCAGCCTGAACCTCTAGCAGCTCCTTGTCAATGTCCTGCTGCACCCATTCTTGGAGGATCTTCAGCAAAATTTTACTTGCGCGTGATAGCAGTGATGTTATTCTATAGTTTGAGCATTCTGTTGAGCCACCTTTCTTTGAAATAAGTACAAATATGGATCTCTTCCTGTCAATTGGCCAAGTAGTTGTCTTCCAAATTTCCTGACTTAAAGGAGTGAGTGCCTCCAGTGTTCATGAGCGTGTTAAAACATGTCAGTTGGTATCCCATCATTTCCTGGAGCCTTGTTTTTGGCTAATGCTTTCGGTGCAGTTTGAACTTCTTCATTACCATTGTTTCTTGCTCATATGCTATCAGGAGATTGTTGATTGTGGATTGTCGACTAGTTCTTTTGGTATAGTGACTCTGTGTATTCTTTCCCTCTTTTTGGGTTGCATCAATATTCTGCCCATAGAGTCTTTCAATATTGCAACTCAAGGCTTGAATTTTTTTCTTTTGGTTCAAGGTATGCTGAATGCGTTACACCTCTCTGGTTTGAATTTGTAGAAAATGCCCAAACTGCCATTTTGACATGGTGTAAATCAAAGAGCACAGAATTCTCCAGGGGACACATTGACAGATGGAAACACTGCCTTCAGAACTGTACCTAGGTAGAGGATATTTCAAGAAACAATAGTCCCACACTTAGATTTTTTTTTTTTGTAATACATGGTCCTATGATTTTGTAGAGCTACTTTTTAACTAACTCCTGTATTGTGAGATTCAACTTAAATAAATTGCCTAGAATAGGCAAATCTATAACGAAAAGAGAAGAGCAAATAGAAATGGGCACATGCAATAAGAAAAATAACAAAATCAATGGAGGACCTCGGGAGCAGAATGCAAGGGGTTAAAAATTATATAGTATAAACTCAACTCTCACTGCCATCAAGCTGATGTTGACTCACAGCAACCCTGATGGACAGGGTAGAACTGACCCCGCGAGTTTCTGAAACTGTGTTTCTAGGGGTGGAAAGCCCTATCTTTCTCCCACGGAGCACCGGGTGGTTTTGAACTGCTGACCTTTTGACTCACAGCCCAACTTGTAACCAGGACACCACCAGGACCCCTTCTAATAGGAATATCTAGAGAAAACAGATTATGGGGAAATGAGCCAATTGGGGACCTGTAGGACTCAAACAAAAGATTTAATATTCATGCCATTGAAGTTCTAGAAGGAGAGGAGAAAGATAGGGATTTGGGAAAGTACTTAAATAATGACAACACCTTTCCTAACACAGGGCAAGAGACACTGGGAAAATCAAATTAACCCACTGAGATTGCTTACCAACATGGTGGAAGGGATCTGCATATAGCTTTTTCACATCGTTTTGACTTTTGTAACCATTTTAATGTGGTCCATACTAACTACATACACACGCATACATGTTTCAAAGAGGATGAGAAGGAACCCTCAGAGCAAGCACATACACAGAGTCTAAAGTACATTTTATTTCAAAGACGAACCTGACAGGAGAAAACAGCGGAGGGCAAAGGGGAATTAACATGGGCATTTCAAACAGGTGCCCTTAACCACAAGATCAAAAGTGCTCTAAATAAATAGGGAACACTAGTTACTCATTATTTTTCAGTGGTATGGGTCCACTCTTACTATCAGTCAGAATGGATTCGACAGAAGACAGAAAAGAGGAGCCAAAAATAAAAAAATTCTTGTTATGCTCTTGTTAGGTGCTCACAAGTTGATTTCTACCCCGAGTGACCCCATGTAACCGGCATAACTGACCCCGGGAGTCCTAGGCTGTTATCTTGGTAGGAGCAAATCGCCATGGCTTTCTCCCACAACGCAGCTGGGTGAGTGTGCCCTGCGCTCTTTTCTCTGCAGCCCAGAGCCTCACTGTGATGCCCTGGGGTTCCTTTGACAGGCTACTAGCGGAGCGGGGAGTCCAATAACGAACAACCATTCACTGCCTATAGAACAAAGATATACTCAAAGGTAGTTTACTATTTCATACAATCAACATTTAAATACGAAACATAAAAGAAGTACACAAAACTAGATTATAAGAACACATTTTAAAATATGAATGAAAAGATATTCAATAATACCTGACTCAAAACAATGGAACTGTTATTTAAGGCATTTCCACATTGCTTCTTGATTGGCATCCCCACTTGCAAAATTCTTCACTTTTATCTGAGCATCGTCAGCGATGTGATTTATCATTAACGTTCCTTTCACAGTAAGTAGGATCCCATTCCTTTAGAATTAGGCCAGTTACACAGTAGTCGTGGTGTTTGACATGTTAGAAACAGGCGACTGCTCTTCTCTGAACATATTAACTTCCTCTTTGAAACCCTGCCCCCACTCCCTTTTCCACTTCTACTGAACCTAACAGCAATTGTTCTGAAAATAGGTTTTAGCTCTTTGAACACTTTCGGGAATTGCATAGTTCGCCCAGGACATCTCGTGGGAATGCGGGGCCTGACACAAAGCTGGAATGAATGACAGCGCATCACCCCTGGTGGTTTGGCACTTTTCCCACTCTACGTTCTAGGTTTGTTTACTGAAGTAACAAACGCAAGGGGACAAAAATATAGTATTTCATCAAAAGCAGAACGAGTCTTACTAAGTGAATAAATAAATAATACATTTAAGCTTTTATAGCTATGGACGAATGAACATTATATCAGTGCTAAGATTACACTATTGCGCAGATTAGTGTTAAAAAAGGAGAAATGTAAATAAGTTATCTCCACGTTGGGCCGCTGCCCAGTTTCCCACCTTTGAGGGAACCCTGATTACAACAGCCGTTTTGACAACCGGCTCACCAAACTCAACCAAAAATTAGGTACTGGTTCTGCTGAACTGCTGCCAACCAGCAGAATTCCACCCCTGGTTATTAGGATTCAGAAAATAAATGTCTTTAGGATAATAGGAGCCTTACTTATTCTTCTTGGAGAAGGAGATTGTGTGTATGAGAAGATAAAAGTCTAGAAAGAACGCTGTCGAGTGAGATTAAACTTCTACCCTGTTTCCCCCAAAATAAGGCAGTGTCTTATAATAATTTTTGCTCCCAAAGATGCGCTAGGTCTTATTTTCAGGGATGTCTTATTTTTCCATGAAGAAGAATATGGTACACATTTATTGTTGAACAAAAAAAAGGAAATGTATTATCTGTATACGGTACGGCAGTAGTTGTCATCACAAACCAGCATAACCAGACAAACTGTGAATCCTACAGTATCAAGAATTTCTTGTTAACTACCATTATTTCCATGTGCAACAATCTACTTATTTAATCAATGACAGTCATGTCATCATATTCTGGAACAGCACCATAACAATCCAAACCCTTATTTTCGGGGAGGTCTTATTTTCGGGGGATGCCTTATATTTCAGCGAGAGGTAAAACTGTAAGTAGGTCTTATTTTGGGGGGATGTCTTACTTTCAGGGAAACAGCGTAGGCATCATTGTGAGTGCATGGTTTGATATGCACACACACATGTGTGTGCACTTGTATGTATAGAAAAAGATTTAGATATATGCATGTATGTGTATTTATGAGTGTACACACACTATTTTTTTATTCTTTTTTATTATGGGAATGTGGTGAAGTGAAATTGCTTCAGTGTGGCTCTTCAATCCAAGTCTCGGACCTCCCACCAAATGACGGGGTAGGATCGTACGGATAGTGTGTGAGCAACACTAATAGTGGCGATTGGTCTGTGCAGCCATCTCTCTGTGCATGAGAGAGCACTCTGAGAAACACGGAGAATCTCTGGCCCATCAAAGAACAACCAGTGGATCACATGAGGGATCGAAGTCTGGGAGGTATGATGGAGACCCGGAAGCAAAGGAGCGACCCAGACTGAGCAGAGGAGTCACACTGTTCAGACCATGGGGTTGTGAGGCAAAGCATCAAGCGGGCTTCATGGATCACAGAGGCAAAGGCCAAGGCCCCCTGTGACTGAGAGGCGGAGGACAGAGAAAGGCTGGTTTCTGGCTGAGAAGAGGCACTTCGGTATCCTCAGTGTTTTCTGATCCTGGCTTATGGCAACCTGAAAAGTCTCACAACTGTGCATATGGTCTGAGAGTTCTATGTGGCCATTGCAATGGATTATGGATCCGTCAGAGAAAGGACCGGTCTCAGAATAGGATAAAAGAAGGATGTAGGGTTGAGGCATGTCTGATTTCTGCCTTGGGGTAATTAGATTTGAGCTGGTGTGACGCTGGATTCTCAATCTCCTTTGTGTGGCCAAATGAAGTCAGACGTGGCCTCCAGGCTCTTCCTCAGGGAGAGGGTGTGTCTAGAAGCAATGACACACCAGCAGCAACAAACACACTTGGCACGCATAAATCACACCCTTTCCTCACTGATTGACTATCTTGTTATCTGATATTTTCCATTTATGACCATAGTAAAACATCGACTACCCCAATTTTTTTCTGCATTCATGAAACACATTCGGCAGTAAAGAACACCAAGGTCCAAAGCAAGAGTGATGCTGGTTGCGATGATTTAGGCTACGTGTTCCCTTGGCTGGGCCATGGGTCTCAGCGATGTGACGGTTATATAATGATGATCATTTGGCCATTGTGTGATATTGTAATTTGGCAGCTGTGTGTCAACATATTTTGGCAGTTTTGTAACAGTGTAGTCATCCTTCATTTTTCTATCTGTTGATTTTGTGAACTCAGTTTCTGCAGACCATGATTTTGTTAATGATATGTAGAACCTGACCAGCCCAGTAAGTGAGCGTATTCTCTACTAAAGGAATTCTAAAGTTCCTTGGAGATGTAGTGGATCCCAGAGTTGTTTCAATGGAGGCGCTAGGAAATTCTGGACCATTTTGTTATCCCAGAGAGCAAGGAACAGCTAGAAATAATTTTTAAAAAGGTGCGAGTAACGAACTACTTATACTCTTGCTAACATGAATGAGTCTCAAAATCATTCTGCTGAGTGAAATAACCCTTACACGAAAGAGTACAAATTTCACCGCTTTACTGAGTTCTGGAACTGAAAAACAAAAACAAAAAACTAATCCCGGGTGGAAAAAAATACCGGACCAGCGGCTGTCACTACAGAGGATGGGAGAAAGTGCTGACTGGGAAGAAACCACAGAGAACTTTCAGGGTGATGACCATGTCTCTATCTTGAATGGGATTTGTGTAACATGAGTGCCTGCATGTGTCAGTACTGATTAAATAGTATAATTAAGATTTGTACACTTCACTGAATATGCATTTTACCTAAAAAAAGAGACCTGTGAACAAATATTGAATTCTAGACAATATTGTGCCTGCCAAAAATGCTTGAGGATGGGGCATACCAATGTACAAAACTTACTTTGAAATGCAATAAAAAATAAAGGTAACTTGCTGGATATACACAGATATGATAAAACAATCACAGTAAAATGTCAAGTAAAGAATATCATTGACAGGTAGACCAAACAAATCTGTTGAATTTTCTATGGTTTGAAAAAAAATTTTAATAGATGTTTGGGATGAAAATTATGAAGGGTTTTGTCAAAAGGATACAGCAGTCATATTGAAGAGCCTCCCACTGGTGAAATCTGACCATTTAATTATCAACACAACAAGATTATGACCAACTGGACAAACATATAACCCACTAAATAGGTTACCCATTGAGTAAAATAGAAACCGATGAGTCTATATCAATATAAGTAAATAAATGATTAAATAACTGTAAGAAAGGAACTGTTCTTCGGTAGAGTGGAAAGTACCACAGAATAAATAAATTAAGGAATAATCACCATCTGTCAAACATTATAATTGGTTCAGGCAAGAATTATCAATGGATCATAAAACAAGTGGGTGAGAGTCTGTTTTTTTAAAAAAGAAATGTTTACATAGGTTTATACTCTCTCCCAAAGAGCCCCCATGGCACAATTGTTAAGCACTGCTAGCCAGCAGGTCAGGGGTTTGAATCCACCAGCAGCTTCGTAAAGCCCCGGTGACCCGCTCCCATAAAGACAGCCTCACAGTCAACAAGATAAGGGGCCCCAATGCCTCACACATGACGGACGTCCTAATGCACCAAGAGACTGAAAATCATTCCACATTATTGAAGATTAAAAAGAAAGAATAGTAAAAACACAATACGGTGGAGATTATTGGAGTGGACCCTAACTAGAAGATGATGGTGATGAGACAGATTACACTTTCCTCTAAAGGGACAAGTGAGAGCATTGATCCAACAGAAATAAGACTCTAGACGGGATCATAGTGTTGCCGCTGCGTTGTTTTCTGGATTTTAATTATTGTACTTGGTGATGCAAGAGAATGCCCTAGTTTTTAGAAAATGCACATTCCAGTCTTAGGGTTCCTGAGAGAACCATGGTTCGATGTTCAGCGGCTAACTAAAACGTCAGCATCCTGAACGCACCTAAAGTCTCTGAAGGAGAATGCTATGGTGATCCACATGCTACGGCAATCCGTAACGAGTAGCCTGGGGAGTCCATGGGTCAGTCCTCCTCATTCGCATGGGGTCACTGTGAGTCAAAAATGGACTCACCAGCGCCTAACAGTTGCAACAACAGAAATCATATAGCATCATGTCTACACCTTACTCTCAATAGTTCCAGAATAAAATAGGAGGGTTTTTTTTAAGTTGATGGAAAAATTCCATGATCTTCTACTCTAACTTCCCATGAGCTCTTTTGAAGTCCCCTCATTCAAATAAGCATACACACACAGAGAGAAATAAAGCAAATATAGAGTTTTGTTGTTGATGCTATTGCGGTTACGTGCAAGTTAGTTCTGACCCACAGCGACCTTCTACACAACACAACAGCATGACACACGGCCCCGTCCTGAGCCAGCTTCGCAATTGTTCCTATGCGTGAGCCGTGGTAGCATTTTAGCAACTGAGAAATCTGGCTGAAGAGTGTTTGGGATTCCTTTGTACTATGCCTAAAACCTCTAGGAAGTTTCTAACGTATAAAGTAAACATGCTATCTCATGTAAGCTGTTCTCTGACATGACCTGGTCTTCCTGGTCCACAGTGGAGAGGAACAGCTGGCTCAGAAAGCTCTGAAGGCCGGAAATTGCTGTGGCCACGCACAGACTCAGAGATCAGTCAGGGGTAGAAATTGCCATTGGACATTCACTGAGGAGAACCGACCTTCATGGATGATCTAGACACGAAGCAGCCAGGGCCTCCTGTCCAGGAGGCAGACAACGTTCTAGGGCCGAAGAGCAGGGTGGTCTCACACCTTATTCCGCCTGATTCCAGCACATGGGTGCTGACACAGCCCTGAGTCCTCTCAAACGGAGCGCCAAGGAACGAGTCTCAAGAGCCTTCCCCCTCCAGGTCTGGAACCACCAGCAAGACTGAATTAATACTCCCAGGGCCAGGCTCCTCTTTTGCACAGTCTCAGATATGCATCAACTCTGAAGTGTTAATAGACCAACAGTCATCTCGAATACCAAATGCAATTTGCATTTGAGATGGCATCTGCAATATTTCTAAAGCCCACGTCTGAAACAACAAACTTGGCAGTTTTTCTTGAGCAGCAATTAGCACAGTGACTAATCCTGTCGAGGAGGCAGTAATTGGCACGGAGACATCCTCCTCACCCCAGCAGCAGGTGGAAAAACTGAATCCTGACCTCTTCTTAACAGCCGAGACTCTAGGTCTAGGAGCATCTCCGCTCATCAACGAAACGAATGCGATGATTAAGGACAAGGGTAATTACCCTCCAGCTTCAACAACGATTAAAAAATTAAAATAAAAGTGCTCGAACCGCAGTCACACAGGAGAAGTCTGCTTTTGTGTCAGACTCAGGGCGAGGTTATGGTACAGGGTCCACCACAGCCTGAGGCTAGCCATCCTGCCCAGCAATGGCCATGCCAGGACACAGGCTCCACTGCAAAAGGCTTCAAGGGCTGACCCGCAAGCAAGTGCGTGGTGCCAAGGATATGACGAATGACACACAGACTCCGGTTGGCTGAAGCCGGTCTCTTCAGCATCGTGACAGAAAGATGGGGCTTTCTACTCCTGTAAAGAGTGACTGACAGTCTCGGGGACTCACAGACACAGTTCCACGCTGTCTTATGGAGTTGCTAGGAGTTGGAATCGCTTGATGGCAGTGAGTTGTTTTTTTTAAGATCATTTTATTGGGGGCTCTTACAGCTTGTATAACAATTCATATATCAATGGTGACAAGCATATTTGTACATATATTGCCATCATTAATTTCTTACATTTACTTTCTACTTGAGCCCTTGGTATCAGTTCCTCTTTTCTCCTCCCACTCCCCTCCCACCTTTGTGACCCCTGCATAAATTATAAATTATTATTATTTCCATACTTTACACTGACCACTGTCTCCCCTTCCTCGATGGTTTCTTCCCCCCTCCTCTCCTCACCTTCCCCTAACCCTCCCGGTATCGCTACTCCCATTTTTATTCCTGAGGGGTATATCTGACTTGGATTCTGTGTGTTGTGAGCTCTTATCTGTACCAGTGTACATGCCCTGGTCTAGCCAGAACTGAAAGGCAGGACTGGGATCATGATAGTGGGGGGTGAAGAAGCCTCCAGAAGCCAGAGGAATATTGTGTGTTTCATCGGTGCTATCCTGCGCCCTGGTTGAGTTGTTGTTTGTAATGCTTGTTCTCAGAGGTCCCTCGGTGGCATGATGGTTTGCTATCAACGGCTAGCCTACAGGCTGGTCTTTCAAACTCACCACTGGTGTCACGGAAGAAAGATCTGGTAATCTGCTTCCAAGAGACCCCTATGAAGCCGGTTTATTCTGTTGACACAGGCTTTCCCGCAGTGAGTTGGAATCCAGTTTCATTTGGTTTTTCGTGCTTCCCAACCCACTTCGTCAAGTGATTGTCCCCAAGTGTGCTGTCTTTTTCACTACTTGTCTTAATCCTCGTCATCCATCAAGGCTCAGTTCAAGGTCTAGAAAGCAATTCTTAACCCCTGCAGTCTGCAGTGAATGCTGAATGGGTAAGCGCACCTCTTCCTCAACACAACAGCAAAACACAGATGTACGAACGGTTGTGTATTGCCTCATGTGGGCTGGCTTGATTTACACTCTCACTAGAATCACACTGTTTTCAAGGTAGGACGCTGCCCTATCCCATCTTCACATCACCCTAGCCCAGGGCGAGAGAAGCAGTCAAGTTCGGACCACAACCCCACAAGCTCTCAGATGCTCAGAGTCACTCAATGCCCAGTAAGGTGGATGGATGGATGGAAGAAGCTCTTTGCATGTGTGTCTGTTTTGAATAACTTATCGTTAGAGACAAGGATGATGACACTTCATCTCACCTACTTGGGACATGTTACCCGAAGAAGCCAGTCCCTGGAGAAGGACATCAAGCTTGGTAAAGTGGAAAGATAGTGAAAATGAGGAAAGCCCTCAAAAGATGGACTGGCCCAGTGGCTGAAACAATGGGCTCACATACAAACAATGGTGAGGATGGGGCAGGATGGCGCAGTGTTGCTCACAGGGTTGCTATGAGTTGGAATCAACTGGATGGATGGCCCCTCCGAACATCAACTTCATTGTCAAACGTCTGGTGAATGTTGGCTTAACAGAAAAATGAGTGAATGAATGTACAAAAGGTCAAAGAATAGAAGAAACCCACATGCACGAAGCTGGCCAGTTGATTCATGGGTTAGCAAGTGGACCACCAAAATCCGTGTTGCAATCCTAATCCCTGTACCGGTGGACTAACACCCTTGTGGTGCAGCGGGTTCAGTGTTTGGCTATTAACAGAAAAGTTGGCAGTTCAAACCCACCATTTGCTCCGCAGGAGCAAGATGAGGCAGTGTGCTCAAAAAAAGATTTATAGCCTTGTCAACTCTACTCCGTCCTCTGGGTCAGAATCATCTCTGATTATCTGTGGCTGTAAAGTAATACAATATAATGTCATCACTTTCCATAATGCAATCTAATGCTAAGTTCACAACTCTCTATACTATTGGAGGGTGTGTCTGAAACCTAGTCACTTGTGAGTTATAAAAAGATCAAAATAGGCACAGAGATAAGCACATACTTGGGAACACAGATGTCGTGTGAGAATCATCAAGAATTGGAAAGGATTCCTGCTTAGACTTTTAGCTTTCATATGGAAGTGAAAACTGACATTAACTATTTTGGGATGTTATTGGCCAATTTGAACAAGTAGGAAACAATCTAAATATCTGTACATATATGACTCTGTTGAGGTATAATCATACAATAGGATACTCTATAGCAGCGGTTCTCAACCTGTGGGCTGCGACCCCTTTGGGGGTCAAATGACCCTTTCACAGGGGTCGCCTGATTCATAACAGTAGCAAAATTAGTTATGAGGCAGAAACAAAAATAATTTTATGATTGAGGGGTCACCACAACATGAGGAACTGTATTAAAGGGTCGCGGCATTAAGAAGGTTGAGAATCACTGCTCTATAGCATTGCAAGTAAGTGCACTAGAATCAGAACAGGGGTCAGCAAACTTTTGAGATGTAAGAACCAGTCCTGTCGCTCACAACCATATAAAACTTAATTGAGATCCATAAATACATTTATACAAACAGATGAAATCTCCATGATCTGAATAATACCTTTACTTTTTTTCAACTTTCCCTCAGAGTGATGTGTAGGTACTGCAAGAACCACACATGCCTCTGGAGCTGCACTTGCCAATCCTGGACTAGAACTGGAGACACAGAGCTACGCAGATGAAGCTCAAGAAAATATGCTGGAAAAAACACATTTAATATGCAAGCAAAAACAGGATTTAGTGAAGTGTCTGGAAGCAAAGTTGACGTTCAGAAATCGCTAACATGCAGGAAATGCCATTTACAACAGCAAAAACAAAGAGACGACATTAAGGACCAAACTTAGCAACGAACACGCAAACTCTATGTGAGAAAACCTTTTAAAACTACCCAGAACAGAAATCTTGAATGATTGAAAATACTTAAGCTATTCCTGGACAGGATAATTTAACATCAGAAACATGTTAATTCCCCCTAAATGAATTCATAAATTTAATATAATTTGATGAAGCTAGACAAATTGATACTAAGCTTCACATGGAAAAATAAATCTTCAAGAATCACTGGGAAAACACTAAGAAAGAAAAGCCTCAAAGAGGTGGGGGTTATTAAGGCCCATCTGACCTAAAAATACTCTCTGGTTCCCGTAGTTAAAGTAATGTGGCAATGCCACAGACATGGAGAAGCGAAATAAAAGAAGTGTAGGCATAGACTCAGTTACACTTGGAATTTTCGTATAGAACAAAGGTGACATCTCAAATCACTGAAGCAAAGAATAATTTTTTCAAAAAAATGTTACTGGGACAACGGTTAACCACTTGGAAAAAGATTAAATTGGATACATATTTCACACCAAACACAAGAGTAAATTCCAGATGGATCAAAGACGTAAAGGTAAAAACTAAGATCATAAGAATGCTAGTGGAAAATGTGGGGGGATTATTTTATAACTTGGGTGTAGGGAAGCCTTTTCTTCCAATAGCCCAAAACTACATATTTAGTAAAGAAAAGATTATAAAAGATCTAATAACTTTTGCATGCATGATATACTTTTGATTCAAAGATACAAAAACCTTGAAAGGATGGAATAAGATAAATCTCGCACAAAGGAACTCCAGGAAAGGCAAAATGTCTATGCTAATATCAGACAAAACAGATTTTTAAAAGGAAACCATTACTAGATATAAACAAGGGCATTTTGTAATGATAATGTAGCAGGAAGATACAGCAGTTATAAACATATATGCACCAAGTAAATGTGAATCAAATGACACAAGCAAAAACTAAGAACGATATATGCCATTCACAAATAATAATTAGAATGATACCTTACTTGTCATTTGATTTCCCTTTTGACCCAATTTAACGTTGTTTCCATTTAAAAAAAAGACGTGAAGGGAAAATGCACATGGATAAGCCTCCGGTGAACTCCCTCTGACCCACAGACCAGGGACGTGAGTAGCCTTGCCATCACACAGAGTATATTGGAAAGTGGAATTATAGCAAATGCAGTTAGATTAAAATTTGACACTTTATCATTTGATGTCCCTTTTGACCTATTTTAAATTTGTTCTAGTCTTTAATATTTTCTGATTTTTTTTATTGAGGTTTTTATCTGATTTATTTTATTATTGTTAATGCTTTTTTGTTATGTTTGAGATTTGGGGTTTGGTTTTTTTTTCTATATATAGAATCCAGGAGAGGTAAATTTAAAGAGATAGTAACTGGGTTACTAGTTTCTTGGGGGTATGGTAGAGAAGGTTGAGGGGGAATGTGAGCTAATAAACAAAAAAGAAGTAAATGTTCTAAAATTGATTATGTTGTTGATTATACAACTCTTTTTAATATGGTTGAACTATTGAATTGTATGGTATGTGAGTTAAATATCAATAAAACTGTTAAAAAACGAGACCACTAAAATATTTTTTTAATTTAATTACCAATTAGAGGCTTCAATAACTCTAGTTTCAATAAAGGACAAAACAGCTCGACAGAAGATCAGGAAGTGTACATGATACACCCTCTGTGGTAGACTGTGAAACACACCTCAACAAATTTCAAAAAGGAAAGTAAAATAAAGTATGCGGTCTGACCATAACAGGATGAAATTAGCAACAGAAAAAGAGATTGGGAAACTCACAGATATGTGAAAAAGTAATGCAGTCCTAAATCACCATTAGGCCAAAACAGAAATCAGAAAATATTTTGAAATGAATAATAAAATATACACAGTACATCAAAGCTTATAGCACGCAGCTAAAGCACTGCTTAGAGAGAAAATTATCCTTGTAAATGCATATATAAAGAAAAAATCAGGGTAAAACAGAATCTGGTTATTTGAAAAGATCGACCTAATGAAGTTATACTGCTCAAGACAAAATGGAGAGACGACTTAAATTATTAGATTCAGATGTAAAAGAGGGAACATCACTGTCAACCTCAGAAAAATAAAAAGGAATATAAAGAAATGCTATGAATGACCGTATTGACAAATTGACAAATCAGGCAACTGAGAGGAAACGAACAAATTATTAGGTAGACACAAACTATCAGAGTTGACTGTAGTACAGTGAATGACTTAATATGGTTCTTCTAGCCATAGCCTGCATTACTCCCACCAAGTGACTATTGTTTTCTTGATAGTGTGGGTAAGAAGGTGAGAGAGGATACAGATTGGATTATATGGTTCCTTTTTGAGTGATTGTGAACAGGGCTGATCGTGGATGTCATCCTGCTGGGTGTAAAATGAGCCATCTCAGAAGCAGAACAGGAGAAGGGAAGAGCAAGAGAGAGGCGTCAGGGTAGACAGGTACATTTTTTGAACCCTGAGATCCTTGCACCTCCTTGGTCCGCAAGGCAGCTTCACCACCAGATGGATGGTAGAGGAGCAGCCACAGCACAGCCAGGAGTGGAGCGTGCGAGAGGGAAGTGGACTTCCCAGTCCACAGAGCAGGGAAGGCTGAGTGCTTTGGGCAGGAGCTTCATTGGTGGGGTGGGATGCCTCTGGGCATTTAAGTGGGGAAACTGGGCTTGCTGACTCATGGAGCTGGGGCTGAGTGGTTGAGGCTTATAGCGGAGTGGTATGTCCTTTGGGCATTTGTTGGCAGTCCTAAAAGAGCCTTGTAATCTTGCTCCAGCCAGGCAGAGGCCAAGCCAAGCCAAAAGGCTGAGGGCCAGAGAGAAGGTCTGCCTGCTGGCATGGCAGAGAAAAAACTATCCTGAATGAACAACTTTATCCTGAGTATTTCTTACCTGAATTGTAACCTGTTAACTTCCTAGTAAACCCCACGATTGTGAGCATCATCTGTGAGTTACGTGTGGCCATAAAACCCCACCATAGAGAGAGCACAGGAGGGAGGGTTGGTGTCATAATAGAGTAAAAGGAATTGAGGCTGGAGACATGTCTGACCTCTGGAGTCATGTGACAACCTTGGGAGCCGAAGGACAGTTATGGGCTCAGAGCATTTCTTCACTGACTCCAGAAGCAATTGACAGCATCGGTAGAACTATAGCAAGTGAACCCTGATAGTGCTATGGGTCATGTGTTGGGCTGCTAACTGCAAGGTTGGCTGTTCAAGTCCACCAGCTGCCCCTCAGCAGTCAGATGAAGGTGCTTGTTCCTGTAAAGATTTACAGACTTGGAAACCCCATATAAGGTTCACTGTGAGTTGGAATCAACTCAGTGGCAGTGGGTTTAGGTCTAACAAATAAAGAGGTGGAATGATGAGCAATATTAAACTATTTTCAAAGGAAAGCTCAGGTCCAGATGACTTCACTACTGAATTCTACCAAACATTTAAAGAAAGATTAATAGTGATTCTCCAAAAGTAATATAGGTGGAGGCATCACTTGATCAGGCCAGTACTACGCCGATACCAAACCCGACAAGGACATCAATAGACCAATATCCCTTACAAAACAGGTGCAAAATTCTTCAGCAAAATACTAGCAAGTCTAATCCGGCAGCATATCGATATAGAATAGAAAAATAGTATTTTTCATACATATCTCTGTGTGTATTTGCGGGGGGCGGGGAGTCCCAAGTGGTCCATATCAGGTTAAGGAAGTTCTCTTTTACAGTAGAACTCGGGTACTGACCGCATCAGTGCGCAACATAATCGGATATTGACGCCAAATGTCGAGAACATTTTGCATCGGTTCCAAGCGTTTTGCTATAATTTTCTTAGTTTTGTGGCTTTTTGTACTGCTTTTAGGTTAAAAAAAAAAAAGGGTCCTAAGAAAGAGTTTTTTGAAAAGAATCATCATGATAAAGAACTAGTTAACTGTGTTATCGATATTGTTGATGATAATTTAGGAAACCCTTTTAGAGCACAGTTAAGGAAATGCCAACAGCAGACCACATTTTTAGAGAAAGCCAGCCAGGTCCTAGTGAAAAAGGCAAAGGGGGAAAAACTCCTGAAAAGCAGCTACATGTTGATTTGATGGAAGGGGATTCCCCTTCCAAACAATGACTCTCTCTCCATCTCTCCTCTCCACATCCGTGTCCACAGATCCAGATCCTCATCAATTTCAAGGTATGGACCATACTGCCGTTGTTAAAAACTCATTTTAATGTTGTGTTTCTTATTCAAATTATATTATTTAACTCTGAACTTATTTACTTTGAAATTTCTGTGCAATGTTTTGTATAAAAAAAGGCAAGGTGAGGGTAAAAACATGGTGGTCGAGAATGGATTAATGCGTTTTCAGTTATTTCTTATGGGAAAAATTGATTCAGAACTCGACTGCATCGGATCACGACACTCCTTCTGGAATGGATTAGCGTCGAGGTTCAGGGTTCTACTGTAGTCCTGTTTGTTGAGTGTTTTTATTCTGAAAGGTATTGAATTTTGTCAAATACCTTTTCTGCATTGAGATGTAGTCAGTTAAGATGGCCCTCCTAGCCATAATTCCTTATGTGATACATTTAAACCCTGAACTGTATGTCTGTGGCTATAAGCCCATTTTGGAATTCTCTGCTACGCTGATGGACAGGAATCAGGTGGGGCTAAGTCCTGGCCTTAGTAGACGGTGTGAGCTGTCACACTCTTTGTGTCCTTGGTGGTATCTTTAGACTCTGCCAGAGAATGTGACTTTAGACACCATCCTTCATTTTCCTTGGGGGAATGGTCAGCTATCAGGCAAAACCCACACCTCTATTACAGCCCTGCCTCTTGGACCACCAGAAGAACACATTCTAGGTCTCTGTCTGAAGTGGTAGACCAGGCCAAGACCAGAGGCACCAGGGACTGTGGCCCAGAGACAAGGAGAAGCTTGTGGAACTGAGACTGCAGACAGGTGGGCTGGCTTTCTGGCACCCAGAGGCAGAAGCCAAGGCACCAAACAGCTGAGAGGCTGAAGACCAGCCAGAAACGTGGTTGCTCAGAACCAATGACTGCATCCTGACTGTTGCCTGATGCTGACTTATGTTATTATTCCCTAGTAAGTCCTCACAATGGTGAGTCTGGTCTATGAGGCCTATACAGCCATTGCAGTGCGTGCTCCAGCCCAGCCGAGAAGGAGGGTGCCATTGAGGAAGGGTTGCTGCCAGCATGAGAAAGAAGGATGGAGTACGAGGCATGTCTGACCCCTGCCTCGTGGCAATAGGAAAGCCAGACTTCAGATACAGCCTCCTGGCATTGCCAGCATGTGTCTATCAATAGATGGTATGGCTTTGCTTTTTTATTTAATTGATACTATATTAATTGGTTTTTGAATGGTGAACCAGTCTTGGGATAAACTCATTTGTAAAAGACCAGAAGAAAATTTATATACATATAAATAATAGAATAGATATAATAAAGAATAGAAGAAAAGTATGTCTCTATCTGTAGATAGATAGATATCTATCTCTCTCTATATATATAAGCAGAAAATTTCCTCTCTCTGATACAGCATATCTGTGAAAAAACATAACTTGCATCACACGTAATAGTGGGAGACTAGATGCTTTTCCCACTAAGAGCAGGAGTAAGGCAAGATAAGCTGTTCAACATTGAACTGGAGTTTCCAACCAGGACAGTAAGGCAGAAAACCAATAAAAGTCATCAGATTTGAAAGGAAGAAGTCAAAGTAGTTTATTCAGAGATGGCATGATCCTAATCTAGAAAATCCTAATACAGCCACTAAAAGAAGCTATTTTGCACCATGAGTTGATTGGAATTCACAGTGGCTCTCAGAACAGCAGGACAGAACGCTGCACAGCCCTGCGCTGTCCCCAGGACTGTTCGTTTCGCTGAGGGCTTTGCTTTCACGGTGCTGATCTACCGCACTGAGGGTTGTCCTTTCGCTATTACCAAGCCTGCTGTCCTATTCCAAAGACTGGCCCAAATTAGGACGAAAAAATGAGTCCCGGTTAAAAGACCAACATTCAAAAATCAGTTGTCTTTTTATGTGCTAGCAATGAGCCATCAAAAAATGAAATTAAGAAAGCAGTTTCTTTCAGAATCTCCTCAAAAAGAACAAACTAAATGTCACAAAATGAGTGTGAAACTTATGCACTGAATGTTACAAACATTGGGAAACATTGAAGATATAAATAAATGAAAAAGGACCCCAGGGGTATCTCTAAGGTTGGTGTCACGGGAATGCGAGGGGCCACTTCTCCGCAGGGACACCCCAAATGCACTAGACCATACAGAATCCTCAATGCTGATGGTCAGTTTTAATCACAGAATACTATGTGATAAATATAATTGTGAATTGATTAACTGTAATATTTCTTAGACTATATTAATACTAGCAACAAAAGTGTCTTGTAAAATCTTTCCACATTGAATTACAATGTTATTAGTTGCAACATTAGTAATTGCGAGGAAATCTTTTAAAAAATTTTTCCCTCCTTTCTCCTTAATTACTACTTCATTCTCAAAAATGTTATTGATATAGATTTCTGAATACTAATTACCATACTACTGTAGGTGAATCACCAGAAAATTTGACAAAATCAGCCACGGTAAGAACAATGACACAAAAGCAGCATGTGTGTGTCATTGCAAGGGACTCTCCAGCCCAGTAGAGAGGTCGCGTGCCATGGGAGGAATGATGTCAAAGTAGGGAGGAAGGGTGAGGCAGAGGGCAGGGCTGGCCCCTGCCTCTTGGCAATAAGGAAGCCAGAGTTCACATGTGGCCATGGAGCATTTACAGCACGCATCTATTGTACAGCTTTGCTTTCGATTTGATTGATATTATGTATTATATGAATTGATTTTTAAATGTTGAACCACCCTTGCATTCTTGGGATAAACTCTAATATAGCTAAAGAAACCATGGGATGTAAAGCATCATTGTAATTGGATGGAAATGGCAGCTCTGACTGCAGCCCCTTAAAGGCTCAAAATGTAAATTAGTATGGAATTTTAGCCCTCTAGGTAAACAGGTACATTTAAGCTAGACTAATGTTTTTGTTGTTATAACTAACTACAGGGATCACTTTATAAAAAAAAATACGTTTTCTGCTACAATACTGTACCACAATTTTATAGAGTGATTTTGGTATCACCCACTCAGACAGTGTCATCTGAGCAGTCCAACCCCCCCACACCCTTGGGCTGCCAGTGAGCAAGCATCTCATATTTGAGAATTGGCAGGTTCAACAATGTGAACACGAATCCATCTAAAGCTTCAACACAACCCACAATCAGAATTATAGTTGATTTTTGAACAAACTTGAGATGATCCTAAGTTCAGGATCACCTAATGTAGGAGGACTCACATTTCCTAATATCAAAATGTACTGCAATGCAAAAGTAATCAAGAAGTGTGATGCTGGCTTAGGGACAGGCATAAAGTTCAATGGAATCAAATTGAAAGTCTGAAAATAAACTCATAATATTGATTTCACTGATTTTCAACAAGAGTGCCAAAATCATTTCATGAGAGAAAAATGATCTTTTCAACAAACGGTGGTGGGGCAACTGTATGGTCACGGGCAGTATACTAGGGAGCACCCCCAAAAAATGGAATTGTCCTGGGTGGGGTGGAGCTTTTGTGGTATGCTAGGCAAACATCCAGCAACTCACTCTGAGTTAGTGCACCCAGTGGCGTCACCTGGGAAGGTTCTCTCTGGTCACAGTGAATTTTTTCATAAAAGCAGTGTGGCTCATTTTTTGTGATGGCTGATTTAAGAGAACAGCATGAAGCTATGAAATTTTGTTTCCTACTCAGGAAAAAATGCCACAGAAATTGTTGTGATGTTGAGCACAGCTTACAAGGACAGCACTATGGGAAAAAGTCAAATGTACAAGTGTTTTTTCCGTTTCAAAAACGGCGAAATGTTGATTGATGACAAACCTTGTTCTGGATGTCCGTCATCTTCCCAAATGGATGAAAATGTCACCTTGTATTACATTTGGAATCCGTTCCTTCAGGTCAGACTGTTAATCAAACTTTCTATTTAGAGGTTCTGAAAAGATAGTGTAACCGTGTATGACCAAAAAGGGCCTGATTTGTGAAAGACAGGGGACTGATTTTTGCCACCAAAACAAGGCACCTGATCACACAGTCATCTCAGTGTGCCATTTTTTTTTTTTTGGCAAAAAAACAGCATGACTCTCTTGCCCCATACACCTTCCTCTTGCCCCACACATCTTACTCACCTGACCTTGTTCTGTTTGACTTCTTTTTGTTTCCACAAATGCAAAGTGACATGACTGTTCAGCAGTGTGATGATGTAGAAGAGGTGAAGAAAAAACAAGGGAGGTGCTTCCAGCCATCCAAACAGATTAGTTTGAAAAGTGCTTCCAAGAATGAAATAGCAGATTTGACAAATATATTAAGTGTAATGGAGAGTACTTTGAAGGTGAGAAGGTTGTTTTGTAAAGAAATAAATGCATACATACATAGATACATACATACATAGCTTTGAAAAAAAATTCCAGGTGTTTTTTGGGTACCCCTCATATGTGGACCAATATAGAGAGGCCTTTACCTCACACCATATACACCCCCCCCCCCGCAAAATTAACTCAAAATGGATTGATAGCTAAATTTAAGAGAGAAAACTATAAAATCTTAGAAGAAAATAGAGGAGTAATTGTTCATGAACTTAGATTTAGTAATAGAGTCTTAGATCTTGTTGTTGGTGTGGTTAGATACCATCAAGTCAGCTCCGACCCATAGTGAGCCCATGCACACCCAAACAAAACACTGCCCAGTGTCGTGCCACAATCATTATGTTTGAGTCGATTGTTGCAGCCACTGTGTCGATCCATCCTGTAGAGGGTCTTCCTTATCTTCTCTGCCCCTCCACTTTATCAAGCAGAATTTTCTTCTCCGGACACTTGTCTCTCTTGATAACATGTCCAGAGTTTGTGAGATGAAGTCTCACCACTCTTGCCTCTAAGGAGCATTCTGGCTGTATTTCTTCTAAGACGGATTTGTTGGTTTGTTTGGGTTTTGTTTGTTTTTTTGCCAGTACAAGGTACTTTCAATATCTGACCCATAACGACCCTATAGTACAGTTGTTTGCAAAACTATAATTCTTTACAACAGTAGAAAGCCCTGAGGAGCAGCTAGTAGTTTTGAACTACTGACCTTGCAGTTAGCAACCCGACGAGTAACCATTGTGCCACCAGGGCTCCTGAATTCATAGATAACACACACACACAAAGTATGAGTAACCATTGCAAGAACACATTGTTCTTTTAAATTGGCATTCCAGGATGCACACCTTCCCGAATC
>NW_022111357.1:37940324-37942097 GCF_000313985.2 Echinops telfairi
GAGGGCAAACGTTTTGAGATTGATGAGGGCAACAGGTGTACATATGTGCTGGACTCAATGGATGGATGTATGGACTGTGATGAGAATTGTACGAGCCCTCAATAAAATAATTTTAAAAAAATAATAATGAGGGCAACAAATATACAAATGTACAAATGTGCTTTATACAATTGATGTATGTATGGATTGCGATGAGTTGTATGAGCCCCCAATAAAATGACTTAAAAAAAAAGTATGAGTAACAACAAAAACAGAAAATTATAGACTTCATAAAAATTAAACTTTTGTGTGTCATCTGATAGTATCACTAAAGTGGTAAAAAAAATAGTTATAGAGCATAGACTCCGTTTGCAAGCCACATACCTGTGAGAGATACATCTAGAATACATAAAGAGCTCAGCTGGTGTTGTTACGCTCAATCAGCCCCAGGTAGAGACTCAGGAAACGGTGGCTGGTCTGCACCATCATCGCGAGGGCCGGCGTGCTCCGATCCAGTGCTGCAGCCACTGCATGTTATGAATGCCCCCCACCTGGGGCACTCATCTTCCAACACTACATCAGATAATGGCTTGTTACGATCCATGGGGTTTCCGTTGGCTCATATCTAGAAGTAGCTTTTTCACACCTTTCTGAAAATCCCCACTGACAACTGTCTAGTATGGGTGACCCGATTAGAATTTCAAATGCAGGTGGCATAACGTCTAGCCTCATACTAACACATAAGCCACCCCCCTGTGACAGATTGGCAGCTGTAAATCAATAATATAAAGATAAGGAACCCAATTAAAATGGGGCCAAGGATTTGAATAGACATTTCTTCCATGAAAAAGATAGAAATGGCCAATAAGTACATGAAAAATTCTCAACATCTTTAGGAATCACTTGCAAGGAATATCAAAACGACAGTGAGATACTACATTGCATCCACTCGGTTGGCTGGAATTAAAAAAAAGAAAATCAGATAATAACAAAAGTTAGTAAACCAACCAAACTCACTGCTATCCAGAGTCAATACTGACCCACGGAGACCTCCTGAGGGTGTCTGAGGCTGTAACTGTTTATGGGAGTAGAACACCCAGTCTTTCTTCTGTGGAGCTGCTGGTGGTTTCGAACTGCAAACCATGGGGATCTCAGACCAATGTTCACAAGGATGTGGGGAAATCGAGACTCTCCTCTCCTGCCGGGGGAACTGCAAAGTGGTGCAGCCCCTTTGGAAAGCCGCCTGACATTCCTCAGACCGCTTCCAGAGTTACTGTGTGACTTAGTAATTCCACTCCCAGGTTTGCACCCAAGAGAAATGGTACGGAGTCCATAAACACATTTACACAAATACTCGGAACAGTATTATTCACAGCTATCAAAAAACAGAAACAACTCAAACACAGAACAAAGCATCAGACTCGCTGCCGTGGAGTCTGTGTTGACTCACATGGGCTCACACAGGGACGCTGCAGGACAGGACAGAACTGCCCGGCCAAGTTCCTGAGGCTGTGGCTCTTTTCAGGCTTTACAGGAGTAGAAAGCTCCATCTTTCTCCCTCAGAGGGGCTGGTGGTTTTGAACTGCTGACTTTGCAGATCACAGCCCAACTCATAATCACTGCACCACCAGGGCTCCTGGTGTCCATTAAGGCATGAGTGGGCAAACAAAATATGGTGTACCCATCCAATGGAATATGATCCGACTGTAAAAAGCACTGCAGTGCCACCCTACTACCAAACCTATAAATATTTGCACCTAGTAGGGTGGCAAGTGGACATTAGGCCTCCTCATG
>NW_022111357.1:37943385-37953021 GCF_000313985.2 Echinops telfairi
CATAATCTATGATCCTCTTCATTGGGAATCCAGATTCTCCAAATCCATAGGGACAAAGTCGATCAGGGGTTGCTTAGGGCTGGGAGGGACGAGGGTAGGGCACAGGCAGGTGGGAAGTAAAGGGTACTAGGTTTGCTTTTGAGGTGATAAAAGTGCTCTGAAACTGACTTGGGGATGATGGCACACCTCTATGAACTTATACTGTGCCCACGGGGTCGAATCCCCCTCAGAGCAATTCTATGGGACAGAGTAAAAGCGCCCTGTGGTTTGCTGAGATGGTAACTCTTGACGGCAGTAGAAGACCTCATTCTTTGACGTGGCTGGTGGTTTTGACGCTGGCCTTTCGGTTAACAGCCCAACAAGTAACCCCCTCTACTACCACGGCTGCCAGTAGGTGCACAGGTTTTTTAAAAGGGGGAAAAATGCATCAAGTCGACCTCAACTCACAGGGACCACGGATAACAAGGTTGGGCTGCCCCTCCCAGTTTCCAAGCTTCCATACATCATCTTCACGGACACCGATGGGCACGTGTTTCTCCCAGGAGCGGCGGGTGGGTTCAAAGTGCTGACTTCTGGTAGCAACAAAGCAACCTGGAGCCGCCAGGGCTCCGGCAGGAATATAAGGAATGTAAATGCTGTCTCGATCAAGCTGTTTAAATTTTTAATTAAAAAGACAGTTTGATTAGAAACAAGCTCTTCACATAATCTCTAAGTACCGCCTGGTGATAGACTTACTAATTATCAAAAGGGAAACAAAAGCTTCCTAACGGAAACCCCCTTCACCAAGTGAGCAGGTACCAGCAATGGTAGAGCGAGGCATCGTGCACCTGCCGACAGGAGGTATTGAGAAGGACATCAACACTTCGGTTGTACTTTGGACAAAACGATCGAACCCGATCAAACCATGAGAGATCTCAGACCAATTGGACTGAGGACCCGTCTACCAAATAACTGGCCTGTACACTTTAAAAATGTCAAATTCAAGAAATTTAAAAAACACACCAAAAAACCTTCAGAATTGCTGCGATGGAAAGAGCCTAATGAGGCAGGACAACTCCATGCAGCATTGACCCTGGATGGAATCTCGGACCAGAACACGACAAACCCAACCACTGTCATCTCAGTTTTGATATCAGGACCTCTGGGGAACAATGCCCATTGAGACCCGAGGAATGGAAAATAGTATTTTATCAATCTAAATCTCCTGATTTTGATCACTGTGTCAAGGATCAAGATCCTTGGTTTGGGGGAAATGCAAAATGATGGATTTCGAGATAAATAACATCAGGTTTTCAACTTAGCCTCTAATTGTTCACGGGGGAAATACATATGTTTCAGAAAAAATACACAATCTAGAAAAAGATTTAACGTTTTATATATATGCACAATGAGAGATAAATAGACGGATAGATAATTAAGCGCATGTTGCAAAATGTTCATTGTGGAATCTGAGATAATGATATACGATAAGTCTCTGTGCTATTTTGCAACTTCTCAGTCCTTAAATTATTTCAAACAAACAAACAAATAACTTAACACTTTTTGGAAAGCATATTGTGCAGTACAATGTCATTTGTATAAAGTTTAAAAACATTGTTTAGAAACATGTACCCATATAACCAAAATATAGGAGCATCTGTGGTAGCAGTTACCTTGGGAGAGGGATACAATAACTGTGTTTTATTCTCAAGCTGGTGGTGGGCATGGGCCTTTGAGTATTCCTGAAATCTCTTATATTTCTATATATCTTAAATATTGCATAATAAAGTTTTACATGAAAATAAAAACGATCTGCCGTTCATCCATTCTTCCCTCCTCCCCTCTTCCAACAATGCAGGATTATACGATCCCTCTCGCCTGAGATGTAGTGCCCAATAAGCCAAGTAAGCACGAGCTTACATACGGCTCTATATTGCATAGTTTCATATGAGCCATGTAGCTGATTCTAACTGGAGATGCACTCATGCGTGTGGCCCCACAGAGTGTTCAATGGCTGATCTTTTGGAAACAGGGTCACCAGGCCTTTCTTCCGAAATGCTTTTGGTGGCCTCAACCACCCAACTTTTGGGTTAGCAGAAGCAAGTAACCATTTGCACCACCCAGAGACTTCCCAGGAAGGAGATTTTTAACAAAGACACGAAAGAATGAGGAGCCGTTGGATAATGGGAGAGAGGCAGCGCCAAGCAGAGGCGACAGCCCTAAGAGAGGCCCACAGTAGTGGGAACCATTGGCTGAAGAAGCCAGCGTGGCTGATGGGTACGAGGCTGAGACCTTGAAATGGGGTGTGGGGCGGTGCTGGTCAGCATGAGTTTTACTTGAGATGATGTGGGGAGACTCAGAGTCTTCCTGAGAAAAGGAGCGATGTGAGAGAGACACATTCCTAACCCTTCTAATGAGTCCACAGGGAGGACATCAGGCACAGCCTGGGTCAGTCCTCGTCTTTAGCAACAGGCTTCTCGCTTACCGAAGGCAACGTGAGCATCCCCTGAGAGGGCCAGGACCAGGAGAGGGGACGGTCCCTGTCTGAGTCTCACACGTGCGGGGTTGATTCCTGAGAGTCCAGTCCACTAAGAGTGCCAAGCTGGGGCCAACAGGAAGGGTCAACTGCTGGAATGATTCTACTTTGCATGCAAGACATTGGATTCATGGGTTCTCTGGGGCGTACCACTCTCCCACAACCGAATGAGATCAGCCTTTGGCTGCTGTCCATGGAAATTTTTTCAGTGTCCTGAGAGAGCAGGGCAGGGATGAAGGCCACCCTGAGACCTGGTGGCTAAGAGCCCCGAGGCAAGCTTGCCTCTTCCCAGAGTCTGTCACCCCACATATAAAAGTGGAATTAATAAGACCATGGTGGTTGGGAAGAGAAATGAGGCAGCTGTTGACTCCCAGTTACCCTCCTACACAACAGAACAAATGGCTTGGTCCTGTACCATCTCCATGATTGGCTGTGGATCAGGTCATTGGGATAAATTAGATTTTCATTGGCTGGTTTTCAGAACTTGATCACCAGGCCTTTCTTCCTACCCACCTTAGTCTTGAAGTCCAATGAAACCCGCTCAGTTTTATAGCAACAGGCATGCACATACAAAGCGGAACCTCACCCCAATGGATTTTTTTTCAAAGCTATGTATTTAAATTAAAAAAAATCAAAACCTTATCACTTTCAAAGTACTCTCCATTACACTTAATCCATTTGTCAAATCTGCTACTCCATTCTTGGAAACATTTTTCAAACTCATCTGTTTGGATGGCTGACAGCACCTCCCTTGTTTTTTTTCTCTCCACCTCTTCTATGTTGTCAAATTGCTGTTCTTTCAGGTCCCTGTTCATTTGCAGAGACAAAAGAAGTCACACAGAGTGAGGTGAGGTGAGTAAGGTGCATGGAGAAACTGGTGCACTGATATAGCTGTGTGAACAGGTGCATTGCCGGGGTGGCAAAACCAGTCCCACATCTGCCATAAATCAGGCCTTTTTGGTCACACACTCTTTTCAGAACCTCTAAATAGAAAGCATGATTAACAGTCTGACCTGGTGGAATGAACTCCAAATGCACTATCCCCCCCGCACACACAAAAAACAAATGAGCATCATCTTGATCTTTTATTTCACTTGACAAGCTTTTGGGGGTGGGGGGGGTGAGGTGATGATGGCATCTTCCACTGGCTTGATTGATGTTTGCTTTCAGGGTCCTAAGAGTAACACCATGTCTCGTCACCAGCAATGACCTTGGGAAAAAATCTGGGTCACTTCAGAGCTGTTCTTTCAAAGCACAGCATGTTTCCAGTCCACACTCTTTTTCCTGGTCAGTAAGAAGCCAAGGCACAAAATTCACAGTGACCCTTCTCGTTCCCAAATCTTCCTTTAAAATTCACTGAACTGAGCTCCAAGATAATCCAGATAACTCCCCATCTCTTCATTGGTCTGCTGTCAGTCTTCAAGCACAAATGCACGGATTTTGTCAACACTTTCCTCTGTTCGGGAAGTTGATGGACATCCAGAACAAGGTTTGTCATCAATTGACATTTCACCTTTTTTGAAATGAGAAAACTATTCATATATTTAAATTTTTCTCATAGCGCTGTCCTTGTAAGCTGTGTTCAACATCACAGCAGTTTCTGGGACATTTTCCCTGAGCAGGAAATAAAATTTCACAGTGGCACACTGTTCTCTTATATTAGCCATCACAAAAAACGAGGTTTGAGTGAAACTGCTTTTAGGAAAAATTCACTGTGACCAAAGAGAACCTTCCCAGGTGACGCCACTAGGTGCACTAACTCAGAGTAAGTTGCTAGATGCTCACCTAATGGCAAACATGCATATCATGAAAGCTCTGCCCAGTGGAGCTTTTTTCTGGGTTTTGGGGGGGTGCCCCCTCTTATATGCAGGACACGCTCACCTAATGGCAAACATGCATACCATGAAAGCTTGGCCGGGTGGAGCTTTTTTCCAGGTTTTGGGGGCGTGCCCCCTCTTATAAGCAGGACCTGCAAAAGTGCCTTTTACTCCCTTAATCTCCTCCTCTTGCCTTTCCCAAGAGCATCTCAATTTCTCATCCTAAAATGAATAGTCAGTTCCCAGGCTTGGGATGCTGTGAGTCCATGACTTCCAGGGAAAAGATGCTAATTGCAGCCTAGGAGAACTGAGGGTGTCTGGCAGAACCAGCGTGGTGGCTAAGAAAGCTTCTCTTTTCCTTGGGGAGCTGGGCAAATTCCTTCCTGCCTTCCATTATGGCCACAGCTGTCCCCCCACCCCCCCCACCCCCGTGAGAGGGAGTCCTCTCACCCCTCCGCCACACAGTCTAGCAGGGGCTTCTGGGCCCCAAAGCCTCATCAGCCTGCAGCTATTTGAGAGTCTGCTAGCCCTAGGCAATCCTTCTGCCCTCTCATCTTGGCAGGCGTTCACACACAGATGGATCATGTCTTAATCTTCCTATGAAATTTACACTTCTGGAGCGCAAGGAACCACACACAGATTCCATTTGCCTGTACTCTCCAAGGCCAGTTGCATGATGCCAGGCTATGAGTACATGGGCAATAAGTACTTGTGGACTCAACGATAATAACATATAGATCCATTTAAATTTTTTAATGAGAAAAAAGGACTAAAATTAGATAATGAAAGTTCTGCCTCATGTACCAAATTTTTGAACTTTTTCTAGAAACGCTTTTTTTTAATTGTATGGACTTTGCAGGGAACCAAGCAATTAATGCCTCTTCATTACAATTTAGGACTGGAACTGGAATATTAAAATTGCCATTAAGTGGGATGTGCACGAAATGCTAAAAGTCTCCTGGTGAATAATTCCTGGCTATAATGACTTTGCCAAACCTTAAATCTTACTCCTAGACGTGGGAGGAAAAGAGGGGAAAAGACAGCTATATCAACTTTGTCCATTTAAATATCCTTTTAAGATATCTAGAACCCATCCCTCTATTGCTCAACAACCCCTAGCAATTTATTTTGCCCTCATTTATTTCTGTCTCCCAAGGGGATCCTGTCTGATTATTGGAAATTAGTTATTCCAGCCAGTAAACGCTTTAGACTGTTTTGATATAAATAATCCCCAATTCTGGCCATGCACTGGGGCCTGGGGAGGGTGACTGCCCTGTGACATGCTGAGCAGCACCACACTGCTTGTCCTCCTTCTGTCCTTTTGTCCGGCATGGCCGTCCACTGATCAGAAGCGCCATGGGTCTGGGCAGATCAACCTCTAAGGAGCCATATTTTTCTAGATACACATTTAATCAGACTCTCTTTTATCCCCTTATGTCCCAAACCAAACTCACGGCCATCCAGTTGATGCCAACTCAGAGTGACCCTACAGGACAGGGTAGAGCTGCCCTTGTGGGCTTGCAACACTGTAGTCCTTTATGGGAGTAGAAATCTCCGTGTTTCTCTGGAGGAGCGGCTAGTGGTCTCAAGCTGCTGGCTTTGTGAATCACAGTCCAATGATAACCACTTCTCTAGGAACTACAATTTGCTGTCTACAGATGAAACTTGAGTGGGGACTCACCAGTCCATTTTGTTATTCCAGGTCTCGAAAGTTTTCCACCTTTGACAGGCTGCAGTCTGACCACTTTCTCTCCAGAAACCTGTTATCATCGAGTCAATGTAGACTCATAGTGACCCTGCCTAGGGTTTCTGAAGCTTTGTAAATTGTTACAGGAGCTAACAGCCTCACTTTTCTCCTGGAGTGCTGCTGGTGGGTTTGAACCGCTGACCTCGCCCAAAGCCTGACTTACAGCACCACCGGGGCCCCTTTATCTCTCTATTAGTGGGAAATGGAAGGAACACTGGTGGAATAGTGGTTACTCATTGGACTGCTAGCCACAAGGTCAGCAGTTCAAAATATCAGTCGCTCCATGGGAGAAAGATGAGGCTTTCTATTAGTCTCGGAAACGCACAAGAGGCAGTTCTACCCTGTCCTATAGGGTTGCCATGAGCTGGCATTGACTCTGGCAGTTAGTTTGGTTTTTTTTGTTTATTTGATGAGTGAAAAACGTAATAGGCATCTGTGAGATCTGGATGTTGCATAAAGCAGAGACATGTCAGAGACCCCACATACTTTCCACTAACATGAGCAATAGAAAAGTGATCAGACCACACCGTGTCAACAGTGAAGTTTTGCAAGAGCTGGAAACACAAGGCAGGCCTGGCAGGCCTAAGAGGAAAATAAGGATCCCTGAATTCTAAGACTCGCAGCAGAAGGGAGCAGCCAGATATTTACTTGAGCGTCACGTGCTCACAAGAAACGTGGGGATCAGCCTGGGTGCTGCTTGAATCCGATCTCGCCTTCCCAGGCTCTGAGCAGCATTGCTGTCACGTGCCTTCGGGCTGATTTTTGACTCATCACGCCCGTGTGACGGGGTCTAACGGCCTCATAGGGTGGGCTAGGGGGCAGTCTTTCTGGGAGAAGACTTCCAGGTCTCTCTCCCTCAGAGCCACAGGGCGCGTTCAAACCTCCAGCCTCTCAGTTAGCGATCGAGCACTCAACCTGTGTGCCAACCCGGCTCCTTCCGGGGCCCTCGGCACCTGCAATATGGTTACGTCCTGGTCCCTGCCCTCTCCCCTTTCAACTTTCCACAAATGAAGTGCTATTTTCCGAAGAAGCCCTCCGATTCTTGCTGTCGCACAGCAGGGCCGCGTGCTCACCGTGATAATAAATGTATGTAAGCGATCACATGTAGAAATCATTTTTAAGTTGAGATATCTTTCAGAGGCAAAATGATCTATATGCTGAAAGACAGAGCTCATAAATCTTTTGGAGAAATGATAGGGCCTTATTCCATGATTTAAAGAACAGCACCATAAAAAAAATAATTCCACATATAAATATTTAAATACAGTTGATTATATTCAATACCTGTCCAAATTTATCCTCCATATAGATCTTTCCCAACTCAGGACAAGGCCGGTGAATGAGAAGACGCTGGAAAGTATCAAAAACATAAACTAGGACACTTGGCCATGTCTGCAGGAGACAAGGCTGTGTTTAAAAGCACCTTATCAAAAAGTGACCATTTTATGACCAGCTATTGAGAAGAGAAGAAGATGGTAGTGAGAAAGCTTTTAGTAAAAGTGGGTTTTATAAAAAAAAAATGTTTTTTGGACTGCTTTCTATGGGCTTAAAATACATGATACGTTTCTGTTTTTAAAAATGTATCCTTTCCATGTAGGTCACAAATACGTATGTAAATGTATGTATGCCTCCGTTCATCTACACGGAGATGAGCTCAAGCTCAGGGCAAGAAAGACTGAATAAAATGTAGGTCACCACTTGTTCCCTTCCTGTCTTCCAGGACCTGTCACTTGGCATCAGAGATTGTAGGAGAAATGCAGAGAAATCGGACTGTTGGTGGGAACTTCAAGGCACCGCCTCTCCTGTACAGTTTACCTGAAGATAGATGGAGCACCCGGAGAAGGTAATTTTCAAGCCCTTACATACTCCATCCATGGAGTTCTTGGAGACTTCTAGACACCCAAAACACCTACCTCCATCCAATGCTGTGCCATCCAGGAGAACCGCCACCTGGGCTCTCTCAGCGGGCACCAAACCCAAACCCAACCAGGTACCATGGAGTTAATTCTGACTTCAGGCTACTCCATGGTTTTACAGTAGAACTGCACTTCTAACACTTTCGGTGGCTGGTATTTCTGGAAGTCCATCACTAGGCCTCAAAGTAGTCCTCAACCTCTAACCTGTTGGTTAGCCACTGACAGCATTAACCATTTGTCACACCCAGGGATTCAAGTGGGCACCCATGGGTGAAATTCTGTGTCTATGTTCCTCACTTCCCCCCAGGGCACCCTTTGCTCCAGTGGCCGCCTCTGCACATCTAATGTCCAGTGGAATCCATCTTCCGTTATCAGGGACATAACCAGCTGGGGGATACAGTTGTCAGCGGAGTGAAGTTCCCTGCTTCAGGGCCCTAATGTCCAAAGGGCACTTGGCTGTCATGAGAGAGCGGGGACTTAACAAAACGACACCCTCTCTAGACAGCAAATGGCGGTTTCCACAGGGCCAGCAGAAGACTCGACATCTCAAAGGGTTTCAGGGCTCGAGAGGCTCTGTCTCTTGAATGGTGGCCCTCCCCAGGGCCGCCCGGGCTCAGCTCTGGCTTTTCAATAAAAGCAATCGGACCTTCAAAAGGCAGCCCTTGCAGCCTGATTCAGAGGGTTTGCCACAGTCTCCTGCTCGCCAGAGACAGCTGCTGTGTCCTTAGGTGCTTTTGAGGTACTGTGACTCAGCGAACGGCCCCCTGAATCACACGCCCAAATGCTTCCTGGTCGCGCGCCACCCTTACTTACTATCAGTGTTCAGCTGAGCCCCTAGTTACCTCGTCTAATCGGGAGCTCCCTCTCTCCCACTGACTTGCTACTTCACCAAGCATGCTGTCCCGCTCCAGGGAGGGTCCCTCCTGAGGGTGTAAATACACAAGACAAGTCTCGCCCTCCTTGATTCTAAGGAGCTTTCTGTCTGTCATTCCTCCAAAGGACATTTGCTCGTTTCTTCTGGCCGCCCGTGATGGGTTCAATATTCTTCACCAACATCACAGTTCAGGAGGACCAATGCTTCTTTGGTCTTCTTTTGCTAGTGTTCCATTTTTGCATGCATATACAGCAAGGTGAAAAGACCATGGTTAGGTCAGGCACATCTGAGTCATTAAAGTGACATATTATTTTTTTAACCACTTAATTTAATAAGCTCTTCTGTGCCAATTGTCCCAGCGTGCTACATCCTTTCATGCTTCCGTGGGCGCTGTTTGGTGATCTGAGCTGAGCAAACTCCTTGACAACATCAATTTCTTGGCCATTTGTCACGGTGTTGTTCATTGGCCCAGTTGTAGGGATTTTCATTTTCTTTTTGTTCAGGTGTAGTCCACACATGCTGAAGTCTTCTCCCTTTGTCAGCGTGGCAGTCACCTACCCTGGTGTCAATTTCAGGATTAAGAGTGTAGGGGTGGAGTCTAGGCTGCCAATCTGGAGTCTGGAGATAGCCAATGAGACTTCTATGGGCATGGCCTTCTCTGAGAATTCTGGGAAATCTGGTACTTCCCCCTTGGAAGCAGAAGACACCTCTCTCTCTCTCTCTCTCTCTCTCTCTCTCTCTCTCTCTCTCTCTCTCTCTCTCTCTTT
>NW_022111357.1:37953121-37956109 GCF_000313985.2 Echinops telfairi
TCTCTCTCTCTCTCTCTCTCTCTCCCTCCCTCTCTCTCTCTGCTACTCCCTGGGAGACATGGCAGATGACAAGACCTCTGAAGCCGGAGAAGCCACGTAGAGACCCCTGCCAGCGCTGAGATTCTTACAACGCCATTGGATCCAAAAACTCTCTACCCACTGCCTTGTGATCATCCTGCATTTGGCTTCATTGCATGTGTTTCATGAGTCTGAAGACAACTTTAGGCATTGCTGTCGGACATATGGGCTAATGTCGGACTTATGGACTTGATCTGGACTGGGCGGGAATGTTTTCTCAATGTTCAATTGCTCTTGTTTATAAACCTCTCCCTTATGCACATAGGTGTGTCTGTGGATCTGTTTCTCTCATCCACCCAGACTAACACAATCCATTTCCCTGGCGTTTTCCTCACTTTTGACAAGTCATGTTGTGTCATTTGCATATCACGGACTGTTAATGCATCGCCCTCCCAATTCGCCTCTCCATCCGCTTCTTCAGCATCTGGGTTTAAATCCTTGCCCTGGACTTGTAGTAAGTTACTCAACTTCACTAGGTCTCGCCTCTTCATCTGTAGCGTGGGAATCACACTATCTTCCTTGGCAGGTTGTTCAGAGGCCGTCCCACCTGGTCTACTCTATAGTCGCCTCGACTGCAGCGTGTGGCCACAGCTCAAAGGTTAGCAGCAGGCCACGGCACAAACAGTTCCCCATCCATTGCTCTCAGCCTCAGGGTCTAGCGCTAGTGCTTAGAGTTTAGATTCCAGGTGCTCCTTTCCATGATGGTCCTACTGCTCCTGTTAGATTTCCACCTGCAGGCCACTGTCTTCAGTTCCTTCTCACATCAGGATCGCCCATAAAGCACCGGGGTGCTCTTCAGTGAGAACATATAATGATTTCTGGAGGTTGCAGACACCAGGGGCGAGCAAAGCGGTGCTCTCCAACTGAAGAGTCTCCAGGTGGCACAGATGGTTAATGCGCTTGGCTACTAAACCAAAGGTTAAACAGTCAAGTCCAGCCAGAGGCATTGGGGGAGGAAGACCAGACGAACTCCTTTGGAAAGTTCACAGCCATTGAAAGCTCTATGGGGCACAGTTTGATTCGGCTCTGGGTTGGCATTGACTTAAGAAGAAGCTAGCATTTGCTTTGGTCACAACAGATGGTCAGGAGCCCAAACCCTCCACATACCATAAAGCTGGCATCCAAGGGGTGTCAAACCTACACCTCCAAGTGGCTCGAAGACGCAAAGTGGCTGACTGCCAATGCTTGTCTAGCCTCAGGGCCAGCACTTTGCAGACGTTACCCTGGAACCCCAGCTGGGTGAGCCAAAGCCCCAAGAGGCTAGCAGGAGGAGACAGAGTCCAATGCACATTGGCGTGTGACCATCCAAGGGCTTGCTCCCCACAGAGATGGCACTATCCCTCCCAGAGCTGAGGGGACAAGGCTTCAGTGGGCATCAGCCCATTTCACAGATGGGGGAGCTGAGGCCCAGAGGAGGGGAGGGACCGCATTTCCAGAGTCACACAGTGAGTTCCCAAGATTCTGCGGAAATGAATCTGTCTGTCTTGAT
Source organism: Echinops telfairi (assembly GCF_000313985.2). NCBI lineage: Eukaryota > Metazoa > Chordata > Mammalia > Afrosoricida > Tenrecidae > Echinops > Echinops telfairi. The sequence continues at coordinate 37,954,689 of NW_022111357.1, forward strand.
GCCCAGCTGCACCGTCTGTCCTGGAGACGGAAGGCAAGGCCGAATCCCAGGCTGGGAGACCAATTCCCGGGGATTGCCAACTAGCGGTGCAGAAACCATCAATGACAAAGTGTTCCCTGCCACCCTGTACATTTGTTACCGCCACTTCTGTCCTCGGCCCTCATGCCTCCAGCTGTACCAGATGTGGAGAAAATTACATGTTCCCTGAAACTTAATGACCAAATTTAAAGCAATTTCAAACTAATCAGGGTTCTATTAAGCTGATTTTATTAATTTAACAGTTTTAAGAGTTTAACACAATGATGCGCTCAGAATCTGTGTTGTGGAAACCGTTCATTTAGGTGCCAAAGGGACGGTGCGCTCCTCTCCCCCACCCCCCACCTCCTGCAAGAGAGCCTTCTTCCAAGAAAAGGGTGATTTGGAAAGTAGCTGAATAATGCAAAGATGCACACTTATTGATTGATTCTGCTGTGTGTGTGGGGACACCCAGCCCACCCCTTAGGCTATGAGGAACAATGTGTACACAGTGCTTACACAGAAGGGAAAATAACAAGACAGATCTATGGGGGACTTGAGGGTGCAATGTCACTTTTGAATTCTCTGCCACGCCTTCTTTCACATTGAGACCGCTGAAGAAAGCAACAAGATGCCCCACCCAGTCCTCCGTTGGCTTTGAAATAGAAATGGGGAGAGAATTCACTCTGATGGAGAGGCTGACATGGTCCTGCACCTTGCTATGGCCAAGGGGTTCTTCTTAACAAAGCTGGGCCCACATTAAGCCAAACCAGCAAAGAAGAAAAAAAAAATAGAGGTGGGGGAGTTAGATCCATAATGACTTCCATAAAGACGCTTGATGCCTATAAGCACAGAAAAGCCAAAAGTTAAAATCCAGATTAGAAAAAAAAAAATAATAACCTATATCCCTGTCCAGAGGAGTCCCTGCAAGTGGATGAAGCATTCACCTGCTCATTAAAAGGTAAGCAGTTTGAGTCCCCCTAGAGATGCCTCAGAAGAAAGACCTGGCGATCCGCTTCTGGGAAAACCTTCCATTGAAAACCCCTGTGGGACAGGGAACAACAAGTGATCCAAATCGGTAGTGAAGAGGGTGTAGGAGACCTCATAGGGCGTGATCAAGGGTAATGTAACCAAGAGGAATTGCTGAAACCCAAATGAAGACTGAAAGGAAATAGAGGAAAGAGCTAGGAGGCAAAGGGCATTTAAAGAGGTCTAAATAAAGGCATGTACGTATGTAAATATATTTTTATATGAGGATGGGGAAATAGATCTATGTGCATATATTTATAGGTTTAGTATTAAGGTAGCAGAGGGACATTGGGCATCCACTCAAGTACTCCCTCAATGCAAGAATACTTTCTTCTATTAAACTGGCATTCCATGATACTCACCTACCCGGCACAATC
>NW_022111357.1:37956992-37958091 GCF_000313985.2 Echinops telfairi
AATGTGCTTTACACAATTGATGTATGTATGAATTGTGATAAGAGTTGTATGTGCCCCTAATAAAACGATTTAAAAAGAAAGAAAGAAAAAAACACCCCTGTGAATCGCAGTTCCACTCTGATCCCAGGGAGTCACCAGGAAGCAGGAGCCACACCTGTCTGTAAGAAAACCCAATCAAAACTCCCTGCCACAGAGTCAATGCTGACTCACGGCGACCCTGTAGGACAGGGTAGAACTGCCCCTGTGCATTTCTGAGACTGTCACTCTTTACAAGAGTAGAAAGCCTCATCTTTCTCTCGCAGAGCAGCTGGCAGTTTTGAACTGCTGACTTTATGGTTAGCAGCCCATGTGTGCTGACTTTGTGGTTACCAGCACATCCCCAGTGCTCCCTCAACTAGAAGAAAGGAAAAAGAAAATTCAAGAACTCAATAGGCACCACGAACTGGCGGTGCTGCCTCAGGTGAGTGTCACCGCCTCCCTGGGCTCATGTCCTCAGGTGAGTGACAGGGACCAGCTCCTCTGAGGTGTTTGGGTGACACAGAGGCGTTCATGCACCTGATGTGCTTAGAACAGAGCCCCAGTCAGCCTTCCACTCATGCTCACTGCCACCACCTGTCCGGCTGCCACCCATGTGACCTCGCAGTCCAGAGTCAGTGACGCCTGGCTCGGGCATCGGACAGGTTTACTCTGCTTGTGTCTTCATCGGCTTCTTTCTCCCGTCGTTGAAGTGACGAACGTCATATGTCAAAACACCTCAAACAACCGGAAGTTCAAGGGGAACGTGTGACATTCCCCTTGCCCCTCACCCCCCACCCTCCCACCACCGCCAACCTCAGTCTTTCTCAGGAGCCGTCGCCTTTGAGGATTTTCCCTGAGTAGGGTCATGCGCCTTGATAAAAGATCTAGCTACATGTTCATTCTATGTCATTTATAGCATGCACACGGGCCCAGGGTGGGTGAAGTGCTCAGCTACTGGCCACCAGACTGGCAGTGTACCCAGAAGCACCATGGGAGGAAAAAAGGCCTGGTACGAACTATCGAAAAACCGGCTATTGAAAGCTCAGTGGAGCACGGTTCTACTCTGGTACCACGGGGCTTC
>NW_022111357.1:37959673-37962776 GCF_000313985.2 Echinops telfairi
CCAACTAGCGTTCTCGCTGCAGCTGTCTGGAGCAGCACTGTGGTCAAAGGAACTCCGGCCCTTGCCCTTAGCCACCTCCTACTCCAGTGGATTGAAGGGGGCCGCAGCAGAAAACAAACTGCCCTCGCTCCTTGTGAGCGCACAAGACAATGTCGTTGGTGCAAAGGAGCATGGGCCTTGTGAAACGTGGGTGGTGGGTGTCCTCTGACTGGAATGCTCTCCGTGTTTAGAAAGTTGTTCAAGAACAATAATAAATGCATCTTTAAAGCGGAAAGGGCCAAGAAGCTATCTTTGGGAGCTCTGGAATGCCCAGGTTCCAAGAGGTTTCGATTTTATGGTCCTATTTCGTTAAATACCTAGCTAGAGGAGCAAAGATAAAGGATTGACCATTTTTTATTTTGCTAAGTAGGGAAGTTTTCAAAAATGGCCTTCTGCTTTCATTACTATTTAATAAAGGAAGATATATTTTATGTTTTAATAAAACGATGTTGGACATAAAAGAGAACACTTCCAAGAAAGAACAGTTGGCACTCTTCGTCCGACAAGAGTGCTCAGATGCCACATCATCCTAGTTCCCAACAGTTGGTCACCCCCCCACCCCACCCCCCATGAACAAGAATCGTCAGGGCTCACTCGTCAGGAAGCCCCGCACTAGCCCACACTCCTCGCCTTGTAAGTCCGCTCATCTCTCCCTCCCTCACGGCTTCATTGTCAAGGCTCAGCTCAAAGGCTCCCTGCGCCCCTCTGGCCTGGTGCACCAGCCATTGCCCACTGGCATACCTTGTTGCTCTATCCTGGCTTCCTCTTCTTCAGCCTCTGAGCCCCTCCTGCCTTCCTCCCCAAACCACCAGATAGGACCACCTCCATGCAGACCTGGAGTCACACCACAGCACGACCCTGCCCTGCCTACCGAGCCAACTCTGAGTCACACCCATCAGAGGGACTCCCAAGTTACACCAGCAATGGGACTGTGCCATGCCCCCCGGGAAGACTGCAATGTTCCACACACCAGGGAAACACCAGATTCAATTCTGCCCGTAAGTCTCCTGACACCCCACCAGGGTAACTTTTGAGTTCTACCCCCCAGGAACACTCAGAATTACACTCACCATGAAGACTGAAAATTACACCCCACCAGGGAGATTTTGAATCACACCCACGAAGGAGACATCCAAATTACACCCCACCAGGGTGAATTCCAAATTACACCCCACCAGGGAGAATCTGAAAATTACCCCACCAAGAAGACTCCTGCATGGAACCTGTCTAGGGAGAGATTCAAATTACACCCCACCCGGGTGATGGAATTACACCCCACTAGGATACTTTCAAATTACATCCATCAAGGAGGCTCTGAATTGTACCCCCTGGGAAACCCCCACCAGATGATTCCCTGTGCTGTTGCCGTTGTAGATACATGTTTCTTGTTCCTAACCTAGAACATTCCTTCCCTGAGAAGCTTGCTTCATGTAAGGAATAGCATCTGGCACAGCTTTCTTCAATAAATAATGTTGCGTGAACGGATACATTAAATAATGGATGAATGAACATCATCTAGTTGAAGGCTCCCCTACCAAAATGCAGCTTAAGTGAGGACCACCAACTTCCACAGTCGCAGAGCAGGCAAAGGACCGAGATGAAAGGAGGCTGTCGATCATCTACCAACAACTAAGGGGTGTCTGCAGCAGTCAGATGCGAGGGGAGCATCAGACCCAGGGTTCACAGATCCTTGGTGATTTCTACAGCACATCTGTGCCTGGTCTCAGTGCAGCCTCCCAACACCACTGCCACATGCCTGCAGAAGCGGAATAACAGAAAAAGGAGGCGGAAGAATTGGTGCATTTGAATTGCCTGGGTGAAGAACATTGCATAATCCTGTGGCCAGCCAGAGGAACGGACACGTCCTTCTTGGAAGAAACACAACCAGAATGCTCCTTCAAATAAGTGAGGCTCTGGCTCCTGACTTTGGGCATATCATCCAGAAAGACCAGTTTTCTAGGAAAGGAAATAATGGCTGGCGATTCAAGTTCAAAACGCATTGCCATTGAGCCCATTCCGACCCATAAGGGCCCAGAGTAGAAGCGCCAAGACTGCAACTGTTTACCGGAGTGGACAGTCTCATCTTTCCCCCAAGGAGCTGCTGGTGTATTCAAACTGCTGACCTTGCAGTTAGCAGCCCAACACGTAACCCACTATGCCACCCAGTGGTTTGTAAATGGATAGACACGATAGCCACACCAATGGACTCAACCACAGCCGCGATGACCCAGGAGTGGGCAATGTCTGATTCATTATGCAGATGGGGGCCATCATCAGAGCCAGGGTGATGACCACTAACACCGGCAGGAAGGACACATTATGACCACCACCACCACCCTTTCTTTTTGCAGGAGGCCTCCTGGTGTATGGGGTATACATTGGGCTGCCAAGTTTAAGGTTAGCTGTTCAAAACCATCAGCAGCTCCTTGGAGAAAGATGGGGCTTTCGATTCCTGTAAAGAGTTACAGTCTCAGAAACTCATGCGGCAGTTTTGCCCTGTCCTATAGGGTCAAGATGAGTCAGCATCGACTCAAAATGACAGTGAGTTTGTTAAGTTGTTGTAGTCTTTCTAGACGTTATTTTGCAACAATTTCAGACAGGCTGCTAAAACAGTAGCATAAAAGAATTAGCTTCCTGAATATCCTTCACCTGGATCCCCCAAATGTTAACACGTCCCTCATTTGTTTTCTTCACCGGTTTCTCCCCAAGCATACACACACATATTCCCATGGGATCGTAATGATTCTTTCTAACTCTTTGTCAATAAGACGAAGCCACCAAACCTCTTTAACTCTAAGCATTTTAGTGTGCGTGTCGTAAAGACCAAGACATGAACACTGACGTAAAACGCTATCTGCTTTAGCGATCTTCACATTTCACCACTTGCCCTCTTTTGGGAGCACCAGACTGGACCAAAGTGCATCAGGTTCAAGACCCACTACAGTGTCACACTGAACATCTGCAAAGAGCCCTGATGGTGCAGTGTGTTCGAGACCACCAGCCACTCCTTGGGAGAAAGATGAGGCTCTCCACTCCTATAGAGTCACAGTTTCTGAAGCTCACC
>NW_022111357.1:37967459-37971607 GCF_000313985.2 Echinops telfairi
GGGGGGGATTGTGGAGGGAGGGGAAAAATGAGGAACTGATGCCAGGGCCTTAGGTGGAGAGCAAATTTTTGAGAATGATGAGGGCAATGAATGTACAAATGCGCTTTACACAATTGTTGTGTGTATGGATTGTGAAAAGAGTTGTATGAGCCCCTTATAAAATGATTTTTTTAAAAAGATAACCCAATCAAAAAAACAAAGTAAATGCACAGGTAAACCCAAACCCATGCCCAGAGAGTCTATTTCAACTCTGAGCAACCCCCTACAGGGGTTCTGAGGCTGCCCCTCTTTACCAGAGCAGACAGTCTCATCTCATCTTCCTCCCACGGAGCAGCTGGTGGGTTTGAACCACTGGCTTTGCAGTTAGCAGACCAATGCTTACCCAACAGTGCCACTAATGCAGAGCTAGTTGTGATAAATCAGGTCAAATTCCCCTTCAAAAGAGCAGTACCTATTTGCATTCACGCCAGCAGTCTAGGAAGGGGCTGGTTCCTCACAGCCCCACCACCAGATGTGTTGTCAAGCATTTTCCTTTCTGCCAATCTGACAGGTGAAAAATGATCTCTCAGAGTCGTTTCAATTTGCATTCCTCTAATTATGAGTGAAGTTGAACATCCTTTCATATGCTTCAAGGCTGTTTGTCTATCTTTAACGGGAATTATCTTTCATGTCTTCTGCCCATTTTTCCAGCAGTTTCCTGCCCCCCCCCCCCGCCAATTTTACAATTCTTTATATATTAGGGAGATTAATTCTTCACATGCAATACTTTCTTCCAGTTTGTCTTTTGAATTTTGACTGTGTATATGCTGGGGATGGAAGAGGCTTGGGGTTTTTTTCATTTTGTCATGTAAAAAGTTCTTAGTTTTATGCAATCAGATTTATCTATCTTTTCTTTTGACTCTCAGTAGAAAAACCTTTCCTTATACCTGTATTTTACAAATGCAAAAGCACAAGCTCCTTCCTTTTCCTGTAGGACGTGTACAGGTTTTTTACGTTAATACCAATTATCCATTAGGGAAGGGCCCCTGGGGGCCACATGTTGAGTTTCTAACCACCAGATCAGCCATTCAAAACCATCAGCCGCTCCATAGGAAAGGGAAGCCTTTGAAGATTTACAGTCTTTGAAGACCACACACAGGGGCAGTTCTCCTCGGCCCTACAGGGCCACTGTGATCAGCATCGAGTTCATGGCAGTGAGTTAGAGTTTGACCCATTTGCCAGGTGTGATTCTGGGTGGAGTACAAAGGTCCCTGCTTGTCCACTAGCCAAGAAGTTGGCAGTTCAAACCAGTCCAGAGGGGCAGGCCTGGTGATTTGCACCTGTAAATATTATCGCCAAGAAAACCCTGTGAAACAGTTCTACTCAATGGCAATGAGGTTGGTTTGATTTTGAGGTGTCAAATATATGTCTATTTTTTTTCTTTCTCCAAAGTGTTATCCAGTTGCTCCAGTAGGATATATTGAAAAGCCAATCCGCGGTTTAAGAGGCCACCTTTATCACTGTGCTGAATGTCCACATGTCCTTGGGTTTCCTTCTGGCTTGCTAATTTATTCCGCCATTATTTTGTCTATCTGTGCACCAGCACCACAGTGTTTTAATGAGAGGGACTTTATAGTTTGTTTTAGTGTCATATTAGATTTGATTTCCCATCATTGGGTTGTATCTTGCAGCGTTTTCATGACGACGGCTGATTTTTCCATAGGAAGTTGAGTTCAGGTTGTCCAGCTGAACCATTGCTCTCGAGGGGCTATCAACTCCCAGAGGCCCCCTAGCACAGAGTAGAACTTCACCTGGCATTTCTGGGACTGTCGTCGTCACAGAAGCAGATCCTCAAGTCTTTGACCCTCGAAGCGGCTTGTGGATTGAAACCACCAGACTTTTGGTTAGCTGCTGAGCACTTAGACCACTGTGCCACGACAGCTCCTTAGCGTCATAAATCTCTGTGTTTCCCCCGGCAGTGTGCTCACTTGGTAAATTCATTTGGGGGCAGGCTGACTTTGGTGATGCCAAGTCACCCCGTGCGTGATCATGGGGTGTCTTTCCGGTTGCTGAAGCTGACCTCTGAGTTCGTTCAGAAGCACTTTGAAGTTTTCCTCACATCGCTTTTGCACCTTTCTTCCTAAGTTCCATCCCGACTGGATTCCTTTTCATTGGCTGTGTTGCATTATATCCTCCAACTTGATTTTTACATATTAATTTTTATCCTGCTTCCTCAGTGAAGCCTTCCTTTGATGCCTTTACCATTGAGTATCCAGGATTTTCCCAGTATCCTCTCCTACCATGTGCTAATTGAGGTGACTTTGATTCTAATCAAGTCAAATTGCTTTCATTTCATTTCCCGTACCCATTTGCTAAAGTCTCCAGTGCAGGTATGGGGAAGTAGTGGTGATGGTGGGCATCCTGATCGTAATGGAGAGGGTTCTAAATTTTCCCACTAAATACGATGTTGGCTTGAGGATTCAGGTGCATAAAACAGTTTATCACGTTTAGAAAGAATCCACTAATTCCTGTTTTCTTAACTATATGTGACCCGTAAGGCCTGGATTCTGGGTACCACGAAAAGCTTGTCTGTGGAAATGATCGTATTTCCCTTAGGTCACCTAGCATGATATATTTACATGAATGCATTTTCTAATGCAGAACCAACCTTTCATGCTTGTAATGTAACCTGATTAATCATGGAGTGTTGTTTAAGTAATGTGGTGTTGGATTCAGTTTATGAATAATGTGTGTGGTTCTGTTGCTTCAATATTTATAGGTGATATTCTTTTTCATTTTTAGAATTTATCAGTTTAGCTATCAAAAGTATACTGATTTTCTAAAAGTAACTAAATATGTATTCCTCTATTTCCAATACTCTGAAATAACGAATAGAGAACTGAGAATATTTGGTCTTCGGAAGCTTGATAGAATTCCTCTATGAAACCATCTAGGCTTAGTGATGTTGGTGTGTGGTGTGACGCGTGTGTGTTGGGGAGGCGGGTGATGGCTTCTGGATGCTTTCCCTAGATCCTTTATGGAAAATGGTTTATTCTAGCTTTCCATGCCTAATTAGGATAACATGGGCACTGTGTTTTATCTAGAGCTTTATGTTTAGTTTTATAGAGATCACCAAAATAGTCTCATGATTTCACGTTTATTTCTATGTCAATGGGAGGTTTTCCTGGTCATGTTTAATCTTATGTATTTGTATTTTCTCCTTTTAAAATATTATCCAGTGTTTTGAACATTTAACAATAATTTAAAACTAGATTTTGAGTTATTAATATGTAAAACTCCTCCATTCTGTACATTAGTAGTTCCTGCTTTTAGCCTTATAATTTTATTTCTTGGCTTGCCTTTAATTGATCTTGTGGTTCTCTTCCTAGACTTCAGAGCTGGTGATTTAATTCATTTATTTCCATTGTTTTGCTTTTACAATAAAAGTGTTTAGAAATGTGAAGTCTCCCCTGAGCGTGGCTTTAAACGCATCTCAGAAACTTTGATGGTGTGCATTTTCATTATCATTATTTGGTTTTCAATTTTAATTGGGTTATTATTTCCCCCTTCCACTCAACGGTTGTTTAATTAAGATGAGTTTTGTTTGTTTGTTTGCTTGCTTTAAATGTTCAGGTGAACTTGTCTTTTGATTTTCTGTGTTTGTTAATAATATCCCTTCCTAGTGCACTGTAACCAGAGAGCCATGTTTGTGATATTTCCGCCTTAAGTTTACTTAAAGGGAAGAAGAAGCAAATCCCCTGCGCATAAGAATTCCAAATAATCCATGTCGTCCTATTCTCCTAAAACAGTTCTCTCTGCTCCATGCCATCCTCAAGCAGGCGGGGCCTCCAGGCTTTAATCAAAGGCGCTAAGGCCGCAAGTGTGAGATGTGCATTAGACACTTCCTTCCAAAGACGGCGGGATGGAAAGGGGAGAGAACGAGCAAGTTTACAGCGAGGAAAACCAACAAATGCCCTCCCAGACAGGTGATCAAGGTTGACGTCAAGGTGCCTCTGATACGATGTGATGGGGGTGGCACGCCCCCTCTTGGGGTGTTCCTCTCATAAACCGGTAAGCCCAGTCTAATCATAAGAACAACAGCAGATCAACCCCAGTGGAAGAACATTCGACAAAAGACCGCATCAGAATGTCTCAAAGCTGTCAAGGTC
>NW_022111357.1:37971974-37977683 GCF_000313985.2 Echinops telfairi
CACACACACGGGACGAACTACAGAAATGTGAGTGAAGAGAGACAGCAGTTGGTGTGAGATAAGAAAATAATTTATAATTGATCAAGGAGTCACAAGGGTGGGAAGCGGGGCAGGGAGGGGAAAAAGAGGCACTGATACCAAGGGCTCAAATAGAAAGTAAATATTTAGAAAATGATGATGGCAACAAATGTACAAATATGCTTAATATATGGAATGTTATAAGAGCTGTAAGAGGCCCCAGTAAAATGATTTTTTAAAAGTAAATACATTTTTAAAAAGTAAAGCTAATTGTATTGATTGTCTTACTAAGCATTCCATAGGCTTCCTTAGGAGTCCCAGGGTGGTACAGAGGCTTAAGCAAGGCTCTCCTGGCCAAAATATTGCCCGTTTGAAACCAGCTGGAGGCACCTCACAAGGCAGGCCTGGTGGTGGTGGGCTTCTGACAGGTGCCAGCACCCACACCCTGGGGAGTAGTTTGACTCTATATATCCAGGCTGCCAGGTGTCAGGGTTGACTAGATGACCATCAACAACGGTTACAGGCCTCAGGTCTGAAACAAGTGTTTGACGTACACACCTAGGTTCCCAAGTGACACTACGCGGTGGTCCTTAGCCACTATCTTCTCCCAAGGCTGAGGAAACCAAGTTTATGGGGCACCGAGTGACAAGCTTGCCCCAAGGACACACCCCACTACTGTGTGCCCTGATCCATGTGTTATTACACCACACCACCCCCCAGGCAAGCTGTTTTTCCACAAAGTGTTGAGTTGAAGATGACCTGCCAGGATCTAGGAATCCATAACCTCACTGCCATCGATTAAGTCCAACTCATCGTGACCCACTGAGACAGGGTAGCACGGACCCTGCGGGTTTCTGCGTCTCTTTTACGGGACTAGAAAGCTCATGTTTCTCCTGCAGAAAGGCTGGTGGTTTCAAACCGCTGACCTTGCAGATCGCAGCCCCAAACGTCACCAGGACACCATCAGGGCTCCCTCAGAAATCCATGACCACTCCTATTCTCCTGCAGCAGACTCTAAGACAGCGGGCCCTGGATGGCTAGCCTCACAAGCTGCCTGCTCCTATCCTTGCTCCGGGCCAGTGAGGACAGGGGGCAAGTGACCTAGAAGGTCAGAACCATCCAGATTTGGAACAAAGAACAGCTGAAGTCAGCAGGTACTTCGACGCCGGCCCCCAACTCTGAGGTCTTAGTCCTTGCACACGGCTCAGCGGGCCTTGTTTGTGTTGTTAGTTGCTAATAAGTCAGCATGGACTCATGGAGACCTTAGCTATAGCACAATAAACCACTGCCCAGTAATTTGTCATCTTCATGGTCATTGTTATTTGAGTCCATTGTTACAGCTATCATGGCAATCCAGCCAGACATCAGCATGGAAGGAGTTAACACACTCACTCTCTGGGCTCTCCAGAGCTCCAGCAATCCACAAGATCTCCCGAGTGCCCCTACTTCCTGGGCATCACAGAGCTCCAAAAGCCACTTGTATGGGCTTTGCTCCCCTCCAGCCCTGCCCACACCTAGTCACCTGCCTTGGCATTGACGGAACCTCCATGGCTAGCGCATCTCACTTTAAGAAAACCCTTGGTACAAAAGTGTGATTTCCCCAAATACCGCAGGGGGGATTAATCACATTGGAAAGGATTCTAAGGCTTTGCAGGGGATCAGGAGATGGCCACCTGGGCTGCATCCAGAGGGGAGGAGCCTGCATTTGGAGCAGAGACGAGCCCAGGAGCTGCAGCTCTCAAGAGCATCTGTGCTGAGGGGTGGCTTACCCGGTCCTTTTCAGGGTTTGCCTGTTGGCTATGATTATGCAAGGTTTCGAGAAGAGAAACTGAACACTCAAGTGTGGGGAATAACTGGCAGGACTTAACAATAGTGGAAATGAGGCACTTGTGAAATGCGGTGGTTTGTCAGGGCGAAAGGCCATCTTCTGAATCTCAAAGGCCAGTAGCAAGCCCACCCATCTGGGATCAGCAAAATACCTATGGCGTCCCAGGGCCTGCTCCCCTCAACCCAGGAGGGTGGGGTAAAGACAGCGCTGCGCACAAAAATCGGATCAGCTTGTAGTTGGACCCCATGCGAGGAGGTCATAGAACCGGGACTCTGGGGCACACCTCCACTTTCTTGTTCTGGAATGGGGGCGGGCTGTGTGATTTTTTTGTTTCAGGGGGCTCCAAATGTGGTATCAGCAGTGGAATAACTTTTGCAAATGAAATCTGCCCCCCCTCCCCTGCTAAAGAGAAGTGCTGAGGCCATAGGGGCCAGGCTGGGGTCACGCTTGCCCTCTCCATCACAACCAGCAGGACCTGGGGGCTCCTCTGACCACAGGGCATTGCAATCCACAGTCCTAGTGCATCCTGACCTCGGGACATGGGTTCTAGACCCCGCCTCTTAGTGTGACATTGAGATAGTCACTTGACCTTGGCAGGGCTCAGTGTCTTCCTAGTTGCAAGCAAGCATTTCCCTGACACCGTGGCTACTGGGTTGAATGGTCTCTCCCAAATTCATCTCCGCTTGGAACCTCAGAACATGACCGTACTTGGAGAGTCTTTGCAAACGTATTGGTTCAGATGCAGTCATCCTGAAAATTCGGTTAGACTCGTGTCCTTAGAAGACAGGCAGACAGACACCCAGTGACATTTCTTGGAGGCAGGGATGGAAGGATGCAGCTACCAGCTATGGAATGCCAAGGATTACCTGCAGGCAGCAACAAGAAGCTGAAAGGTCAAGGAAAGATTTCCCCCAGGAGCTTTTGGTGTATGGGGCGGGCAAGGGGGGAGGCACAGCCATCTCACCAGACATCTCAGGTACCAGACATCTCACCTCCTGAGCCGAGGGAGAATAAAGTCCTGCTGATTTAAGCCACCCAATCTGTGGTCATTCATTATGATGGAAGCCTAAGGATACGAATACGGTGCCTCATGATTATATTCACCCACAAGCATTAAGTCTTAGAAGAAGCACACCCAGAAGTCTCCTAAGACAGGGGGTGAGATTTCTCCTCACTGACGTGGGACCCACCTGTCATCAGGAAAAGACGAATCAGTAGAGTAGGGAAAACTTGTTAGCGGTGGTGGCGCATCAAGTTGGTCTGCGTGCAGTGTCCATATGTGACAAGTCAAACTTCTCCGTGTGGTTTTGGGGGCTGTCATCTTTGGACGTTGCCAGATCTTTCTCCCATAGAACGGCTAGGTAGGTTCAACTCACCACCACCCCACACCTTTTTTTTTTAGCAGCCAAGACACTTTTTTAAAGCAAATTATAACAATTTAGCTCAAGGGTTTCAAAATGAATGTAATGGGTAAAAGATCACAAAAGTAGACATCCCACCACAGGGCTATGGGAAGCACTACACTGATGAAGGCCAATGATGATAAAGTCCAGCAGAGAGTCCACCTGTGTGTAAAGAAAAGAAAAAGCCCTCCCAGCTGGGGTGACGACAACACCGTGCATGAAGAAGACACGGAAGGCTGGGGCGTTCAGTCGTTGCGTCCATGATCAAAGTCCATGGAGGACGCACCAGAGAAGTCAAGCGCTGTGCGGCATCGGGCAGAGCTGCCGTACAAGGCCTTTTCAACATTTTGCAAAGCAAACGCGTCCCTTTGAAAACTCAGGCGTGTCTGGCTCAAGGCAGGCTCTCTGCAACCACCCCATGAGCCTGCAGAAGCTGGACAAGCGAGAAGGGAGGCAGAAGATGGGACACTTTTGAGCTGCAGCATTGGAGGAAAACCCTGACTCTCCCACGAAGCTCCAGGAGAAGGAAAGAGCGAATCTGCAGTACAAGGAACAGAACCAGAAGGCTAGAAGCAAGGATGAAGACTGTCACGCTGACTTCCAACGCATCCCAAGGAAAATCGCCGGCTAGAGGACATCTCGGTTGGTAACAGCAGAGTCGGGAAAATGAGGGGACCGCTCACTGAGATGGATTAACACGATGGTCCAAACAAGGGCCTAGAATGAACAGAGCAGGGAAGATAGCCCAGGTAAGCCACATTCGGTCCTACTCTGTATAAGGCTGTACGATGTACGCTGGACAACAGCACCTAACGACAATGATAAAGGACGACCACACAGGGTGCTGTTTAGCTAAAGGTGGAGCGAAACACCCAAGACGCAGCCCTTACAGGTGTGTTTTGCTACTTCAACCACCCACACAGTTTATCCAGATCTAAAAGGGGTCAGAATTGGGAGTGCAAACTCAATTCTTGTACGTGGTTTTGGCTTAAAGGATTCCAGAAAACAGACTTGAAGGGCCAGGTTTTTACCGATTGGCTTCTCTTTCTTTTTGTCTGCCAGTGGTAATATCAAGGAAATTCAGAGCATGAATAATATACAGTACAAGAGAATCCAGATACATATTTTATGCGGCTGGTCTGTGTTGCAAGATTATATAAGGTCCGTGCAAACACTAAGTCTGGCTCAACGTCCATCCTGCTGCAACTTCAAGTAGCAGACCATTTTTCAATGTGTTTTTGCCTCGTTTAGTTTGCTTTCTTACACTTCCTTTACCTCCCCTGTTTCCTCTGTGAGCCAGAGCCCACAGTACCCCACAAAGGAGTCAGATAGACTCCTGAGAAGGGGGTGACCTCCAGGCGGGGGGTGGTGGCTGGGCAGCAGTGGGCTGCAGCAGCCTGGGCCAGAGAGAAGAAGGAATCACCCTCCATGCCCCCGACTGTGCCAAGGCAGAACATGAGCCCGCGGGGCAAGGAGCCCGGCACCACTTGGGGAGGGGAAGGGACGGCTGGCCACCCGCCTCCCACAGCTTGTGGCCCACAACCCTTCTGCTGTTATAAAGGAAACCACATTTCAGGAAGCTTGGGATTCCATATTTTCATTCTGATTACGGCTTAATATAACACACAGACCATTTGGTGGGGTGCCTTTCTGCTGAATGTATGAACATTTTAATGGAATTGTGTTATCATGCGAATGTGGGGCCAACTGTTCAAACAAGATACTCGATCTGGCTTTCTTGAAGAGCTAAGCAGGTTGTGGCAGAGGAGAAAGCAGAAGAACAATCGTTCGGGGACCAGACGTGGAGGCATGCGCACAGCATCGCCATGCTTCTATTGATATGCATCCGAGGTCTCCATGAGACGTCCGTGGTGTGAACGCTGCTACCGGCAGCACAGTCAGATGTCAGCGACCCTGGGCAAGCACTCCCCCACGTGTCCTCAGGGACCAGAGGCAGCACCCGGATGCCTGCAAGGTGCCTGCATCTAGGTGTGTATGGTCACCTGGGCCAGAGGTGCTTTCCATGGGCTCTCTACCTCAGGCTTAGAGAGAGGCAGCCAGTGCATTTTCCTTGGTGGGAATGGAGCAGTGCCGTGAGGGGACTGTGGCTAACATAGACGAGAGCCTGCTGACAGCACACATGCTGTACCTACATACACACATCTGACACACGTGGGATGCAGGCACGCATGTGGCACATGTGTTATACACACATGTAACACATGGTGTGCAGGCACACATAACATCTATGCTGTACATATATTCAGAAAGGAAACACAGAAGCACACACAGAGATAAACGTGCATGAAAAAAACAAACTCGGACCAGGCTCTAAACACCAGAGGTGGGGAGGGGGAATCATATCCTCATCAATGAGGGTGGTGCGTGATGGAGACCCAATGCCCATCTCTAGACAATTGGACATACCTTCCAGAGGGGTAGTGGGGAGATGAGTCACTT
>NW_022111357.1:37978326-37987063 GCF_000313985.2 Echinops telfairi
AGGTAGACCTGCCCTGTGGGTTTCTGAGACAGGAACTCTTTTCAGGAGTAGCAAGCCTCTTCTTCCTCCCTCAGAGTGGGCTGGTGTTTCGAACTGCTGGCTTTATGGTCGGCAGCCTATCTCATAACCCACGCTGCCACCGGGGCCGCCTCAGGCATGCACACAGGTGGGCATCTGCACACTGGAGGAGCCCCAGGAAGTGCCCAGAGACGTCAGAAGAGAATCACCCCCTAGCCCTAGGGAGGAGAAGCTGGACACTCGGTCTGACCCGAGGGGGCCTGCGCCTTCTACCCTGCTGAGTGGTCCTTCCATCGGGAGCCCTGCTCGGGGCTCATGGCGTTCACTGCCAATGATGGTCAACTCATGGCAGGTTGGAGCTGCCCATAGAGTTTCACTAAGGTGGCAGATTCACCAGGTCTTTCTCCCGTGGAGACACCGGTTGGTTTTGAACCACCGTCATTCTCATTAGCACTGGAGTGCTTTGCCTTCTGCCACCAGAGCCCCTTTCCTCTCCGTTAGCCTCCGCAACGCCTCTGGGATGCTCTGTTCCCAGCAAAGCAGCACTATCCACCCAAGACCCACCTGCCTCCTCCCCAAAGAGTGAGGCTCGTCCACCTTTCCCCCAAGTCCCCCTGCCTCCCCTCCACGGCAAAGCCCCCACTCTGCAGAGTGGGTCGACGGCGGCGCTAAGCAGCAGACGCGGGCGATGCACTGCCCCTGCTCACGCAGGCCATTCAATGGGCGGGAGCCCAAGGACTAGAGCTGTGGCCTGTTTCCCTGAGGGGGGCTCTCCGGTGACCCTCAAATCCCTCTGAGCCTTTAGCAAACATCATTCCCCAACTTCCCGTCTTCTCTGGGCCCCACCTCACACCGTGCCCCTCTCTGGACTCACCCAGGCACCTCGGGGCTGTGTGTGGTGCCGCTTCGTTCATCCGAGGCACTTGTAAACAATGACTTTTTGAAAAGGGGCCTTGTGGATTTTCATGTACCTGAGATTTATGGAAATCATTAAGAAATTTGATTACAATTCCACTGTGGCTGTTTACTTGGAGAACAAACCTTTCTCGTGAACTCTCTCTCTCACACTGACTAATGCACTGGAGTTTCTTTTTTATGTTCTGAGCATCAATTTTCCTTGTTGGTCACGACTATGCGGAGCGGCTGCAGCCAGGGCTCTTTCCACGAAGTTTCTAATCTAATAAGTCCTAGAGAAGAAGAACACAGCCGCATTCACAGCGTGACAGGGCTGTGCCTCCGGGGGATACAGACCTGCAGAGCCTCCCTGGCTTGGCTCCTGGATGCTGCAAGCACCCCTTGTCCCAGGGAGGGCAGTGCAGGGACAGGGGAGGGGCTGACAGCCTCAGTAACAAGAAGAGAACCAGAACTCCGAAGGCCACCTAGGGGTGGGGGCTAGGAAGACCTCACTGAGCAAGGGATCCCAAGGGATGTGGGGTTCCACTGAATCCCCCTGGGCCTTACTGGGTCCTCCTGGGTTCTTCAAAGTTCTTCTGGGCCCTGATGGGTCCCTCTGTGATCCTCTGGATTCTGTGACCCTCTGATTCCTGGTTCCACTGGGATCCACTGGGCCCTTCGGTGATATACTGGTTATGCTGAGTTCCACTGGGCCTACCTGAGTCCTACCAAGTTCTCAGGGGGCCGGGCAACTTCTCTAAGTGGGTGCTGCTGGGTCTTACTAAGTCCCACTGTGGCTTCCTTCTGCTTGGTTCTGCTAGATCCAGTTGGGTCCTACAGGTGATTACTGGGTCCTACTGGGTCCTCCCAGGCTCCACTGAGTTCTGCTAGGTCCTGTTAGGTCCACCCGGTCCTGCTGGGTCCTACTTAATTCTGCTGGTCTCCACTGGGGCCTGCTGGACCCAGGCCATCTTTCTCACCTCCTGACTGCACATCTAGCTACTTCAGCACTTGGTCCAGCTCCAGCTCCAGCAATGCCACCTTCACGCTGACCAGGAAAAATGTCACTGCCCCCTCCCGGGTCCCATCCTGCAATTGCATATGGAAGTCTAGGGCCAACTGCTTTAGAAAGAATGACACTGTGTCCTTGCACTGACGTGAAGGCGTTAGAAGGGGCCAATATTCAATCAGCACCTACCACTGCCACCATCGCTGGGTCTCCTTCCTCCATGACTGAGGAGACAGGACTGGGAAGGGGCATCAAACACAGACACGTGGCCCCTTCAAGCTGTCACAAGGTGAGATAGTTATAGAATCTGTTGTCAAATTGAGAGGATTAAGAATGAAGGGGCAAAGTTGAGCCTGTCAATCAGGTCGCAGCTTGATGACCTCATTTGGAGGCACTAAGGAGATAAATAGCTCACTGGAGGAGGGATACAGCCTGACTCTCTGGGAGACATTTCAGCTGACAAGACACACGGAGCTTTGCTAGTGCCCTGAGCTGGAGGAGCCACATGGAAACCCCTGCCAGTGCTGAGATGCTTCCACTGCCACTGGATCCACAAGATTTCCCACCTATTGGCCTCTGATCACCCTACATTTGGCATCATTGCACGTGTTGCATGAGACTGGAGAGGAATTTGTGGATTGGTGTGGGACCTATGGGCGAATATCGGACTTATGGACTTGACCTGGACTGGGCTGGGATGTTTTCTCAATATCCAACTGTTCTTGTATGTAAAGCTCTTCCTTATACACATATGCATGTTTATGAGTTTGTTTCTCTAGTCTACCCAGACTAGCACACAAGGGTATCAGAATGCAGAAGTATGTAACTATTGTCCCTTCTGAGGACAGCACAATGGAGGGGACTGAAAGGGACCAAAGTCCAGCAGCTCCTGGTTCAGAGCTATATTCCTGGGATGGGCCACCTCTCCACTAAGCAACCACACCATGAGCCACACTCTGACCACAGGGGTGAGGACAGAGCTGGACATCCTCCCCAAGGCTCCAGAGAGGGAGTCTAATTTTAGCTCCCAGAGGCTAGATGCACTGGTGCAAAAGAAGGTCATTAAACACTTGGCTGTATCCAGATGAAGAGAATCACGGAGGAGAGTCTGCACTGAAAGACGCAGTGAGAAAAGCTGACTGAAGACCGCTTCAGTCACTGTGGCCCACAGCCCAGTGCCCAGTGTCCAAGAAGCCAGCCTCTGGTGACATTGTCCTCCCATGTCCCCAGGAGGGTTCTCTGGGAGCTGCAGCAGCCTGGGGGGGGGACACTGGTTCAAAGGTGGAAAGGCCCTAAGAATGGACAGCCCTTCCCTGATGCCCAGGGCTGCAGCGTGTTCATTAACCCGTTCACGGAGCCTCTCCTCCTTTCCTGGCCACAGTGAAGGCTCACAGGCTGCACGGCTTTCCTCATTTAAAGGTTTATCCATGCTGTTGTTTATTATTTCTCCTCCCTACCCTTCACCACTCTCAGAAGCCTGTTTGGGGGAGAAGAATTCCATCTATGCTGGATTCCACCTGATGCTGAGTGGGAACCCAAATGCTGAGGGAGAAGAGGAAAAAAGGAATGAGCAAACACCTGTTAGAGATTGACCTGTGTCCCCGGCCCCACTAAATACAGATGCTATCATCCTCCACCTCTGTCCCTGCAGCTGTGAGCCCATTTGGGAAGCAGGCTTTCTTTTCTATTTTAATAAGGCCAGCTCAGTGTAGGGTGTGATTTAAGGGAAGGGCCTTTGAACTGGAAAAAGAGGAAGTACAAACAGAGGGGTTGCCACATGCCACAGGCACCCGGGGACAGACGCTGAGCAGACAGGGACCCTCCTCCTGAACCGACAGGGAGAGGAAGCCTTTCCCTAGAGCAGCGGTTCTCAACCTGTGGTCCCGACCCCTTTGGGGGGTCAAACAACCCTTTCACACAGGGGTCGCCTAAGACCATATTTCCGATGGTCTTAGGAACCGAGACACCACTCCTCACCACAACATGAGGAACTGTATTAAAGGGTCGCGGCATTAGGAAAGTTGAGATCCACTTTCCTAGAGGCAGGGCCCTGGATTCAGACTTCTGGCCTCCTGATTGTGACAAAGTAAATCTCCTTGTGTTAAAGTGAGCCATCTGTGGAGTGTCTGTTAGCGCAGACACAACCCGAATGCCTATCACCGCTGAATATTATCCGCAAAGGTGGGTGACCTGTCAGCAGAATATTACTCAGCCATAAAAAGCATGGATAACTCTCTACCAAGGACATCTTCTGAAAATAGTTGGCTTAATGAAAGAAATCAGACATGAAATTCCACAGATTGTAGGATTCTGTGAATAGGAGATGTCCAGAATTTAGCAAACTCCTGCTACTGCTGCAGTTAGATGCCATCGAGACCCTGGCCCCAAAGCAAGAAAGATGTCCCTCTCTCCGCCATCCTCACAATTGTTCTTAGGTTTAAGTGCATTGTGGCAGCCCCAGGGTCCATCCATCCTGATGAGCACCTTCCTCTTTTTCGCTGTCCCTCCGCCTTACCGAGCATGATGTCCTTCTCCCGGGACTGGTCTCTCCTGACAACATGCCCCAAGTCTGTAAGAGGAGGTCTCGCCATCCCCGTCTCTCAGGAGCACTCTGGCCCTACTTCTTCCAAGACAGCCCCCACTTGTCTGTCAGTTTGTCATACTGTGGTGGCTTGTGTTCTGCTGTGATGTTGAAAGCTAGGTCACTGGTCCTTCAAATGCAGGCAGGGTCAGCCAGAGCCAACAGACTAAGGGTCAGCCGAGCTTCCAGACTAAGAACAGGCCCTGAAGAAGGACTAGGCTCCCCCCTGCAGAGGGAGGAGCCATTGAAACCCTCAGGCAGAGCAAACCCCCCCTAGGGACCAAAAGTAGATCGGTATCACCAGGGGTTGGATGGCTATTTCATGAGTTTAGGGTGTCTCTCTTTGGGGGTACTGAAAACGTCTGGGAACTAGATAGAGGTGGTTGTTGAAGAGCATTGAGCATGCCCTATATGTGTACATATGACTGACTCGAACACTTTCAAAGGTTTTCTTTATGTTCCATGAATTTCACCTCAGTTTAAAAGAGAGAAAAAATTAAGAGATGAATTGATGTGGGCGTGGGGGAAATACTTTCTAAGAAGGAGTTGCTGGAGGGCAGAAATGATTTCAATCCAATAAAGACTTGTTGACCACTTCCTCAATGTCATGGCGGCCCTGTGCGCCACGCCGGTGACGGAGGACACGGCAGAACCGGAAACACAGGACTCGTGAGGGAGGTCACTTATACGCAGAGTCCGGGAGATAAAAAGTCCTCGGGTGGATAAAGAGTGGAGGAAAAGGCACATTTGAAGGCCTTCTGGGCAGAGGAAATAGAGCAAGCCAAAGGACCCCAGTGGCCACGTTTTCCAAGTGAACACAGTGGGATCTATTCTTCACTGTGCACGGTGGCTGAAAATCATAGCTATGATTCCAGCTCCCTTTGAGCCGGTCACCGAACAAAGGAAGGAAGGAACAAGCTGTACTTTCCTCCCATTTCTGGAGGACTGGTTGAAAAACACGTTCATCAAAAAGTGAATTAGTCCATAAAGGAAAACTTGGACAGAAATACAAGGAGAAAGAGGCAAATCCACCATTAAAACGATGGTTTCTACCATGCCCATCTCAGTAATTTATAGAGCAAATGAAACCTAAAATCAGTATGGATAAAGAAAATTTGAACAGCACAATTAACAAGCTTTACCTAATGGGGATCCATCACACATTGGCACTCAACAAAGGGAGGGTGCTTTGGCCAAATTTACAAAATGAAACCGTGTGCCGGGTCTCAGAAATCCCACAGAGATCGATGGCATGCTCCCCAAACTACAACCAATTAAATCAGACGTCAAACAACGTCGAAATCAGCAACAAAAATATCTTAGGAAAAACATCTCCTATGCTTGGAAATGACAATAACCATTTTAGATAACTCCAAAAAAGAAATCATAATGGGCATTAGAAAGTACTTGGAAATGATGGACAATCAAGAGCCTATTTTGAGGGGAATATAAGCATTTTATGACTCACGTAGGAAAATCAGGAAGGAGAAGGAGAAAATGTCATGGGCCACGCTTTCCATCTACAGTCCAAAGTCCAGAGTCATGGTAGCTTTGGGGGGGCCTTATTTTCAGGGAGGTCTTATTTTCGGGGGATGCCTTATATTTCAGCGAGAGGCAAAACTTTAAGTAGGTCTTATTTTCTGGGGATGTCTTACTTTCGGGGAAACAGGGTAGTAAGAAAAGATTACCAGGGGTTCCTGCTTCCATGTTGATCTTCTTTCGAGACGTTCCGCCTCTCACTGGAAGCAGTACCCTGGAGTCTGTGGCACGATCAGCCAGAATTAGCAAACACCCAGAACACGCTCCTGGCAACAGCACCAGGTAGCTCCCGCTCCAGTGAACAGGAATCGTTCTCCAGCATAGACCACAGCTCACTGCTGTTGATTAATTCTCACTCCTTGTGAACCCCCTGGGAGTTTCTGAGACTATCACTGTTTACGGGAGTCAAAAGCTCCATCTTCCTCCTGAGAAGCTGCTGATGGTTGTGAACTGCCAACTATGTGGATGGCAGCCCAACGCATAACCACTACACCACCAGGGCTCCTATAGACCACAGAGGAGGTCACAAAGTAAGTCATGATCAAGTTAAGAAGACAGAAATCAGCACAAGGGATTTTCTCTGCCCACAACAGAGTGGAGCTAGAAATCTGTCACAGGGGGAAGAAAGGGGGAGAGGGGGGAGAATACACAATCACATGGAAATGATACACGTGCTCTTACACTAGGAAGAAATCACAAATTCCTTAGAAGCAAATGAAAAGGAAAGCACGGCGTAGCTATACATATGGAATGCAGTAAAGGCAGGTCTCAAAGGAGATGTACAGCAATGAGATGCCGCCTCGGCCGGACCTCACACCAACAGACGCCCACCGAAGACAGAGAGGTCTCGAGGCATCACCAGGAGGAACCCCGAAGAGAAGAGGAAACTACGGAGAAGCCCCCCAGAAGATAAATAAGCAGCGTCGCAGAAATAAGCCAACGTGATAACAGAAAGAAAAACAGAGAATCAATCAAAACCAGAAGTTGATTGTTCAAAATATGGATAGAATTAACCAACGTTTTCCAAAGGGGTGGGGATGGGGGGTTGCAAATAACCAAAATAAGCATTGAAGGAGGAGACATCACAACCGGCCTGATAGCAATAGGGAGAACGATGGCTGAGTATTAAGAACAACTATAACAACAAACTGGATCGGCTAGGGCAGTGGTTCTCAACCTGTGGGTCGCGACCCCTTTGGGGGCGAACAACCCTTTCACAGGGGTCGCCCGATTCATGACAGTGATGAAGTAGCAACGGAAATGATTTTATGGTTGGGGGTCACCACCACATGAGGAACTGTATGAAAGAGTCACGGCATGAGGAAGGTTGAGAACCACTGGTCCAGGGGAAGCAGACTCCTTCTTAGAATCACAGAGCCTACCCAAATTGTCGCAAGGTTTCCACTAGCCATCTTTTTGAGAAGTGGACCACCACATCCTTCTTCCTAGTCCCTCTTCCACTAGAAGCTCCACTGGAACTCACAGTCACATGCAAACCACCACAGCACCACAAATGCCAGGCACACAGGCAGAGGTGGGCTCCGCTTACAGCAGCATGACGCTCCGATGACACCATCAGAAGTGAATTCTGATAGGAGTAGACCATCTCATTTACAACGGATGCTTCTCGTGGTTTGGAATGCTGAGTCCACTCCACAGGACTGCCTCCAATGACTCTGGTGTGAGTGACACAGCAATAAAATCGGGGTCACCATGGCTGTCGGGTGCCCGGGCCCGCACAGCTCAGCTGCACCCATCGTGACCGTGGAACACTCCACTAGGACCCCACATGGACTTTCTGGCCCACCAGGCCATTGCCAGCTTCTGCGATGGAGCAGTGTTCTGAATAGTAGAATCATAACGTTGCACACCTGGGAATGATAATATCAGCAAATTACACACTGCAACACTGTATGCAGCGCATCTCAGCACATATTACTAATGGTAAGATGTGGACAAGAGTGGGGCGGGGGAGATGGATGGTCATAAGTGAGGCTCATCATAAGGAAAATATGATGTAATCCAGAGTGTTCGCCATTCAGTTCATCTTACATACCAGTGAGGACAAACATTAACAACAACGTTACAAGAGGATCGGGGACAGGCTTTTTTGCATTAAGATTTCAAATCTGCAAAACAGTGCTATGCATTGTTCATGAATCCATCAATATGCCATAAAATATCAAACACATACTAGAATGAAAAATAGCAACTTCAGGAAAGGAGGCAGAGAAGCAAGATGTGTGTGTGTGTGTGTGTGTGTGTGTGTGTGTGTGTGAGATGCTTTATTTTTTAAAACCAACTTAAATGAGGTAAATGGTAGGATTTCCTAAAACTGTGTGATGGGTAAGCCCATCTATATTTTATATTTTTAGGCAAAAAAATAGTTAATAATTTATTTTAAATAAATATCAGCAACCACTTTACATATTATTTCAAGATAGACAACTGTTACCTATCTTTGGGTAATTTTGCAGTCGATATAACATCCGGTAAGTGATTTGACTAACTTTAATACAGCACTTATTTAAAATTTTATCTTTTTCTTAAACCAGCCATGCCTACTTTATTATTGCCATACTTTCAACAGTTTGTTCCTAGATAGTATATATACTATATTTTAGATACATACATATATACATATGTATATTATGATGGGCCAGAATCAACTTGTTGGCACCTAACATATACTACAT
>NW_022111357.1:37988252-37989616 GCF_000313985.2 Echinops telfairi
GGTCAACTGACATTTCAACTGCACTGTCATCCATAGCCTTCTGCAAACTGGATTCTCACAATTTAGTCTCTGATACAAATGCCTCCTTCCACCTCGGATTATATGATCGACAATCCTTCGGTGACTGAAGATGGTGTGCTTCTTCCATGGGGACTTAGTGGACATCTCACTTAAATGGTTGCTTGTTTAGAGACCAGCCTTAAAGACCTCAGACACTTTTATATACACCTTTTCCACAAAGAAAAGTACCAATTACATAAAGAGACAAAAGGACGACTATTTAAATGTAGGATACTTCTGAAAAGAAAAATGAAATTATAAAAGTTAAAAAATAAATAAATGAAATATGAAATAGAGAAGGCATAAATATTTGTCTGTAGCATGATTCTTAGGAGCCCTGCTGGTACTGTAGGATAGGTTTGGGGCTGCCAATTGCAAGGTTGATGGTTCAAACCCACCAGATGCTCCAAAGGAAAAGGGTAAGAATATGTGCTCCCCTAAAGACGTACAGCCTCAGAAACCTAAAATGATCAGTTCCACTCTTCCCTGCTGAGTTGCTATGAATCAGAATTGACAGGATGGCAGTGGGCATCATTTCACTTCTCAAACTCACTGCCAACGCATAGCACCCCTCTAGGACAGGGTAGAGCTGCCCCTGTAAGTTTTTGAGACTATAACTGTTAACGGGAGTCTGTCTCTTAGCACCCCAATAGTCACAGGTATCAGTAGACCTTTTGCCCCGGTACAATGGGGATATCGGTTTTCTCTTAGTTTGAGGAATCATCCTTTATCTCATAAAGGTGAGATAAAACTTACTGACTTGTGATGGGTTAAACTGTGTCCCCAAGAAGCATGCGTTGAAGCACTGGCCCCCTATATCTGTGGACAGAACCTTGTTGGGAAACCACTTTTCCTTTGTTATGTTCATGAGGTTGTGCCAGAATAGGGTGGATCCTAAACCTAATCTCTTCTGAGTAATGTTTTAGATAGGGAGTGCAGACCCAGTGAGAGACACACACCCACATCGGCGGAAGGCAGGCATTGTGGGATGAGAAGGGCAAAGGCAACTACAGGCCAAGATTGCTCCAGGCTACCAGAGGCTATGGAGTCCCTGGTGGCACAAAGGGTTAAGCACTAGACTATTAGACACATAGTTGGCAGTTCAAACCCACCCAGAGATGCCTTGGATGACAGGTCTAGGGATCTGCTTCCAGAAGGTCACAGCAATAAAACCCCTAGGGAGCCATTCGACTCTGGACACAGGGGTTGCCTTGAGGCAAACGTGGCTCTTTGGCCACTAACAACCGAAGGACCAGTGCACTAGAAGCTGAAGGAGATGACGGGGACCTTCCTCTGAAGTTCAT
>NW_022111357.1:37990109-37991343 GCF_000313985.2 Echinops telfairi
GACAACATATTTTCATTCTCAACTGGTCTGTCCGTTTCTCCCTGGTTTCCAAAGGTGCAAATATGAGCTCAGGTCTTCTGGTAGGAGCCGACCTCAAGTCCCACTCTCGGGCATTTGGCAGTGGCACATTCCGAGATGAGGCCCGATCTGGGCACAGGAGGAGAACCCAAGACTGTGGCTGCTGGCAGGGAGAAGGGCCAGGGCATTGCCGGCTCCTCCACTTTGGAATTCATCAAACACTAGGCAGAGGGAGCGAGGCCAACTCAAACACAAGCCACCATGGCCTCCAACTGCCTAGCCAACCCCCAGCGCTTCTCTAGAATCCTCGATTCAATCAATATTGGGCAAAACACCACTGGCAGCAATGATAATAAATTCAACTCAATTCTCACTGCAACCTGGCAAAATCCTTCAACAGCCCAATCCAATCCATCTACCTCAACCTCCAAGTGGGGGGGCCAGCTGGGACCTGTGGGAGCCTCGCAATTTGACGTCGGGATCGTATGCCCTGGTATTTGCCAGCAATTCAGAGACAAAACGTGGGACCAACGTGACTGCTACTCCAGGGGCAGAATGAGCAGGAACGCCAAGTAGGAGGAGTGGGAAAACCCTGGGTTTGTACACGCTTCTCTGGAGCCGTCAGTCCACTGCTCTACTTTTGCATGACTAATTGCCTGATCGGAAGAGCTTCAACTGTTCTCTCATTCATTTAACAAATATTGTTGAGCATGTACTGTACTGTGGGCACTGAGGGAGAATCTGGAGATTAGGGAGTGACTATTAAAACATTTCCTATCTAAGGGTGGATAAACAATCCGGAGGAAAAGAACAACAGGACCGAAGATTTCAGGGGAACACAGGAAAGGGAGAGGTGGGGGCGGGAGGAAGTGGGTGTGAACAAACCCAGGGACAAGGGGATAACAAGTGATCTAAAATCAATGCCAAGAAGGGCGTAGGATGCCTGGTAGGGCTTGTTCAAGGGCAATGTAACCTAGAGGAATTACTGAAACCCGAATGAAGGCCGAACACGATAGTGGGACAAGAGGAAAGTAAAAGGAAATAGAGGAAAGAACTAGGAGGCAAAGGGCATTTACAGAGGCCTAAACACAGGCATGTCCATATGTAAATATATTCATATATAAAGATATGGAAATAAATCTATGTACATATATTTATATGTTGCATATTAAGTAGCAGACAGACATTTGATCTCTACTCAAGTACTCCCTCAGTG
>NW_022111357.1:37992687-38013250 GCF_000313985.2 Echinops telfairi
CGTCATAATCCTCTCTTTAGGCTATAAGGTTGTTAGTGGCTGTCGAGTTTTCTCTGGCTCATAGTGACCTTCCTTAGGAATGAAGGGGCAAGACATTGCCTGGTCTTGTCTTTTCTTCACAATCCCTGGCATGCTTGAGTCGTGATTATGACTGCTGTGTATTTTGTGTGCCTTCCCCCTGAGGGGCTCATCTTCCATCACCTGTGCACAGTGTTCTGCTGGGGAGCCATACCATGTTAATTGACGAATTGTCGGAAGTAGATTGCCAGGTCATAAGGCCACGTGTGCACGGCTTTGCTACCACACAGAGTGGGGCTGGGGGTTTGTCTTGTCCCCTATGATTTCCTGTGCAGGACACCCAGGATGGCTAGAGCGATGGAGGCAGGGCCTGAGGCACTGATGGGTTCTGGGGGAGCTCTGGCGAGGGCGGTTGGGAGGAGGTGGGGAACAACGGGTACAAGAAAGAAGTAAATGTTCTAAAATGGATTGTGGAGATGATTGCACACGCTGTCGGATATGACTGACCTGTTGACCTGGATGCGATGTGGAATCTATGCCAATAAAACTCTTTCCACAACTGTCCAACGTGGGGACCTGGTTTCAGGCTCGGACACTAGATGAAACCTGATTGTTCTCTAAAGACACTGTCTCTCTAGAACCTTCCCACGGGGTTGGCTTTTTCTTTCCTTCCCCAAGGGCCACAGAACCTGACGGGGAAATGGGCGGCCTTGCTTCTCAGGACCAGCTCCAAAATATTTTTTCTCTCCTTTCAAGCTGGTGGTTTCTCACCATGCCTCCCACCCCTTCTCTCCTATCGCTGCCGTCTTCAGACCCCCATGTCTTCCCGCCCAAACACGCGCAACTCAGGCCTGATTCACCCACGTCCCTCTGACCACATGCCTGTCATGGTTGCGGGTCACCTCAGCACCCATCTGGATGGCCCACTCGTCACCCTGGCTCAAGCTTCTCCTCCACCCCAGCCTGCCTACCCATTCCTACAGACACCCCCAGTCCTGGGCATGTGGCCATGTGGGATGATCACTGTTCCGCCTTCACATGATGCCTGCTTTCAGGACGAGATGGCACAGATGACTACACCCTCCTTCTGGAAAAGTACCTCTTGAAACAGTTCCATGGTCCTCCTATTATCACCTAATCGCCGTCCTCCCTTGCTGACAGCCACTCCCTGTCTCCTTTGATGGATTCGTCTCCTCTGCTTAACCTCTAAATGCTGAACTGCCCCATCGCTCACTCCCCCCACAGATTAAATTATTGTCCTTTGACATTAAATATTTGATTATCCCAAATGTATCTCTCTCACCCGAACCTCTACACTCATATATCAATAGCCTCTTCACATCTCCGCTCAGAAGGTCCAGTAGGCAACCGAAACTTAATTTATCCAGAAGAGAATGCCCGAATCACTCTGCCAATTCCCCCACCCCACTAAATGGCACAGCCATCCACTCCATTCGTAAGATGAAAGCCTCTCTTGACTCTTCGTTTTGGCTCTCATGCTACACCAAGTCCACAAAGAACTCGGTCAGCTCAGCCTCCAGAATTCACCTTAAGCTGCCCACCTCCCTTCCAACTTCCACACGAACACCTCTGTTTGGCTTAGGAGTCCTGCAGCAGCCTTCTCCTAGGTCCGTCTGCTTCTACTCTTGCTTCCGACAATCATGGTCCTCAGTTGAACCAGCACAAACTTTTAAAACTAAATCACTTCTGGGGATGTAAAATGGTGCAGCTCCTATGAAGAAAGCTTGGCAGTGTTTCAAAAGATGAAGCACACATGGCCATTGCTCCCTTCCAACTCTGACAACCTCATGTGCTACAGAGTAGAAGCACCCGGATCATTTTCTTACCTGTAACCTTTAAGGAAGCAGACCACCAGACCTTTCTTCTGTGATTCTGCCAGGTGGGCTCGCACTACCAACCACTAGGTAGGTCGTTGTGCACACTTAGTACCATCCAGGGACCTAGAGTTACCATAACCGAGAGGAAGACCCACTGTCATCAAGTTGATTCTGAGCCCTCGTGACCCTATTATAGGGTCGCTGAAGCTGTAAATCCTAATGGGAACAGATTGCCTCTTCTTTCTTCCACAGAGCAGTTGATGTGTTTGAACTGCCAACCTCACAGGGCTTACCCTTCTTACCCAACAGGGCCACCAGCATGATCATAGGACCCAAGAATTCCACTTCTAGGTATATATCAAGAGAACTGAATTATACGTCGACACAAAACCATGTTAAGTGTTCACAGCAACATTAATCAGCCAAAAATCAGGGTGGGGGGGACCTCAAATGGCCATCAACTGATGAACAGAGAAGTAAAAGATGGTATGGTACGTGCTGCCCTGCTAACCGCCAGGCTGACTGTTCAAACCCACCAGCCGTCCACTGGAGAAAAAAGAAGCTACCTTCTTCGAAAGGCTGTATGTCTTCAGCAGTGTTACACAGGGTCACCGTGAGTCAAAATCCACTCCCTGACAGTGGCGTTGGTTTATCACACAATCGCTCCCTCCGCCATGAGAAGGAATGAAGGATTGAGACGCGTTACAATTTAGACAAATCTAGCAACCATGATGCTAAATAAAAGACACCAAACACACTTAAATTATAAACAAAAGACGCCAGAAAACTCTATATTGTAGGATTCCATTTACCTGCCATGTCTACGGTAGGCAACGAGCGACAGAAGGCAGATTAGTGGCTGCCGAGGGCTGAGAGATGGGGAGGAAGGCAAGTGGTTGCTAATGAGTCTGGATCACGAGTATCTTTTCAGGGTGAGAAAATATTCTAAAATCCCTTGTGGGGGATTGCACAAGTCTGTGAACATACTAAAATCCACTCAGTGGTGAGTTGTGTAGTATGTGAAAGCTGTTATATTAACTCAGTCAGCCAATCAATTAGATTGCATCACTCCCTGGATTAAAGTCCTTCGGGCGTTTACACTGCACTGAAACTAAAGCCCGGACTCTTCTCTGTGTTCTACAAGGTGATGCGTGACTTGGCCCCCACCAAGCCCAGTGCCTGACTGTCCACTGGGCTCCCGGTACGACCTGCTCCAGCAATGTGGGTCTTCTATTTCTCAAACTTGTCAAGAAAATGCCCCGCAGGGCCTGTTCGCTGACTTCAACGGCCCGGCTGTCTTTCTTCTGATCTTTGTACGGCTGGTTTCTCCCCCTTCAGATTTAAATTCAAATGTCACCAGGGCTAGGGCATCCGATGTTGCCAACACACACACACACAGACACACACACACAGACACACACACACACACACACACACACACTTCCCATTACTTTGTTCTATTTTTCTCATTGCTCCTGTCACTATCACTAAGGCACCTTGGTGGCATTGTGGGTTAGGGATTGGGTTCACAACCACAAGGTCAGCACTAGCTGCTCTTTGAGAGAAACTGGAAGCTTTCTGGTCTCGTAAAGAGATTCTGGGGAAGGAGGGGCAGGATGGGAAGGGAGAGGATGAAGGGGAACTGATATCAAAGAGTTCAAAAAGAAGGAAAAGGTTTTGAAAAGGATGGTGACCATCATTATACAATGATGCTTGATCTAATTGAAGTATGGATTGTTATAATATCTGTAAGCGCTCCCAATAAAATGTTTAAAAGAAAAAGATTTACAGCCTAGGAAACGCCAAGGGGCACTGTAAGTCAAAATAGATTCGAAAGCAGTGGGTTGGGTTTGGGATTGTTGGTGTTGTGTTTAATCGCTATCAATATCTCTAACATAATGTCTAAAATGTATTTACTATCCACCACCCCGTAGAATGCTAGCTCTCGGAGAGTGACTGTCTTGCTTATCTTCACTGACACTCCTCGTCACTGCCTGACTCCAGGAGACACTGGATGAACATTGGTTGCGGGAATAAAGGGAGGGAATTCTAGAAGGCATCCCGGGGCGGGGCGGGGTGCGCATGGTGACAGCTCTAGCGGCGCACTAGGAATGATGATGAACAGCACCAGGGAGCGGGAGGAGAATGAGGGCCCAGGAGGATGAAAGTGAGAGACCGGGAAAGAGGGAAGCTCAAGGGGGGCACGGACACTGGCTGTTGGGGTGAGAACATGGGAGACAGCTGACCGGCAGGCTGGGGCCAGGTTCCGTCTACTACAGAGTAAGCCACTTTTAGGACTTTGGATCGTGCTCAAGATCGATGGGGAGCCAACACAATGTGTTCAGTAAGGGAATACCAGAATCAGAAAAAGTTTAGAAAGAAGGTTCTGATCTCAGGTGAGAGAATGAATTGTAGGAGGGCAAAGGGCGGGATGGGGGGGTGGGGGGGGCAGGGGACAGGAAGAAGAGTTAATGGGCTTTTGGAGCAATCCAGAGAGGAGATCATGGGACCCTGAAGTAGGGTGGATGCAATAAGGACGGAGAGAATGCATTTAATTCTAGATATTTAGGAGCGGGGTGGTGGGGGAGGAGGGGGAGGGTCACCAGGTGATAGATTGGCCCTGGGAGCTTAGAGACATGGAAAATGGAAGCCAGGTTTGGGGCTTGGACAAACGGATGTTGTCATATAGTGAAATAAACACACACACACATACACACACACTGAAGAGGAAGCCGATTTCAG
Source organism: Echinops telfairi (assembly GCF_000313985.2). Taxonomy (NCBI): domain Eukaryota; kingdom Metazoa; phylum Chordata; class Mammalia; order Afrosoricida; family Tenrecidae; genus Echinops; species Echinops telfairi. The sequence goes on from NW_022111357.1 coordinate 37,997,286, forward strand.
GGAGTGTAAAAATAAATAAGCAGTAAGCAGTATTCAAGTGGGGTTGCTTGGGAGGACATCCAGATGACCGTCCAGAAGCTTCCGAGAACTACCTGGACTGTCAATAAAGGGCCGTGTGTTATCATTAGCACTAAAATAATCGAGTAGGTTAACTTTCTCAAAGGAAGTCTTTAGAATAAAGGAAACCGAGACAATCATACCAAACATGGAGGGGCACCAACATCGAAGAAATGAGCATAAAAACCGGGTGCTCACAGAAATAACCAGGAAGAGAGTTAGAAGGAAGCCCAGTAGAAGAGTGTTGTCACGGAGGATCCAAGGGGAGAGAGCATGTTTCAGGGGAAAGGGAGAAGGGTCAGATAGCGATTGTCAGATATGACTGAGACACCCAGACACATCGGCCATGAGAAATAGCTAATGGGTTCGGCAACCAGGAGGACCTGGGTGGGAGCATTCTCAGGGGCATGGCAGCCAGATTGCAGCAGTAGAGACCACCCATTGTGATCATAATTTCAAGGCCCTTGGGTAGGGAGAGGATACAGAGGCAAGCTTAAAAAACACAGAAAGGTATCATCAGAGGGTTACAGCAAACGTCTGTCGGATAGCTGATATCGACTGCATTTGTATTATGTGGCAGGCATCATTCAAGCCCTGCTGAAATATTCATGATTTAATCTTCCGAACCACCGGCAGACAATGAACTCAAACATCAATGATCGTGACCACAGCACAGGCACGGGCAGTGCTTTCTGCTGTTACACATGGGTCACCACGTTCTGCGTGGCCTCCACAGCACCGAACAGCAGCACATCTTTCCAACAACCCTCTGAAGTAGGGACAGAGAGGTGGGGCAATCCCATGGGTGTCTCCGGAAAGTGGAGCGCGGATAATGGCGAGGCCCAGAGTTCAGGGAGATGGACAAAGGCCCAGAGTTCAGGGAGATGGACAGAAGGCTCAGAGTTCAGAGAGATGGAGAGAAGAGGTAAGCAGGAAGGTCATTCGCTGAGAGTGAAGAGGGAAGGTGATTGGACTTGAGGTTGCAGTTGCCAGAGTTTGAACCCTGGCTTTATTGATTTACATATTTTTATTAGCATACCGAAAATATCCATCACTTTGAACTCTTGCAACCAAATGGGGTCAAAATTTGAAGAGCCATGTCGGGAAGTCATGGGCACATCACCTTTGACCCTGGGGGGGGGCTCCCTGCTGGTCCCCTCCTCTGGACTCCAACTCGGTCTGGGAAGTTAGGGCAGCCTCTGCGGACCCAAATTCTTTAAACCGTCCTCAAAGCAGACTGCCTCTAAGATCTCCTTATTTCTTTACAAAATTATGTTTCAGTGTTTTACCAGATGTTTACTCTTATGAATAACATTTAGTTCTTAAGATGATAAAGAACTGCAAATATAAATTGGAAAGCCTAATTTGAAGAAAACCCATTAACTTAACCCAGGATCCAACCTCAACTTAGGAACTAGCACATTTCCCCCAAAGCTACCTGTGCCAGTTACATAATCTAGTGTCAACTCGAGACTATTAAGAGTGAAGGGGTGGGGTTTAGCCTGTCAATCAGGTCGCTGCTTGATGACCTCATTTGGAAGTGCTACAGAGATACATAGCTCACTGGAGGTGGGACAGACAGTCTCTCTGCTTGTCTCCCTGCAAGACATTGACAAGCCACATGGAGCTATGCTGATGGAGCCAGAGCCCTGGAGCTGGAGGAGCCACGTAGAGACCCACGCCAGCGCTGAGATGCTTCTACTACCACTGATTCCACAAGGCTTTCAACCCACTGGCCTGTGATCTTCCTGCATTCTGTGTCAGTGCATGTGTAGCATGGTCTGAAGAGGAATTCATAGACTTGTATCAGACATGTGAGTTCCTCTTGGACTTACAGACTTGATCTGAACGGGGCTGGGATATTTTCTTAATATACAATTGCTATCTTACATAATGACACATATGAGTGCCTATGAATTTGTTTCTCTCATCCATCCGGATGAACACACTACCACACTGAGTTGGTCTTGGCTTCACACTCTCCACAAACCCTACCCACAAGGAACACGCGCCCTCCTGACTCTTAGGCCTGTGCTCCACTGGATTGTTTTCATCTGGTTTTGCCAGCACTGCATGAACCCATGAACTAGGCATTGCTTCATTTTCACTCAACATTGTATTATGAAAACTAGAAACCAGACCCTAAAGCGGAAAGAGAAACACCCCCATACCTACTACATCGCACAGTTAACATTTGGTCAAACCCGCTGGATGTCATAAGTATTCATTTAGCCATCCTTCAATGCGTACATCGACCCATTTTGAAATAAACTGCAGACATCAGCCCCCTTCACCCTACACAGTCTTCTGCTGATGTCATTAACTGGGGGTTCGGTATTGGTTTGCTGTCTGTTTTCTGGTTTTGTTTTTTAGGGAGGATTTATAGAAAGCAAAATGCACAGAATGCAAGGATTGGATGGCTTTTTGACAAGTGCACATGGTGGCTGAGGCCAGGAACCAAAACATGGCAATGACCATGAGGAGAGGGAGATACCAGGCAACCCTTGTCACCCCCAATAGGAGCCAATTTCACAGTTCATAACAGAAAATCCCTTTTCAGAGGTTTACTACCCCATAATTGTTTTGTTTTGTTTTGTTTTGTTTTTTCAGAGACAAGGGAGGCAACTGAGAATTTTTGTTTTAAAACTCTTTCTCTTCCTCAGTTTATGATGGTTTAGAAGCCACCGATGAGAGCAAGAGTAGACAATAATGAAGGTGGTGGTGCTGGCTTTCATCAAGAAAGGATTAAGGCAAGCAAAAATGGTGGAACTACCTATAAAGCCCCCAAAGCACAAATTGGTCGAGATCATTTGACACTGTGAATGATCTGCTTGCCATCACAGTAGACACTGGCCATAGAATAGTCCAAAGGATAGCTATTACCCTGGCTGAAGATATTTCAGAACTCTTGGTAGGAGCAAGCCCAGTTAGGGTTAGCAAAGCTGTAAGCTCCTTGTGAAAGATGATCTAACACTGCTGATCCCAACGCATGGCAATCAATGACAATAGAACAAAATGTGGCCTCGTCCGCACCATCTTCTGGATCTTTGGTAAGTTTGAGCCAATAGTTGTGGATGTTATGTCAGTCCCTCTCAGGGAGGGCTTCCCTCACTTTCAGTACCCCTTTATTGCGACCAACCCAGGTGTCCTTTTCCCAGGATTGGGATTGCTTTATGATGTATCCAAAACAAGCAAGATGAAGCTTTGCCATTCTCGTTTCTAAAGAACGTTCTGGTTTTATTTCCCCTAAGACTGGCTTGCTTGTTCTTCTGATAGTCGATGATAACGTTCAACAATCTTAGCCAATATCATAATGCGAATACATAAATTCTTCTGTCTTCTTTTTCTCCCAAGTGGCTGTCACTATTGTTAGCTGCCACCGAATCCTTCCACGTCAGAGCAACCCTATGTACAACAAAATAAGACACTGCACCATCCTCACAGCTTTCTTATGTTTGAGCCAATGGTTGTAACCACTAGGTCAACCCATCTAATTGAGAGTCTTCTTTGTTTTACTGACCCTCTACTTTACCAAGCCTGATGTCTCGTCCCGGCCCTGGTCCCTCCTGATAACATGCCCAGGTACGTGGGATGGAATCTCAACTGTCCTCGCATCTAAGGAGTAGTGAGGCTGTATTTCTTCCCAAACAGCTTGGCTTGTTCTTCTGACAGTTCGTGGTACTTTCAATATTCTTCCCTCAGCATCAACATGTAGATGCCTCAGTTCCTCATTGGTCGTCCTTATTGTCCAACGTGTGCCTGCCTATGAGGTGAGTGACGATCTCATGACGGGGCAGGCACGCTTCATTCCTCAAAGTGACCTCTTTGCTCTTGAATACTTTCCAGATGTCTTGTGCAGCAGATGTGCCCAATCCAAGGCATCTCATGATTTCTTGATTGCTGCATCCACCTGCTTGTTCAATCTAGGTGCCCTATAATAATGGCAATATGGTTGAACAGATTGGATAAGCCAAAGTGAGCTCATTTTGAAGGGTAGTCAATTCCAATGTCCACCCCCACCCCCCCAATTGACAAATCCTCATCTGGTCCTCGCCGCGGGCTAGGCTGTGGCTTTCCCTGCTCCCTCGGCTGCGATCCTCTCACTGACCTAGCACATTGGACCATAGGGACCCATTTGCTACTTTGTCTTCACTAGACCGCGACCTCCTGGCAGTCCGAGACCATCTCTGATTTATCTTTATACAGTCGATCTTCATTCTACATAGCTTCTGGATTTGCGATTTTTGCCTACTCACTAAAATCTATTGTAACCCCCAAATCAATACACACGATGCTTCTTCCATCGTCATTTGCAAGCTAGTGGAAAATCTGAATCATGTCGTGCATGGGTTCCTGAGTGAGGCTGAACAAGGGGACACTCTCAGATCCTGTTCTCATATTATACACGGGTGTCCTTTTTGCAGTTTATTTATTCCTACGCTTTTGGCATTTTTATGCTTTGTTTGCGGTGGTCTCTTACCCTGTGGCCCTTCTGTGTCCTGCTGAAGTGTTGTCTAGTATTTCTAAGTGCAAGAAGGTGGTGATGTGCCTTGTGGAGAAAAATGCACATGTTAGACAAGCCTCATTCAGGCATGAGTTATAGTGGTGTTGGCTATCAGTATACATTTGATAAATCAACTATGTAGATTTTTAAAAAACTCACTGAGATTGAGTTGATTCCTACTTAAGCAACCTTTTAGAATGAATGAAAACTGGCCCATAGGGTTTCCGAGCCTGTCACTCTTTATGGAAACAGACTGCTACATCTGTCACCCACGGCCTGATGGGCGGGCTCCAACAGCTGACCTTTTGATTAGCATCCAAGTACTTCAACCACTGCACCACCAGCACTCCTACGTGCATAATAGATAAGACATCTTTAAACAGAAGCATATACAATGAGGCTTTGTATTGACAGGATGAAAACTGTTGTGACCAGAGACTCACAGCCGCCTAACCTTATACTGCCCCTAGAAGCATGGGTACCGTCTTCATTCATTCATTGCTTGCAGTAACGTTATAACATTATCTGGAATAACAAGACTCTACTGTATGTCCTCTCGGTTTAAGAGATACTGAGCGTGTTCTTCCCTGTGGGGTTTGTAATTCTAGGTCTTTGCCTATTTCATTATAACAGTTGACTTTGTCTTCCTGAGCTGCCCTTTGAATGTTCTTTGACATCATCCTTTCTCCCGTGGGCCTTAGCTACTCCATGATTAAGAGCAAGTTTCAGAGTCTCTTCTGACGTCCACTTTGATCTTTTCCTTCTTTCCTGTCTTTTTAATGATCTTTTGCCTTCGTCATGAATGATGGCCTTAATGTCCTCCCACAGCTCATCCGGTCTGCGGTCATGAATGTTCCCTGCGTCAGATCTGCTCTTAAGATGTTCTCTAAACTCGGGCGGAATATCCTCCAGGTAATATTTTGGCTCTTACAGACTGGTTTCTGTTTTCATTTGCTTATTGTTACTTTGGACGAGTTGTCAGGAGACAAAAGTCCCTGGAAAAGAACACCCGTCGTGCTTGGAAAAACAGAGGAAGGCCTTCAAGGAGATGGATTGACACCAGAGCTACAACCATGGGTTCAGGAGTAGTGACAATTGGGGGGGGTGGGCAAGACTGGGCAGCATTGCATTCTGTTAAACGCAGGGTCACGCTGTGGGTCTCAACTGGCTCCATGACACCCAACCACAACTGAGAGTGCTTCCTTGCAACATTGCTTGACTTTGAACGTGGGCCCAATCTAGGCAAACACAAGCAAGTGAGGAGGATGGTGCAAACTGTGCCTCGGCTCCTCTATAGCCCCTTGCAAGGCAAGCTGGAGTCAGGGAGCTTCATCATGTGGAGCTGAGCACAGGAGGCTGTAAAAGTAGGAGGTGTGTAGGTGTGGGGAGGGGCCAGACCCTCTGGGCACTAGGGTTCGAACAACCTGGCTCTCCATCCCCAGACCCAAAAGCTCACGGGATTGAAGTGGTTTGTCTAAGACCCCAGCACTCACTAAAGGCAGCGGCCACCATAACAGGCAGGTCTACTCTGGCCTAGAGGGTCTCTGAGTGGGAACCAACTGGACAGCAACGAGTTTGGGTTTTACTGTCACCCTTCTAGCCCGACACCCTCGGATACCTGAATGAGAACAGCCTAGTGGCTCCTGATCCTCCGTGGCTTTATTCCAGCTCTCCACCACACAACCTTCTTAAGGACGACCTCTCACTCCAGCTTTTGAATGCAATGCTCTCAGTTCATCATTCATGGATTGAACCTCAGGCCCAGGGAGGCTCCCTTGTGCACCGAGGAACCCCGAGCCCGGGGCAAGGGATGATAATCACAGAGCACAGGACAAAGCGCTTGGGGTGCCCCCATGCAAGAAGCCAGCCCTACAAAGGGTCTAACCCTGCCCCCACACCGACCAAATCACTTCCCAGGTCTGTCCACTGGGAGGTGCTAAGAGTCACCATTGTCCACACAAAGGCATCCGCTTTCCCACCGGCCTCCCCAGACCTAGCTCCTCCTGCTGCCTTGGCTGGTCTCCCTCTGACACACATTGTTTCTCCCAAGGGCCACCTGCAGTGGAGCCAGCGCCTCATCATGCAGGCCAGCCAGGAGGTGAGGCAGCGGATTTGGAGACAATGAGTGGGTGCTTGGAATCCCTCTTTCCTCCTAAAATGACATTGGTAAGAGGGACACTCATTTGGACAGAGGGTGCCCGTCTTTCCACACCTGAGGAGCAGCCTCAAAAGCTCCCAAATCAGCTTTCCCTTTAAAACACTTTTATTTTTAAAAAGAACCTTAGAGACATTCAGTTTTACACTGCCAACGAGCTTCCTAAGAAGCAGGGCCATGGTCTTTGTCATGAATATAAAAAAGAATCCCCGTCACTGTCTCCTCCTTGTCAAATGATTTATTTTATTTCACTTTTTACTTTAGACCGACGCAGGTTGAAGACACTCATGAGGCAGCCCTGCCATCACCTTGCTGAGAAACTGCCGGATCCAGTCCTGCCAGGCCACCCAACTCCCTTCTTCAAGTGGATGCGGATGGCCCGCGGGCGCCGGCGGTTTCTGCTGCCAGTGCGCTATGCAGATTTCCCAAACAAGATTCAGGTTCACAGCTGGTTTTCAGAACAGCTTACAGTCAGAAGACTCAAAACACAGAAGACGGAGAGTGGGTTCTTATCAAAATGTCAAAATCGATTTTGCCAGAAAACCTTGGCCGGAAACATCTGCAAAAGGTTAAGGGGGAGCAGCAGCCCTGTGGTTCGTACAGGCGCCAAATGAACCGGGGCAAATGGAACAAGACAAGGCACCACCGTGAGGCCCCAGCATCGACTGAGCGGCCCACTCTCTCGCCTCCCACCAGGGAGCAAGCTGAGCTGCCGAGGGACTCCCAGAGGCCGACAGGCCGGAGAGGGAAGCCTCTAGGATCTGAAAGCATTGGAGCACAGAGCACCTCATGCAATGTGTGCCCCTCACCCTTCTCCCTGGTGGTGGGGGGACCTGAACAGCAGCACCCCTGTCGGCTGTCCCCCTGTCCCCGAGAGGACAGAGAACTGACAAAAAAAGAAGAAAAAAGAAAGCCCTACCGACGGATGGAGATGAATGAAGAAGGCGAGAGAGATGAGAGAGAGATGCAGGTGATAAAGCGATAGTTAGAGCAGTGGTCCTCCACCTTCCTCATGCCGGGACCCTGTCACACAGTTCCTCCTGTGGGGGTGACCCCAACCATAAAATCATTTTCATTGCTACTTCATCTTGTAATTTTGTTATTGTTATGAATCCGGTGACCCCTCTGAAAGAGTAGTTCGACCCCCAAAGGGGCCCCGACCCGCAGGTTGAGAACTGCTGAGTTAGGGGATTCCCAATGATTAAGTACTCCGTTGCTAACTAGAAGGTTGATGGTTCGAACCCACCCAGTGTCTTTGCTGGAGAAAAGACCTGGTGATCTGTTCCCATAAAGATCACCGCCTAGAAACACCTGCGGGACAGCTCTCTTCTGTCACGTGGAGGCGCTGTGAGTTGGAAAAGGACTTGATGGCGCTCAACAAGTCAAAGCCCCTTGTCCCCTCCTCCTGGCTGGGGGTGAGGGGGGTGGGCAGGGGGATCCCTGTCCTCCTCACTGGCAGCATCCTTTGATGAAAGCATTAAGCGTTCCAAAGAGCCCTGGGTTGGGGGTTCCACTTGTCCGTTTGCTAACGGGGGACATCGCCCTTGCCCCATGCATTTCCCTGGAGGGGCAATGGGGCACAGAGACACTGTGTGCAGAAGGAAGAGCAGTGGCCGTTCTAAAGGGAAATCAAGGGTCTTCGGTAAAGGTAAGGTGCCATTGCCCGAAGCCATCCTGCAGAACGGGGACACAGAGCCCTGAAGCCCCGCCCACAGGAGCCTCAGAGGCCAGGGTTTGATCACGTAATCGGCACCACCCTGTGCGCCAGCGGCGGCGGGTGTCGAGGTCAGAGCTAATTACTGATTCTCAGGGTTGTATTTTCCCCCCCACTTCAGACAGAATCATAACGTTATTAAGATCTAATACATTTATTACTGTGATTCTCAACCAGGGCAGTATTGAAACTTGTGAAAGTGACTTTGCAAATTACCAAACAGTCACCAAGTTAATGAAGCAGGACTTTTAAAGTGACTGAGAACTAATTCCTGTATTATAAAGACAGCAATCTGTGAAGGGAGATTTGGTTTAAAAAAAAAAACACATTATAACGTATAATGGAAAATGTTAATCTGGGGTGAATCCAATCAGAGCCGGCTGGGGGGTGGGGGTCCCTGAAGGGAAGTGGAAATTCAAATGAAGTGGCAGGCCCACAAGAAGGGGACTTAGGGACCAAGACTTCCTCGGGGCATCCATTGACCACCGAGTACCTGATGACCGGCTCTACTAGGAGACCCACTGTACAGCCATGGGCAGGGGAGGTGATTCTTAGCTTGCGGTCCTGAGTGTCCTCTCAGGGCCAGGAACGGAGCTCCCCGTGCCTGTGTTGCTGGCCTACATGCTCCGGTGGCAGAGGGACACACTCTCAGACAACAGACACCCTTGGAGGCCGTGTGACACAGGCCTGAGCCACAGGAGCATCCCTGGAAGGACGCCCCACGCCCCAAGGTCCTAAGTGCCTGACCAGACAATCGAGGTGTCCTCTGCCCCTGCAGAAAGAAGGCAGCCGCAACGGAGCCAGGAGGCGGGCCGGCCTTGGTATTCACGACGGTTACGGTTACCTTGTTAGCTCATTAGGCTGCGGGGCTTCCTTTCCGAAGCAGCTCCCTCCATCGCGAGACCGCCTTAGAAGGCGCCTCCTCAAACGAGAGCAGAATGAAGCCAGATAGGCAGATGTGGGTGCCCACCCCGGCCAAAAGGCAGAGGAGGCCCGAGTTCTTCGTGAGCGTCTGACCATGAGCGCCGCGTGTTCCTTGGTGAACCAAGGCCTCTTTACGCAGAAGTGCGTTCCCCATCCTTGGCCCAGTGGTTTCCACAATCCCCACCCCCAGCACCTCAACAGACTTCAAATCCTATTACACAGTCAACATCCATGGCACGGCTTTCCGCCCTGTAAACTAAGGGCAGGTCCTTGGATGAGTCAATCCGTCGGTGAGCAGCACCACATGCCGACCTTCTTTGCTTGGGCAAAAGGCAGCCAGGTCGCTGGCGATAAGAGTGGAAGAGAAGTGAGCTGCCCATTGTTCCTTCCAAGCAGGACCCAGGTCCTTGCCTGTAGCAGCCGGAAACAGCGAGCGGCTGTCTCTCGGCATCATGTGCAGGGGTGGCTCTCAGTCAGGGCTGATGACTCTACCTCACATGGGCGTTTGCCAATGCCTGGGGACATTTAGGGCGGTGGCGAGATGGGGATGTAGCTATCCTGGGGTTGACTTCCTGGTGGAGATGGTGCCCGGGGGTGGGAAATGGTCTGCACTGGGCCAGGGAATCAACTGCAAGGTAAAACCGTCAACAACAGCTAAGGGTCATGCTAAGATTGGTGGGTCAACCCAACCAGTAGGGCCATGGAAGAAAGGCCCAGTGAGCTGCCTGTCTCAAGATTCCAGCCAAGAAAACCCTAGGGAACTCAGCTCCTCTCTGGACCATCGGGGCCACGTGAGCCACAAAGGGCTAGATGCCAGCTGGGTACCATGAGAGATGCAGCTCACCACCCTGCGATGCACCGGACAGCCTCCCTCCGGCCTACACAGAATGGTCTGGCCCTTGGTGTGCGTGCCTTCCGGGAAACCCATCTTTCCTCCTCCCGAATGCGACAGGTCCCTGAGGCCATGGAGGAAGCAGGCTTTGTCCTTCCTGCTGTCCCCTTTCCTGCCTGTTAGAGCAGCCTCTCCATCCCTGCTTAACTAACCACACGCCACGCCATCACCATGGGCTTGTGTCCACCTCTCGGAGTGGCCAGCCTGCAGAGCCAGCCCTAGCCCCACTCCCATGCACCAGGCCAGGCTGCAGTCGGCTGCAGAGGAGACGCCACGATGGGAGGTGCTCAGGACGGACTATGTTCCGAGGACTTAGAGGGACAGCTCTGTGGAGCTTTTCTCTGGGGCCCCGACTGGATATAGGAGAGTGTAAAGCCACCATCTCTTTGCTCAGTGGAATGTTCTCTGGTCTTCGGTTCCCTATTTGAACCCCAGGCAATACTTCTCGCAGACCAGGCATGCTGCAAAACCCTGGAGATGGACCGAGGAGTGAGCACTGCCTTATTTCCTGAGCTCTTATCAAGGTTGGTGTGGCCCCAATCACTGTTTCCCACAGAGGCACCATTTCTCTTCCACTGCCTTCCCAGTGAGGAGCCCTGGTGCACAGTGGGGACTGTGACCGGCTCTACTAGGAGACCCACTGTATAGCATGGGCAGAGGAGGTGACTCTTTGCTTTGAAAGCCTGGGGTCCTATCTGTCCTCTCAGAGTCAGCAACTGAGCTCCCTGTGCCTGTGTTGCCGTGGAAACTGAAAGGACAGATGGGCTGTGATCTCCACGGTCAGCAGTTCGAAATCGGCAGCCTCTCTGTGGAAGCAAAGCAGGGCTTTCTACTCCCATCAAGAGTGACCGTTTCAGAAACCCCCTCCTCACAGGGTCACTGCGAGCGGCACGGACTCGGTGGCACCGGGTTTGGTTGGTTAAGTTTTATGTTTGGTTTGCCTTCCCAGCATCTCACCCTGGCCACTGTCACCTCCTCTGGCCTGGCTCTGACCTGCTGGCTGTCTGCCCAGGCACAAGTTATTCTGGGAATTCAGTGGGGTTCCGTCCTCCCCCAGAAGCTCAGGGTCGGCTGTCCTCAGAGCACCTAACACCCAGTAGCTTCTCTGGCGTCCAAGTGTGTCTGAGGCCAGGGAGAAAGTCCAGCCCAGTGCCCTGAGCCAACTGGGAAGCAAGTCGCATCATTGATGCATTGTTGTCATGGACGCTAACTCATCTGACCCCCGAAGAACCCTGGAAGGTGAGAGATGTTATCCTAGTCTTACAGACGCGACTCTCGGGGACTCTGACGTGTCGTCCACCTCCCCCTTCACAAGCCGCCCTCACTATTCCCCCTGCAGCGCCACCAGCCCCGTGAACTAGCCCCACGGTGCCAAGGCCCTGGAAGCCCTCAGTCAGCCCCAGGTACAGAAGGAAGACTTGGAACAGAGAAGAGGAGTGGTCCTCTGGATGTCTGGATTTCTGGGGCAGATGGGACAGGCTGGCAGTACCCCAGATTCAGACAGTGGCAAAGCTGGCATTGGGCCCACTCCCCTCTCAGGTAGATGCCTAAGATGGTCCGTGCAGAGGCCAGGCCTGACACAGGTGAGCAGATAAGGTGGGCAAGAGACATTCAGAGAGAAAGTGGCCCTCCTTATTAACAGTCAGAGAGAGAGATACATGCACTGTGGTCCAATAGATTCTGACCCACGCTGACCCTATCTAGGATTTCCAAGCCTGTAAATCGTTACCTCCTTTTACTCTGGCAGACAGGCTGCTGAGTTTCAACCATAAAACTTGAGGTTAACAGTCCAAAACTTGCCTGACAGCACCCCCAGGAATTCTTGCATGTAAAACAGAGACCCCGTTGTGCCAAGCCCTCCCCTCATTTGATACACACACACACACCCCAAATCAACCCCAGGTAATCCCAGTGAGTGTGAAGCTCCAGGGTTGGTGTTAGGGACCTGCTCTGAGCTCCCCAGGAGGAGCCTCAGGAGGTGGTGTTGTTCTGAAAGGCAGGCTGTGAGGTGGGCAGCCTCCTGACAGCACAGAGCACTACAGCCTCCTTCTCATCAAACCAGTGAAAGATATTCCCCGACAAGACACCAGACTGGAAGAATTACCGCCTTTCTTAATTGAAAGATAACGTCCCTACATTTTCTTATCTCTCCCACTCTTTCTTCAGACATGCTTTCCCCCTTCAGTATCTGAGAAAATGAAGTTCTAATCTCCCAAGGCCACAGTGAACTCAAGAAGAACACTGGCTGGTGAGTAGGCTGGGGGCTCCAGGACCGGCCAGGCCCACCTCTCCACGCTCATCAGCAACTTCTGAACTAGCCGGCTTCCGTGAGCTCAGGAGCCACCATCATCTCTCCTCCCTCAGGGAGAGGTGCTCTCCTGGGCCTTCACACACATCTTCCGTTTAAACAAAATGATTCCATTAAAGCACTTGGCGCAGGGTCAGGCACGCCATGGTCGCGCAACTCATTCCGCCAGGGACCTGTTGGTGCTGTGAGCCACTGTAGAGTCAGCTTCAATGTACAGTGAGTGCCCTGACGTACCACGGAATGGAGAGACAGCCGGTCCTGTGGCAGCTTCTGGCACTGTTGCAGATAATATTCTGGTACTGCCCGTCGATTTTCAGTGGCTGGTTTCTGGAAATCGGTGGCCAGTCCTTCTTCCTAGTCTGACTTAGTCCGGAAGCTTCGTTGAAACTTGGCCCAGGATCTATGTGGCTATCTGGTCAATGTGTGGATGTTAGCGTAGAACTGGGTGCCACAGAGGTTTTTTTCCAGTGGCTGGTTGTGGAAGCAGATCGCCAAGTTTTCCTCCCAAATGCTGCTGGGTGAACTTAACCTCTAGCCTTTCAATTAGCAGCCAATTCAGTCAGCCGTTTGCACCAGCCAGGGTCTCCATTGAAGAACCTCGATGGTAGGTATTATCTCTGCTACATTGATGAGAACACTGAAGTTCAAGGAGACTTGGGAACTGACCCCAGGTCATAAACAACAGAACAGGATGGTGAGAGCCCGAAGCTCTTTCCTCTGCATCTCAAGGACTCCCGCCCTCTTGGCTTCCCTTGAAAGGCAACCTCTCCTTCTGCTCCATCGGAAGCTTCAAGCCTCAAGCATGTGGAAGTTATGAAATTGCACAGTGTTTTAGTCTGAGAATGCTGATGCTTGATGGGGCTGGGGGGAGTACCACTACCCCATAAGCTCACAACTCCTAGCCTGTTGTCAGAGCAAGACTTGGCTCCTGCCACCCATCAAAGGGTATCTGGATACTGCGCCACCTGGTTTCTTTGCCCTGCCCATGCCCACCAGGCCAGAGTGGACTTGACTTAGGCCTGGTTCCATTCTGTCCCCACACTGCCTTCCTTCAAGCCTCATGCTTATCACTGACACTCCATACATATCTTTGTCCCCATTCTCTCTACTAATTTTTGAGAGCAGCCCCGCTCCCGTTGTGCTATTCTCTCTACTAATTTTTGAGAGCAGCCCCGCTCCCGTTGTGCTAGAAACCCAGTTTTCCCCACACTATAACGCACAGTTCCCCAAAGATCGACACTCCCATGGACGTCAACCTTTCTTGTCATCTTCAGTGGGTACCACACAAATGATGGATGGATAAGCTGGCAGTCTGCTCAAGGCCGGACCGACCGACTGCCAGTTGAGGAGGGGCCTAGAGCTGTCCATGCGCCATGCAGGAGGAACAGAAGAGCATCTTCCCTCCTGGCCCCAGGCTCCAGGTGTGGTGGGGTTTGTTGTGTGCCGTTGAGTGGTGGTTCCGATGCACAGCAACCCCACAGGACAGAATGCAACTACCCCATCGGAGTTTCCTAGACTTCAACCCCCATGCGGGTCGATCACAGTCTTTTCTCCCTCAGAGTGCTGGCTGGGTTTGAACTATCCATCTTCTGGTTAGCAGCTGAGCACTTAACCATGGCACCACCCAGGCTCTTTCCTGGGTGTGGCAGAAGGCAGGGGTGCAGAGGTCAGAGTCTTGACTGAGAGGCAGCACCTTGAGCTCTTGACGTTAACAAGAGTTTCAAGAGCATGCAATGAGAAGGGGCCCAGACAAAGGACCCCACCTCTGACCCCTGTCCCTGAAAAGTCCCTGGGAGATCTTGACTGCGCCACTGACCTTCTCTTTCTTCCAGGACTGGCCCCAGGAGCCGAGTGAGACAGCCGAAAGGACACGACACAGACAGAGAGAGGATCCAGGTTCAAGTTGTACTCCAGCTCTTTAACTGCTGGGTGTCTGTGAACCAGTACTTGACTTCCGTGGCCTCCACTTCTGCATCTGTAAAATGGGAGTAGTCCGCCCTGGCACACCACGTGTTTTCCAGCAGGACACAAGGTCACTTGTAGTTGGATTCGTTCAGTTGTTCCAGTAATAAGCCATGTTCTCAATCGTCTTCCTCCGGATAATAAAGTACCGTTTGGAAAAGACACATTAGCTGAAATGACTTCAATCAATACTAGTTTATGATACTTACAGAGGCCACCAAATAGAATGGGTAAAAGGAGAAGAATAAATTTGATGCAGTATTAATAATTATTCTGAGGGGGTAGGACCTCACATCTGCATGTTCCTACTAAGGTTTGAAGAAATAAGGCTTTTAGCCATCTCTGCACAAATGATCATAAGCCCTTAAGATGTGGAGATCACAAACACAGAGCGACAAGGCAAATTAAAAACACTTGCCTAAAAAAAAAAGCAAAAACCAATGGAAGAACCAAAAATGCAACCCCCCAAGAACTGAAAAAAAAGAACCAACCAAAAAACGGGGCCACAAGGGGCAACGCAAGGCCTTTCAAGAAGGCCAAAAACGAAAAACGAACCAAGGAAAACCAAAAGCCAAAACCCCAAAAGGTCCAAAAAGAAAAAAGAAACCCCGAAAACGGCCAAGGCAAGGATGAACATTGAAAACATCATACTAACTGAGTTAAGTCAGACTGAAGGACAAATACGATTGGAAGCCACTGGTATAAAATACACAGAATACGCAAACACATAAAGACAGAAAGTCAGGAAGGGAGGTGACTGCTTGTTGAGTTCGGAGCTTCTGTTTGGAGTGATGAAAAGGTTGGCTAATGGCAATAGTTGCATAGTATTGTGAATATTTTGGTGGGGGGGAGGGGCATCACAAAGTTTTTGGCAAGATGGAATTAAAAGATACTAGAGTTTTCCATGAACTGTTTAAAAGCCCACTCATGATTAATGGCGCTGAACCGTACAAAAGCACTTTGGTTGTTGGGTGGTGTTGAGTTGATTTAAACTCGCAGTGACTTTATGTGACTGCCCCATATGGTGTCCTAGGCTAGAAGCTTTACAAGAGCTGCAGAACGGGGTTGAACCACCAACCTTTTGGTTAGCTGTTGAGTGCTTGCTTACCCATTGTGCCGCCCCGGGCTTCTTTGTACGCTTATAGTTGGTTAAAATGACAATTGTATGTTAGATAGCTATTATCACAATAACAATTTAAAGAGCAAATAAACACCTGCCCACTGCTGAGCTCTATGTTGCTGCTGCAGCCATTGTTAGATGGTTCTGACTCTGCAGCCAACAGAACAAAGCATTGCCTGGTCCCGCCCACCCTCACCGTTGTTGGGGCCTGGGAGCCATTGCGGCAGCCTCACCTGATCCATCTGGTTAGGGGTCTTCCTCTTTTCCACTAGCCCCTACAAGTTAAACTGTCCAGTGCACATTGTACCGGGTTCAAAGTGTGGTGTATC
>NW_022111357.1:38014096-38044535 GCF_000313985.2 Echinops telfairi
CAACCAAGATTTTGTTTTGTTGTAAGTAAGCTTTCCGTTAGTTAGAGTCAACTCAATGACAACTATTGATCCATACATCCAAACATCCACCCACCTATCTGTCCATCCATCCTCTCATCCATCTGTCCATCCAGACATCTATCTCTCATCTCTCCTGACTCCCTGTAAGAGGATGAGAGCATTGGATGAAACAATATCCAGACTTCTTAAATCAAATCCTTTGGGGAGTCAGGGCTTGAAGAACATATGGATTATTACTTTAAAAAAAAAGGAGGCAGTAGACAACCTCACACTGACCCAAAGACTAATCAACCCAGAAAAATTAGCTACATCCAGAGACAGAAGGACACCAGCTATCGATGCAGGAATTTGATTGAGTGTGTAAAATGCAATTCATTTGGGTTTCACGCATCCAACGTGGTTATGAGCTGGGACCATTCTGGAACACTTGGGGGTGTCCAGAGGAAGACGTGTGTGGTTCTTGTGGGGACTGATCCTTGGAAATGATATTCAAAATCCGGAGCAAGCAATTAGAATGAAGACAGCACCAGGATGGCATGTCTGAATGTCAACCCAGGTGACCATGGACCTGGCTCTCAGATGAAAAGTCTTTCCTAGAGCATGTGCCTGAGTCCTGCCCTCTCCCACCATGGGAGACAGGCCCTCGGAACCTGGCCCTCACACTCTGCCTTCCACGCTGCTCTGCCAAATCCTCCATTTCGGTGTGTTGGGACTTGCCTCTCTTCCCACATCCCTGCAGGAGCCACACAGCTTTCAGGGCAGCACCTGCCTTCTCTTGGCGCTCACCTTGATGGAGAGAGATGAGCTCCAGGTGCCCTGAATTAGCTGTTGGACTGGAGAACGGTTCAGGTTCAGGTACAGACCCATCCTACCTGAGTCAAGCAGCAGTCTGAAGCTGCCTTGAAAAGTGGCCAGTCCAACCCATCACTTCCCAAAGAGGGACCTGAGGTCCAGAGAGGGGCATGACCTGCCGGTCCTCATACAACATGAGGCCAGGCTGGGAACCTCTTCCACAGGGGGAAGGTTCTCCCTGAAGCCACCCACTGCCCCCTGTGGCCTGCAAGCTGGCTTTCCTGGCAGAGGCAGCCAGCCATGCAGCCTCTCTGTGACAATGGACTACCTCCTAGTATCTCAATGTCAGTCCAGACGTCCGAGGGCTAAACTCACAGAAGAAAACCCCTCACTCGAATGGCTGTCCAAAGGAGTGTCTTCCTGAACCTTCAAGCGTGAGGAGGACTGTGCGGTGGTCCTGTCTGTCACGCCATCTGATCCTGACCTGATTCGGGGTTTATTTTGGGATACCTTGTGTCACCTGGCCCAGAATTGCATGCCTTTGGGTAGAGTCTCCAGTTGGCCAGAAGCTCAGAGAAAGCCGGGGAAGCTCTCATTCTCTAGAACCCCAAATGAGTGACTGCCAGCAACTTTTGCCAGAATTGTGATCCCTGCATCACACACACACACACACTCCAAACTCACTGCCCCCAAGTCAATTCTAACACAAAACGATCCCATGGGACAGATGAAAACTGCGCTGTGGTTTTAGAAGACTGCAAGTCCTTACTGGCGTGGAAAGGCCCATCTCCCTCCCAAAGAGTGGCTGCAGTTTCACACTGGAAGTTGTGGTCACCTGCAGCAACCCTCTAAGCCATCAGGAATCCTTCCTGCATCGAGAGCCCCACAGACGCCCCAGTCTTTGGACGGGAGCAGCTGCTGGACCAACTCTTTCAAATAGCATCCAAATAACCCAGCTCCAAGGACAAGAAGAACACCGACGTTCTTGGTGCAGCGGGTGGGTGATACTGCTGGGGAAAGAGGATAGTCTGTTGGGAAGGGGGGGGTGTCCTTAGAAGCCAAGGAGTCCTCAACTTGGCCACTTGCTCCTCCTAGAGTCTGGTTGGGGCAGGAGGACAGGGCTACCAGAGCAACGGGAGGCCCAAAGAAAAGCTCATTCAAAGTGTGAACATGGGCTTTTCCCAGCACAGAGGCAGTCGGGGTGCAGTGAGAGGAGTCATGTTATTAGAGCGGTCTGGTGACCCCAGGGGAGCACTCCTGCCAGTGCCCAGCCAGGTGTACTTTAATGAGTTCTCCTCTACACAGAGCCCCGCTTTCCTGAAAAAGCAGAGTCATTAGGTGAGAGGGCCCCCAAGTTGCATCCCATCAGAGACCAGAGGGTCGGTCTTCCAGGCCCCAAAAAGGCTTTCTTGGTTTCCCTTCTCTCTGCCCGCCAGCAGGTTCCAGAAGTATCTTTACGAGGGCCTGCCAGGATCTGATTATAATTACAATAATAAAATATTCATGATCACAATAATAGCTATTTATTTAGCACTTACTGTGTGCCAGGCTCTTTGGTTGGTGCATTATAAGCCTTAATCCCATTTAAAAAGTTACACTGACTGTGTTTGTTAATAAGCTACAGCCAGAGCCAGCCTGGGGAAGAGTTCTAGGAGTCAGCCTGTCCTTTCCGGTCCATGAAGGTTGCTTTCTGGGCACCAACGTCAAGGGTTTTACAGTCTTCCAGGAAGGATTTGGGACTTCAGCCACAACAAGAGGTTAATAACTGATGAGTAAGCGCCTGTCCACCCTTGTGTTAAAGAAAGTTAACAGGGGGAAAAAACAACAGGCCAGAAAGCTAATAAAATGTTCCTTGGGAAGGGACAGGGTGGGACAACTTGAGCAAGGATCCTACCAGGGACCCTCAGTATGCCACTTGGAGGGCAGACACCTTTGAAGACCCTTCCCATCTTGGCCAGGCAGGGAAGACCTGGCATGTCCCCACCCTGCCTTTACAAATTCCTATTAACTCTCTTGATTTCTGGGACCGGCCACAAAGAGGCTGGGAGGCATGACCCAGTGGGGGCTTTCTCTGACATCTGGACAACACCTGCTGGGTGAGGCACCCACCTCCTGGCCTCCGGAGAGGTCAAGACCAGCTCAGAAGGCACCCAAATTAATATTTAATTGAAAGTTATTTCCTGCAAAACATTCCCCCAAAGGTTCACCCAAGAGTCGCACTCCTTCATCTGCTTGCCGGTACATTTCCAAGAGAGAAAGAGAGGAATGAAGAGGGAGTGGGAACGGTTCAACTTTAAGGTACATTTTTAATTAAAAGAAAAAGATCAGAGCTGTGATGCAGCATCAGAAAGCAGATAATTTTACAGCTGGATGGTCTCCCTCTGATGTACTTGAAAACCATTTTCAAGCGACATAAAGTTTAACATACCGGTACATCTGCCTACCCACTAGATTCTACATGGAATTTAAAATTTAATTATATTAAAGCTTTGTTACAGTGTGCATCACAAGCAGGCTAACCAAGTGGAACTTTAACACAAAACCTCTGCAGAGGGCAGGTGTGTGTGTGTGTGTGTGTGTGTGTGTGTGTGTGTGTGTGTGTGGCGAGGGTATTTTGATGGTAGTGGTGGTGGTGGTTTTCTTTGAAACCTCGGGTGTTATAGACCCCAGAGCCCATTTTGACACACAGCTGACAATTCTATCTGAAGTCTTTGCTGCTTACATAACAAACCCCACTGGAACTCAGAGGTCTAGTCTCTTAGGTGCAGCTCCACAGTCCATTCTCGTGCTGGGTCCTCCTTGCTAAAGAAGGGAGACCAGGGGAGGGAGCCAGGAACAGAGCTGGAACCAACTCATTTGAGGTCACAAAGCGTCTGGGAGGAGGTGGGTCCTGACTCCAGAGAGAGTCTTGCCACTGCGGATTGTATGTGCGACTGAAAGAACCAAGCCACACTCACTGCCATCGAGTCATTGATGACTCGGGGCAACGCCCGTGGGTTTCGGAGACTGTAAGTGCTTACAGAAGTAGAACGCCCAGTCTTTGTCCCGAGGAGCTGCGGGTAGTCTTGAACTGCCAACCGTGTGGATTGCAGCCCATCTGGGAACCACTCAAGGTGGGGGTTAGGGAGGAGTGGGGGCTTCGTTGGAGAGTTCAGTATGCAACCGGTTCCCGCCACACCAGCAAACCAAACTCACTGCCAGCAAAGCCCATTCTGGGTCAGGGAACCCCTGTACAGAGTGGAACTGCCCCTGCGGGCTTCATAGGAGCAGAAAGTCTCATCTTTCTCCGGTGGAGCTGCTAGTGGGTTCGAACTGCTGACCTTGCAGTAAGCAGCCCAACACGAAGTCCACTACGCCACCAGGGCTCCTTGCCAATTCCTACAGGAGGAACGTTTCCACCTGAACATGGTCGGCATCCGTAGCTGCAAGAGCGACCCCACACGTAAAGAAACGAAAGAATCCCTAGACCACGTGGCTGGGGGTCAACCTCTTGAGCAACATAGGGTTTTCATCGGTGGCTTTTCAGGAGTAGATTCCCCAGGCTTTTCTTTCTGGTCCATCTTAGTCTAGAAGCTCTGCTGAAACGTATCAGCATTGTAGCCACACACCAACCTCCACTGACGGCCAGAGGGTGGCTGTGCCCAACCTGAGTGGCCCACATGGAAGACAAGAATCCCACTGGACTCCTGGAAGCCCCAGGGGAGCCCCATGAGGACTGCTCCCTGTAGGGTCCTCAATCGCTGACCCTTCAGAAGTAGACCAGCAGGACTTTCTTCCTAGGCACCTTGGAGTGAACTTGAACCCTTCGCCTTTTGGCTGTTGGTCAAGCCCATTCACCATTCACACCACCCAGGGACCCCCGTGAAAAGAAACTGCAGAGTAAACCTGGTTCTCTCTCAGAAGTTTCAAGGTAAGCTTGAGAAGTTTGGCTCTGGACCGGGCCATCCTGGTTTAGATCCTGGTACGAAGAAGCTGTGCACTCTTGTTAAGCAACCCCCCTTCTCTGAGCCTCTCCCACCCAATGCAAGCAATAAGAGAATCTCCCTCCTCTAGAAAATGATGGAAGACCATGCACAGGAAGCACTTCAATAAGCACGGTCCCTCACCCAGAGTCCGTACTGCCTCAACACTCGACGGTCATTTTTTAATGGTGTCACTGCTGTTGTTTAAAAAAATGGCCATGCTGCACCATGGCAGAGCGAGCCAACAAATTCACTAAAATAAGAAAACTCCTGTCCCAGCCTGCAAACCTGTACAACTTGAATTAGGAAGCCTCCTGGGGTGTCGCTTACTCTGGGAAAAACAATGAAAGAGAAGCTGGTCTCCATTTTCCCACGAATCCATCCAACCAGCATCTACTGAGCCCACAACTACTGGAGCTGCCCACGTGCCTGGCCCCCCAGGAATTCACCATCTCATGCAGCATCAAGCAGCGACAGACACGGGGCGGAAAGGAGAATGCAGAGAAGCGCTGTGAAGGGTGTGCAGGGGCAAGTGCCCCACTCAGCTAGAAGAGTCCCCATTTTTCAGAAAGGGGCTTTCAACAGGGAGGGAGGAAGGAGATGTTGGAGATGCTCCAGGGGGTCAGCGATGGTGACAGGAAGTGTCCTCTGAAGAAGTGGAGCTCCCAGCATAGAGCTTTACCTTTGGTGCATGGTGAGGCTGAGCCCGCACAGCTCTGCAGTACAGGAGGGTAACACTTGTAGAAAAGGGGTTTCTCTGAACGAACCCTGTGTTCGTATGCACAGGCACATCCCTGGCTGGTGCAAACATGGTAAGCAGCATGTCAATACGTATACAGCCATAGAGACAGAGGTGATGAGAGACCCCAGAACGCGTTCTGTTGGCAGTCCCCAAGACCACCCTTGGGTCTGATGAGTCACTAGAACTCAGAAAAGCTGTTGTGCTCATGGCTCCGGTTTATTGTGGGGAAAGGCTCCAAATGGATTTCCTGTCTCCGGGGTCCCCAAGATTCTCCTCGGGATTAATGGGTCACTGCACTCCTGACGCTCACGGTTAAAGTTTCTTGCAGAGGATGGAAAAGAGGGTACAAATGGAAATCAGCAAATAATTCATAGTGCATTCATATTAAAATCAGCCAGGATCCATAAATCAGCGTCCAGGAGAGCGAAGAACTGCTGAGAGAGAGCAGCAGCTATCAAGCGAAGGCCCTCCTCCAGCGTTCATCGGAGGACTCGTGAGAAATGAGACTGGCCGAGGACACAACCACCAGGAGAAGAACTCTCAGAGCTCACACCAGAATAGAAATGGTTCCTGTGCTGAGCAGCTAGACGGGAGAAACCTTGTAAGACATGGGGCATTACGAAGCGCACTCAGGAGGGCATTGCCTCAGTAATAAGGACAATTAGACCTCAGCTCTAGGCTTTTCTGTTTCTAGTTAATAAAGCTAAAAAGCAAGCCTTAAAAGATTACATTGTTTCCAAGTGACTTAGCCAGATCTCAAAAATATGAAATTACTTAAAGGAATACAGAATCATCCAGCAACCCAAAACATAAAATTTACAATGCCTGGCATCCAATAAAAAAAATTACTGGGCAGCAAAGAATCAAGAAAATGCATTCCATTATAATGAGAACATCTAGATGCATGTTTGTTTGTTTTTTAAATCATTTTATTAGGGACTCATACAACTCATCACAATCCATACATCCATCCATTGTGTCAAGCACATTTGTTGTCATCATCATTTTAAAAACATTTGCTTTCTACTTGAGCCTTTGGTATCAGCTTCTCATTTTTCCCCTCCCTCCCTACCTCCCTCATGAACCCTTGATAATTTATAAATTTTTTTTTTCATGTCTTACACTGACCAATGTCTCCCTTCACCCACTTTTCTGTTGTCCAGCCCCCTGGGAGGGGGGTATATGTAGATCATTGTGATCGGTTCCCCCTTTCTCCCCCAACCTTACCCTTACCCGCCTTGTATGGCTACTCCCAATATTGGTCCTGAGGAGTTTATCTATCCTGTATTCCCTGTGTTTCCAGATCTTATCTGTACCCGTGTACATGCTCTGGTCTAGCCAGATTTGTAAGGTAGAATTGGGGTCATGATAGTGGGGGGAAGGGGGAAAGAAGCATTAAAGAACTAGAGGAAAGTTTTATGTTCCATCAGTGCTATACTGCACCCTAACTGGCTCATCTCTTCCCCAAGACCCTTTTGTAAGGGGATGTCCAATTGCCTACAGATAGGCTTTAGGTCTCCACTCCCTCTCATTTACAATGATATGATTTTTTTGTTCTGGGTCTTTGATGCATGATACCTGATCCTATCGACACCTCGCAATCACACAGGCTGGTGGGCTTCTTCCATGTGTGTTTTGTTGTTGTTTTGTTTTCTTGTGCTGCTTTGTTTTGCTCTGTCTTATTTTGTGCATATTATTATCTCTGAATGTCTATCTAGATCAGATAGGTGGAATAAACAATCTGGAGGAGAAAACAACAGGACAGACAGTTCCAGGGGGACAATGGGAGACGGGGAGGCAGGGGAAAGGAAGTGGGTGTTAACAAACCCAAGGACAAGGGAACAACAAGTGATCCAAAATCAATGGTGAGGGGGGTGTAGGAGGCCTGGTAGGGCTTGATCAAGGGCAATGTCACTGAGAGGAATTACTAAAAACCCGAATGAAGGTTGAACATGATAGTGGGACAAGAGGAAAGAAAGTAAAAGAAAATATAGGGAAAGAACTAGGGGCAAAGGGCATTTATAGAGGTCTAAATACAGGCATGTACATATGTTAATATACTTATATATGATGATGGGGAAATAGATCTATGTACATATATTTATAGGTTTAGTATTAAAGTAGCAGATGGACATTGGGAGTACTCAAGTACTCCCTCAATGCAAGAACACTTTGTTCTATTAAACTGGCACTTCATGATGCTCACCTTTCCAGCATGATCAGTGACGACAAAGCGGGTGCATAAGCAAATGTGGTGAAGAAAGCTGATGGTGCCCAGCTATCAAAGGATATAGCACCTGAGGTCTTAAAGGCTTGAAGATAGACACGGATTAGAGAATTAGTAGATAAGAATATTTTAAAAGTTCTTTTAAAATTATTCCATCTGTTTAACAAGGCATTTAAACACTTGATCAGGTTAAAGACAGATAGGGAATCTGTTGTTGTTGTTGTGTACTGCTGAGTTGATTCCGACTCACAGCAGCCGTATAGGACACGCAGGACTGGGCAGTGTTTAGTTCTGGTGTCCACAGAGTTGCTGTGAGTTGACAGCCTCTTCCAGCAACAACAACACACTGTCCCTGCAGGGCCCCTCATCTGTGTTCTTTACGGGCACAGATCACTACGCCTCTTTTTCCCACACAGATGCTTCGTGGGTTTAAGCACTGGCATTTCAGTTCGCAGCCAGACACTTAATCATTGGGCCACCAGAGTTCCAGAACCCTTTTTAAATGACCAAAATCCAACCTTGTAGACATGAAAACCACAATATTGGAGAAGAAAAATGCGCTGGATGAAATTAATAACCGAGTATGCACCATGGAAGAAAAGATGGATGCAGTAGAAAACAGCAATGGGGAGCACCCAAAATGTAGCCCACAAAGAAAAAATGAGCAGTCAGTAAGCTTCAGTAACCCTCAAGTGACTGGGAAATGTTTAACTAGAGGCCCAGGTTAGGGGACAGAAATCATGGTTCAAGAAATAATGGCTAGGAAGTTCACAAATTGGATAAAAATTACAAACCCACAGATCCCAGAAATAAATCCTAAGCTGAAGAAATATCAAGAAAATGCCACCGAGATACATCATCACTAAAATGCTTAAAACCATGATAAAGAGGGAATCTTAAAAGTGGCCAGGAAAGAAGATATATCATTATTTACAGAAGAGCAAAAATGAGCATTATAGCTTTTATTTTAATCAGGAATGATGCCAACTAGAAAAAAAGTGGGGCAATATCTGTGAAATCATGAAAGAAGAAAAACTGTCAACCTAAAATTCTATGCCCACAGAAAATATCTTTCATAAACAAAAGTGGAATAAAGACGTTATGAGACACACGAAAGCTCTAAGAGTTTGTCTCCATTGCATCAGAATCACAAGACTGCTCGTCTCAAGGAGAAACATGACATCAATGGAAGCATGAATCTATACAAAGAAACGAAGGACAAAACGGTGTGCACATGGGTTTATGTAAACAGTTTCCCCTTATTTTAAAAATATGGCCATTTATACAAAAAATAATAACAATTTTCTGTGGAGTTTATAACATAAGCAGAAGTAAAATGTATTACCGTGGCCCACAGGCCAAGAGAGAGGAAATAAAAGTGTATTGTTATAAATTTCTTATAGAATATGTCAAATGGCATGTATCACTTGAAGGTAGATGGTAATAACACAAACTCTTTGAAAATATGGAAAAAGAAGCAGCATTTCCCAACTCCTGTTCTGAACCAAGCATGATTCGGATACCCAAACCGGAAAAGGACATACAAGACAACAAAACTACAGATCAATAAGCTTCCTAATGTACATGTTGAAATCCTTCACAAAATATGATCACAAAAAATCCAGCTATATTTTAAAATAACAAAGTATAGTCAAATAGGGAGTTGGTTTAATACATGAAAAACAATCTTTCATAAACGAAAGTGGAATAAAGACTTTATTAGACATATGAAAGTTTTTCTGCCTTATATTCATCTAAAATGAAAGAAAAATAATTTGTGCATCTTAGTAGGTAAAGAAAAAATGCATTTGATGTAATCTCACACCCTTTTGTGATAAAAATCACTGTAAAAATCTTAGTAAGGTATATAGTTTGGCTAATAGTATGTCAGTTTACTGGCTTTCCTAATATCATCATAAGTTATGATGAGAATCATACATGTTACCATTGGGAAAAGTTGGGTAAAGAGTGGAGGGAAGCTCGCCATACTATATTTACAACTTTGCAAGAGTCTATAATTACTCTGAAGGTAAAATTCAAAATAAGCAAGCAAAACCTCTCAGTAAACTAGAAATAGAAGGAAAATGCTTCAACTTGGTAAAAGAATCCACAGGAAAAAATGGTAACTACAGATATCAGATGAATCCCCAAAGCACAGAAAACTGCAATACCTTAATCAGAAAAACACAAATAATGCAATCAAAATGGTCAGAAGACATGAATACACAACGCGCCACAGATGACATCCTGGCAGCCAACAATCATATGAAGAAATGTTCTCGATCATTAGCTATCAGAGAAATGCAAGTGAAAACAATAAAGAGATATCACCTCACTCTAGCACTGGTAGCAAAAATGTTTAAAACATAAAATAACAAGTGCTGGAGAGGAGGTGGAGAGATCAGAACCCTTGGACGCTGTTGGGGTTGCAGAAGTACAGAGCCACTATGGAGAACAGATTGGCGCCTCCCTAAACAAATGAGACTAGAAATAGCATATGAGGCAAGGACTTCTGTTCCACCATTTCTTTTTGATATTTTACTGGGAGTCCTAGCCAGTGCAATAAGCCAAGAAAAAGAAATAAAAATGCATACATAGCAGGAAGGAAAAAATAGAAAGGGGAGATAGTCATTAAACCAATAATTACAGAAATGATTATTGTGGCACTCAGCTAATCCCAAATATAATTAAACTCAAAGCTCACTCCCATCAAGTCAATGCCTACTCACAGGGACCCCGTACAACAGGTCAGAACTGACCCTGTGAGTTTCCAAGACTGTAACTCTTTATGGAAGTAGAAATTCCCATCTTTCTCCCCGATAGCATCTGATGATTTCAAACTGCCAACCTTGCAGCTAGCAGCCCAATTCATAACCACTATGCCGCCAGGGCACCTCCAGTATAATAGAAACTACAAATAAAAAGGCGAGACAAGTTACTGCTACGGATTGAATAGTGTCTCACAAAGAGATGTGTCAACTTGGCTACTATCGTTCCCAGTACTATGCAATTATCCGTGTGTGTGATCTGATAACATCTGATCGTTCCCAGGATGTGATATGCCATAGCAATTCAATCCATAACACCAATTCATCTCGCACTTTTTATCTGCAGGTTTTATTACACCTAGAATTAGCTGAGTGCTATATTCATGATTTCTGTATTTGCTTAGGGACTGTCTCTCCTTCTAGACTGTAAGCTCCAGAAGGGCAGAGCTGGCGCATGCCTACCACAAAGTTAATGATGAATCAATGCAGGTTGGATGAGTGAATGAAGAGGGAATAAACGTAAAGGGCTTAGGACAGTGTCCGCCACATCACCAGCATCAGCACATGGTGGTTATATTATGATCAATGGCTCGGTGCTTGGGCCTCCTTGAAATTCCTGGAGGGAGATAGATGGCCATGAAGGAAGAAAGTCAGAACTTTAAATGCGTACACAAGGAGTCCATCTGGAAAGTTTAGCACACGATGGCCGAAGGTCACAATCAAGAAAGACCAAGGTCAACTCAAGGACTGTGAGTCAAGCCCCTGGGCTCCCCACTTGGAGGCCTCTTATCAGGGACCGTGGGGTAATAGCTTTGGCCCAGGGCGAGTGAAACCAAACACGTCCCAGCCTTTCTTGCCTTTCCATGCCCGGAGAGCACGGCAATTGCCACCAGTTGGCACTGAGGCAATTAATTCCAACTCATGGCAGTCCCATGTGTGTGAGAATAGATGTGGGCCCTTGAAAACCCTAGGGAGGCCTTTCACTCCCCCAACTTTTCCTTAGAAGCGGAGTGTCTCAACCAGTTGTTGAAGTGAAAGAACCCGAGAATTCCCTGGTTGGGGGTGGGGGGGTGGGGGGGAGCCTTCAGAATTTCCAGCTGCTGGAGTAGTCCCTTAACATTGAAGCTCACATATAAGAAAGCCACCTATTTCCCATGGCCTCCATGACCGGGGGCCCCCTAAAGGAGCAGCAGCTCCCGAGGACAAAAGAAGAGAAGAGGGTAGACAGGCAGATGAAGGGATTGCAAGCTATTTTGTAACAAGTTATGCATTCCTTGCGTCTGCAGCTATTAGAAGAAACCAATTTTTTAGAGCCTTCCAAGTTCTAAGGCTTGCACAATTATTTTAATACTGCCAGATGCTGCATGATCAATATGAATCCTTGTATTTTTAATGTGCATCATTATTCAAAATATGTCACTGGCCAATCAATACAAAAGTTAAAACTCTTCAATATTTAAATTTCTCCAATTGACATCTTATCATTCTATCCAGGCAAGAGCACAGCAGATCACAAAATCCATTATTTAATCTTTGAAGTTTGCAGAATTAAACACCGCTCTGTCATCAGCTGCCTAAACAGAGGCTAGTGGCAGATCAAATGGGGAAGGGAACGGGGGGAGTGGGGCAGGGGTCATCTGATCGAAGGTGGCCTTGGAAGACAGGAAGGCATTTGTCTAGTGTCCGTGGGGTGGCTGAACTCTGGGGCTTTGGGGGCGGGAGGGCCATAGGAGGCCTCTGCCATGTGACCTGGCTTCAGGTAAAATGCCAAATTCCTCACTGTAGGTGACATGCGAGACCCTCTAGCCCACTCTAACAGTACGGTCTAGTTGGCAATGCTGTGGCCTTCTTGAAATGCCCGTCTCCATTGACCTAGGTCATCCCTTACTCCAGAAACTGTTCCCATCGGCCACTGACCGATGCCTGGTAAGTGGTCACCACATGTGCCAACATGAGACACTTGCACCGACCTCGAAGCCTCTATCTATCATGATGGCTCTGAATCTTCCTGTCACCGGAACTGCCCTACACCTTACATGCATTACCTGGCACCTAGGAAGGACTCCGTCAACAGCTGATGGATGAGTGAATGCAGGGGTGGGCGGGCAGCCTCTTTAAACTTGTCGAATCTAGTGTTGTCGAGGCTGGCTTGGCGGAGAGTAAACCAAGAGGAAGGGCACAGCTTGGTGGAAGCAGTGACTTCCCGTCTGGCCCAGCTTCCTCCCTGGGTGCCTCCTTCACGTCAAAGGTGGTGTGGACACAGAGGAGCTGTTTGGCTGGGGTGGGGTGGGATGGGGGGAGTGATGCTCAGGGACCACCATCCATCGGTCAATGTGCCATTCTGTGGTGACGTGCATGTTGCTGTGATGCTGGAAGCTATGCCACCACTATTTGGAATGCCAGCAGGAGGGTCACCTGTGGTGAGCAGGCTTCAGGCTTCAGTAGAGTTTCCAGAGTAAGAAGAAAAATCTGGCAATCTACTTCCAAAAATTAGCCTATGAAAGCCCTGAGAATAACAGCCTACTGCCCGAGACTACAACCTGTGTACTTTCTCATCAGGAGAGACTTCTCTTGGAGAAGGACATCATGTGTGGTAAAGGGATGCCCTCAATGAGATGGACTGACACAATGGCTGTGAAAATGGACTCGATGTACCAATCATGAGGGCAAAGGTTCATTCTATTCTACACGAGGGTATCATGGGTTGGAGTCTACTTGGCGGCCATGAACAACAGTTACCCAGAGATTAGATGTGACTTGGACTAGATATGAAAGATGGATGGGAGCATTCCAATATTGAGAAGTCAAAGATTTAATCTCATGACAGAAGTCAGGCTCAGAGCACCCTCAGAATTGGCAGATATAAGGATAGAGCCAGGGGTGGCAGCTAGTGTGGTTTTAAGGGCACAAGGAACATTTTGATCCACAAAGCCGCCTCTCCTTTCCTCCCTTGACTTCCACTTCTACAGGTGCCCACCAACACGGTCATTTATTGGGATCTCAGACGTCTTTGTTTTCTGAGTGCTACTCAATTGCACAAAACATAGCAAAGCAGACACCTAACCTCCTCGGCCGGCATCTTCCTTCATTCCACACATGCCTCCTAAGTCCTACATTCATGTCAGCACCATGGGGATTCAAAAGCTAGACCGGTGATGCTAAACTCCAGGGAATCTGCTTGACATTTACACAGTGGGAAACCCCTAAAGATCAATCTACAAATCCACTGGGGATCCCCCAGATCTGCAATGAAAAAGTGTTGACGAACACATCATCCTTGACTTCCAGGAATTGACCATCAAGTGAAGGGCAGATCGAGATACATAACTATGGACCAGGGTACAGTGGTCATGTAAAATTTCCTAAAAGAAAAAGGAGAGATTAGAGCCATTGAGGAGCTGACATTAACTGGAAGGATGAATAGAATGTTCCAGACAGGGGCATGTGCCCCAACACCAAGAGGGAGCTGGCGCATGCCTAGACTGTGCTGAGCCCTGTCAGTATCCCCTGTAGCTGGAAGGGAGGATGCACTAGAGAACAGGTGGGTGGCTGGGGGTGGTGGTGAATCCAGCCCAGGAGTTGGGGCAAGAAGCCCAGAAAGAAAGGGAGCCCGCCCTGAGGCCAAGCCAGCATTGGGTCAATGCAAGGAGACCCAGTCCTCAGCTTGTTGGAGTCAGCCACTGGGAAGCAGCTGGGAAATGCACAGAGGACAAGCCATCATGGAGAGTGAGACATGGCTGTGAGGTGGGAGCTCAATCACCCAGAGCCTCCCCCACTCCTGACCATGGTGCATCTGGGAAAACGACTAGCAGGGGGGTAACTGGGCTGGGCATGTTCTCACGGCTCCTCACCCAGATTCTTCTCTTGGGCTGATTCCAGCAAAGCCCATGAAGCCTTCTATGGCTGCCCTAGGACTTGGTACAACGGCACAAGTAGGTCTCTCCCACCACACGATCAACGAGGACATGCCCTTGCCCTGGCCAAGGAGACTGCCTAGAGGCGGGTGCTATGAAGGGATGTCTGGAGTCTATATTGGAATAGAGACAGGGTTCGGGAAGAAGGAACGGAGAGGAGGTAATCAGGAGTAAGCGGGGCCAAAGGTCCTTCCAGGACTGGTGACCCAGTGCTTATCCAAAGGAGATGTCATGTTGCCTTGGCTGCAGGCCCAGCACCAAGGACAAGCTTGGTGCCCCAGGGAGCTGAGAGAGCAGCTATGGAGAGAGGGTATTGGGTGAAGGGGATGGAAGAGGATGTCAGAGCCAGGCTGTCAGAGTATAGACCCCAAGAAACAGCTGGAAGGCCTGCTGAGCTTCAGCAGTCCCGCTGGCTCCTGTGGGCAGAATGGCTGAGGGCACTAGGGGAGTGGGGCACAACAAAAAGGACTCCTCCCCTCATGCTATGTCCAGCAGGAAAGGGGCAGCCGGAACAGGCAGGGACAGCCACCTGGAAGCTGAGAGAGGGGACTCAGGGGGGTGGGGGGGCCCTGGGCTCCTGGCCTCACCTGCAGGGAAGACAGAGAGGCTGAGATGGCACCATGGGGAGAAGGCGGTCTGGGAGCAGCAGGCTTTAAGCCATCCTGGTCATATATTTGGACATGTTCTCAGGAAAGACCAGTCCCTGGAGAAAGGCCTCGTGCTTCGTAGAGTAGAAGGGCAGGGGGAAAGAGGAAGGCCCTGGACAAGATGGGGTGACACGGTGGCTGCCACAAGGGGTTCAAACATAAGTGCTACGGTGAGGACAGGGCAGGACCGGGCGGTGTTTCTGTTCCATTGTCCATCCCAGCACGGTAGCATACACTTCCCCTCCCCATGCGCACAGCCCAGAACACTCTTCAAAGCTGTCCCCAGAAGCAGCCTGGGAGAGTGTCCCCATTCCATAGGCTGCATTCCCAGGGACCCTTCCTAGAACGTTGCTGAGGTGCCAGGTGAGTGACTGACACGCCACAAACCAATAATGAATAAGCCCACTGCCATCAGACCATGCTGACTCCAAGGACCCGACTGGACAGAGCACAACGGCCTCGTTGGGGTTCTGCAGCTGTGACTTTGTTGGGCCCAGAAAAGAAAAGTCTCCTTCCCCCATCCGAGCGACGGGCGGATTCATACTGCTGACCTTGCTGTTAGCACCCAACGCATAGGAGCTCCCCAAAGCAGGTGACATCCACCAGGGGATGGAAGAATGGGCAAACAGGGCACCTTTTGCCCCATTAAACTCTTATAAGGCTTGGGGACAGACAGGGGACCAGAAGACCTCCCCTCCCTCCAGCGTGGACCATTCTCCACCTTCAATGCAAGCAGTCCACCCCAAAAGGGTGACTGGGTCCCCACCTGACTGCCTCCGGTGTCTCCAGCCACACAGCCCGAACCCACGCCAGCTAAAAGCAGGGGCGTGTCTTGTTCTTTCTAGTGGCTCCTTCTCACCAACTCCACCCTCGAGTCAAAGACTCCAGTGACTACAGCAACCCCCCCCCCCCTTCACCCGCCCCTCACCGCCCTGGCAATGTGCTTCCAGAAATGCAACCCCGCGCCAGGCACAACCCACCGGCGCCCTCAGAATCGTCACACACAAGTGAAACAATGGTCAACAAATGATCATGGCTTCCACAGTGGGTATATTTCCCAATTCATTGAAAATGGCCATTTGGGGGAGCGGGAGGGAACCACGTGGCTGCTGTCCAGGAACCAGAGCATTTGCATTTATGGGAACACCTATTTCCTGACCATGCAACTGACTAACGGCCACCCAGTCAATTCCGACTCATAGCCACCCTCGAGATGTACTTAGTCCCTCCAGAGATGTACAGCCTCA
Source organism: Echinops telfairi (assembly GCF_000313985.2). NCBI lineage: Eukaryota > Metazoa > Chordata > Mammalia > Afrosoricida > Tenrecidae > Echinops > Echinops telfairi. Next base: position 38,030,417 of record NW_022111357.1, read on the forward strand.
ACACCCTACACAGGGTGTCTGTGAGCAGGGATCGGCGGTGGGTTTTCACGCCCAAGGAGTGCTTGCTGGCACTGTGGATTGGGCACTAGGCTACTCCCTGGAAGGTCAGCAGTTCAAACCCGCCAGCTGCTCTGCAGGAGAAAGCTAGGACTATCTTCCCTCTTACAAACTTAGTCTCGGAAAGCAGGATCGCTACTAATCAGAATAGAGTCAATGCCCCCTACACACCAGGATTCCTATCTGCACGAGAGCCCTTTAAAGCGTTACAGAGCAAAGATGTGACTTTGAGGACTCAGATGTGCCTGGCCTAAGCCAAGGTATTCTCAGCGGCCTCCTATGTGAGTGACGTGTTGTCAGGAGAGACCAGTCCCTGGAGAAGGACATCCTGCTCAAGCAGCGAAGTAGCGAGGCAGCGACAAAGAAGAAAGCTTTCGACAAGACAGACTGATGCAGTGGCCGCACTGATAGACTCAGCGTAAGGATTGTGAGGATGGCCCGGGACTGAGTCCAAGCCAACTCGAAGGCACGCACTTAACAACAACAATGTATGCAGGTGGGGGCCCCTGGGGGGCGTACTGCTCACACATTGGGCTATAACCGTGAGGTCAGCAGTTGGAAATCGCCAGCCGCTCTATGAGAGAAAGATGAGGCTTCTTACTCCCGTCAAGAGTTGTCATTTCAGAAACCCACAGGGGCAGTGCTACCCTGGGCTAAGGGGTCGCTCAGAGGGGGACCAACACAACAGCAGGAAGAAGAAGTCGATGACTCTGATCATCAGAAAGGTATGGGTGAGGACTCTCTGTTAAACGCTCATTAGCATAATAAAAAGCCCCATTTCTAAACTGGCCACCACAGCAAGTATAAGGGTTGGGATTTCAGCATATCTTTGGGGGAAGGACACATTCCGCTCATAACACTCTCTCCAGTACTGTGACAATCAGATTGGGCCTCCCCTGGGTCTCCTTCAAGCCCACACAGCACTCCTGGCCTTTTCCAGTGGAACCCTCCCCTGGGCCGGCTTGGTGGAAGGCAGGGTGAGTCGGCAGCACACGGATGACCAGAGGGCCTTTCTTTATGCACACGCAGTCTCACTGTGCTTGAAGACAAGCTCTCTGTTCCCACCAGGTGTGGGAACTAGGCCCTCAGCAGGCTGTCTGGGTGCCCCACGGCCTGGCAGCATTGTTGGCTCTTCTCGGCTGCCAAGACAGAGAAAGCTTCTACAAAACCACTTGTGCCCTCGACAGCTCTCCCAGAGGCAGGCAAACATCCCTGGAAAGATCATTTTATGAAATGCATATGATGATATCACAAACATTGATCAAAAGTCCGGCTCTGAGATTTTCCTTTTGTCCCTGATAACATCAGAGAGGCGGAAAACAATGGAAACCGTATCCCCTAAGAGCAGGCAGTGCAATGAAGCTCCTTGGCACCTGGGTCAAGAGGCCGGCAGGTGCGTCTCAGAGTTGCCAGGAAGAGAGGCCACAGGGACTGAGCATGGGCTTTGACGTGGATCAGTCAAAAATGTCCTGAATGATCCTCACCTCCTGGGATTCACACCCGTGGTAGTTCTCTTCCCAGTGAGGTGCCTTGGTGATGCTGTTTGGTAAACATTGGACTGGTAACCACAAGGTCGGAGGTTCAAACCCACTAGCTGCTCCACCAAAGAACGAGGAGGTTAGCTGCTCCCATAAAGACGTACAGCCTCGGAGACCCTTGACCGCATTGCTGAGTCATAACGGTCTCAGTGACAGCGGGTCTGGCGTGTGATGAGACATGTATGTGCCCTGCATCTAACCAGGGGAGTAAGGCAAAGGTGATGGGCTGTCACCTCTGGGATGAGGGTGCATAAAGCAGTAACTTCAATCTTGCATCAGACTTTCCCTACCCCCTTATGAGCTCGCACACTATAACAGCAGTGTTGGAGGCACCAGCATGGCAAGAGCCTGTGGGCAGTGGCTGGCCAATAGCCACAAAGGAATGCAGTCCTCTGGCCAAGAGCCCATGAGACACTGAATCCCGTCAACAACTTCACAAGCTTGGAAGCATATCCTTCCCCAGTGGAGCCTCCGTAGGAGACTGCAGCCCAAGCGGATCCCTGTGTTGCAGGATCCTGACCCACAGAAACAGCGGGAGCACAACATGCGTGTTGTTTTAAGCCACTGCGGGCTCCACGCTTTGTTACCCAGCATAGCTGACTCATACAGATCCGGAGAGATCCGCCTTCCAATCTTGTTCTATCGCCTACTATCGATACGACCTCGAGGAATTTACACAATCTCTTGAAGCCTCCGTGTGCTCATCTGTGAACGGGGATAATTGGCAAGAACAAGCAGATGTTATCCTGGTGGGGGGTAAGGATTAAATGAGACAGTGGATCATTAAGGGTCAGCATGACGTGCAGCTATTCCCTGCGTGAACTAAGCCCTAGTGCCCCAAAGGCTTGCCCGACTGCACATCAGGACGGTGCTCACTATGAATGACCCTCTAAAGAACTGAGAAAATGCCATGCACCTTAGTTTCTTTGCAGCTTCATTCTCTTACAGAACCCCAGGAGAGAAAGGCTGTAAATGAGTACTCGGTTAAGGGTAGCTATTTCCTTTATTAGGAGATTGGGTGGCAGAGTGGGTGAAGTGTTGGGCTGCAAAACACAAGGTCAGTAGTTCAAACCCCCCAGCTGCCCCATGGGAGAACGATGAGGCTGCCTGCGCCCATAAACATTTACACATTTCAGGCACCCATGGGGCAGTTCTCCGCTGTCCTGTAAGGGTACTGTGAGTTGGCGTTCACTTGGTGGCTGTGGGTTTGACTTATTTCTTTGATTAGGTCACCGGATGGCACGAATGGTTTGTACTCAACTACTAATCTAAAGGTTGATGGTTTGAACCTGCCCGGTGGTGCTGCAGAAGAAAATCTGGTGATCTGCTTCCCAAAAAGCCTACAGCCGAGAAAACCTCCTGCGGCACCAAGCAACTGTGGTACCCACAGGGCTGCCGAGAGCTGGCACTAGCTGGACAGCAGCAGGCTTGGTTCTTGGTGTATTATTTTCTCTGTGCCTGCAGTCATAGAGGACATCGGGTGCCATGAGTCTTCAAAGGTAGACATCGCAGAAAGGTCTGATTCAGCATCAAGAGGCCTCTCACGGCGCCTTTCCTCGCAACCCAGACACAGCGGTTTATTCCACCCACCAAGTGGCCCAGAAGACCCTCAGGAAACAGAGCTCAGAGTGATGTAAAGACAAAGCATTTCTTGCCAATAGCAAGCATGGCCCTTCAATGTCTGGAGCTCACGGACTGATGAATGGTAACAATTGAATTGAGCAGAAAGAAATGCATGGCTCCCCCTTGGCTCGTTGACATGCTGTCCCAGCGGTCATACTGTTTTTGGAAACAAAGAGTGGGAAGGCTGAGGGTCCTGATGGTTTGTGACTGTTGGGTTGAATGCTTTGGGTCTGTACATGTCTACCACCAAGACACGTGGCCAACACCCTCTGAACTGGCTTTTTTTGCTGGGTGCTGGCTTGCACGGCAGCTGGGTATAAAGGGGGTGGTTGCAGCAGTGCCGAAGCGGCTCTTGATTGGTTCGGGGGAACACTGCACCAAAGGAGTCATTTTAATGAAACAGACCAAGTACCAGCAAGTAGTCAGAGAAAACAGAAAGCATTTAATCCTTTAATGTCTAAAATTTGAACGGACATCAGGGGTCCTTTAAGAGCACGGTGAAGTAAGGCAATTGCCTGTGCTCTGAACCCCAGGCTGCATGGGAGCTGCACATGTACATGGGAAATACAGAAGTTACTGGCTTAGCAAATTATTCCTCATTACACACCCAGATGAACTCTGCTCATTACACACGCCACACTCTGCTCTTCGGCATAAAACGCAGCTTCTGAAGTCAGCTCATCTTGGAGGAATTCTGGGAAGATGGCAATGTCAACAAACCATCATGGTGACCCTCCTCCCCAAATGCAACAAGGAGAAGGTGCTCGGCTTTGAGGGATTTTGAACCGAGGAGCAGAGGAGAGCAGCGGGGAACTATCCACAGGAGAGAGGCGACAAACCAATGAGTCACATGCAGCAGCAAAATCACTTTCCCCCTCGTCCCTGCCCTTCCCCAGCCACACGGGCTGCTGCCAACTAGGGCAGTGGCCTGTGAATTGTTACAGAAGGCCCTTCCATGGAGTCTCCGCTCAGTCAACACTCTACTTGCCTCTCTCAGCAGCCCATAGCTCAAGCCTCTGAAGCCAATAGGACACACCTCCCAGGGAGTCGTTTCTGGTCCGTCTGCTTCACATTTCAGTCAGCCAGCACTAAGGGCTGCTAACTGAGGAGGCCATGTGCTAAGAAACAGGGGCTACACCCACATGCAGCGTACTCCCAGGGGAGCCTGATAGCAACAAAGCTGAATACTCCCACCACCCCGCCCCACACATCCATTTGGAGCGTGCCAGCACTACTTCCCCATGAGCCTACTTTGAATTGCTACAAAGACCATGCAATGGAGTGCGGCCCCCATAGTAAACACTGCCCTTGCGTCCCTACACGCTCATAGCTCAGGGCTCAGAGACCACCAGGACAAACCTCCTGCCCTCTCCACCAGGGAGTCAGTCCCGGTCTGTCTGCTCCCCGCTTCCGTTGGTTCTAAGGATGGCTGCGTAAAGCTGCTGTGTGCTAAGGAGCGGGCATAGTCTCTCGGGGTTCATTTGTAGCTTGGGAGTCCCTCCCCCTCCTCCCAGACATTGCCATCTCCGAGCCTGCTGTGAATTGTTAACAGAAAGCCTCTACAGTGGAGTCTGCTCCCAAAGGTCCGCACGCCACCTGCCTCCCTGTGCTCTTCATCGCTCCGGCCTCGGAAACTTCCAGTTGGTGGTGAGGGCTTCTGGCCGGTGTTGTTGTGCGATAGAAAGACGTCTTAAACGGAGGTTGCACTCAGCGCCAACAGTCTACGAGAAGGCAGAGGGGGCTCGGATGCAACAAGGCAACCCCACCCCCACCCCCGCGGGCATCTGACTAGAGCATGACCCTCCTCCAACACCTGGTGATCGTGGGCTGTCTGACTGTTGCACACGGCCACACGCCTGTGCACACACACGGGGTCTGTTGCCATAGATAGGATTCTATGTACGTCTCTGTGCACCATATAGGTCAAGCCTCAGAAACCAACAGGACAGACCCCTCTGGGGATCCATTTGGGGCTGTCTGCGCTGAGCACTGCTGACTGAAGCTGCCATACGGAAGCAGGCATCTCGAGTATGAGCCGTATCTAAAACTGACATACTACAGGGTGGGTTCTGCCCCTTATTGGTAACTGTGGCTTGCTGGCCAGATACAAACTCCTACAGAAGGTTCCCTTTAGTGGAATCAAGAAGTGGGTCACCTAAGTGAAGGCTGCTTCCCAACAAACACAGGGTCACTGCGCCCCTGAAGCCAGCCAGGCAGAGGTCCCACTGTAGAGTACCAGCACCTCCTTCTCCTCAAATGCAGGACAGTTTGTCTGGGCTTCCATGGAAGGCACCTCTGGGAAAACCAAAAGACAACACCCAGTCCCAAAGGGGGCTTTCTAGCTGTGAGTTTTCTGATTGAAAATGTGATGACAGGGACGGAGAGGTGAAGGGAGTAACAACTGGAGAGAGGGGACTGAGCCTCCTGGTGGACAGATTGATGAACACATGATCTCTCGCCTGAATGACGGTGCCCACCAGTGGACAGCCCGACCACACAACATGTTCTCTGGGGGGTTGGGAATGATGGAAGGTTGAAGACAAGATCTGGAATTTTGAAGCCCAATTAAACCAGGGAGAGAAACGTGGCTATCACAAAGGGAGAGGGGAAGTAGTGAGCAAAGACCAAACACTGTGCCCACCCTAGGTTTCTCAGAGAATGTAGAGCAGGGAAAGGCAGCAAATGCTGGAGGAAACTAAGAATATTCTCACAAATGCCAGTGCCTCAACAAAGTATCACAAGATACATAAAGAAAGGGGGTGGGGGATGACCCGTCACATGAACATAGCAAACGGGGTGAAAGCACTTCTAAGGATGGCCAAATAATGAGACAGAGGAAAAGAGAATCTCAGAATCCAGCATTAAACATAATTAAAGAGCTATAATTAAAGCGCTAAAGGGAAGCATGGGTAAAGAGCTAAAAGATAATGGAATACAGTGCAAGAATTACAACAGGGATTTGAACAAAGAGATATTGCAACTGAAAGGATCAATAACTGAACTGAGAAACACACGAGGAGGACTTAGCAACAGATTTAATCAAGCAGAAGAAAGCTTCAGTGAGTTAGAGGATGGATACTTAAAACTGGATTCTGACCAGCAATGGAAGCTCAAGAACCCTGAGCACAGTTGAACGGAATGATGGGACAACAAAAGATCTAATATACACATCATGGGAATCTCAGAAGATGAGCAGGGAAGGGGAAGAAAGAAGACTTGAAGAAATAATGACAGAAAATTTCCCAAATATAATGAAGGGCACGAACCTGCAAACTCAAGGTCAAAGAGCTCCAAGAAAGGTATCCCAAAGAGATCTAATCACGATGCATTGTAGTTTGGCTCTCAAAAATGAAAGCTCAAGAAAGAATTCTGGAAGCAGTGGAAGAGGAGAGACATAGAAATGATTCCCCTCCCCAAAAAAGATTAAGTGCTGTATTTTCCTCAGAAACATGGGAGGGCAAAAGATAGCAAAATACCATATATACTGGAGTATAAGCCAAGGCACCTAATTTAACCACAAAAAGCTGGAGGGCTTTTTCAGCATAAAAAAAAATGTGCTGAGAAAACTCGGCTTATCCTTAAGTATATACACAGTAATATGAGAGGACTTCAGAAAGTTCATGGAAATTTTCCAGTATCTTATCATTCCATCCTTCCACTAACTTTTTGAAGAACCTGTGTATATCTCAAGTATGAAAAGAGAACTATCAACCAGGAATACCACGCCCATCAAAACTATCATTCAAGAATGAAGATGAAATGAAAATACTCCCGGACAAACAGAAACTTGGGAGAATTGATATCCACCAGATTGTTCCTACCTGTGTCCCCTCAAAAAGTAGTAAGTACTGTAGATGGAAGGGAAAAGACAGTAGGAAGTGATTCAGAGGTAAACATTAAAACAAATTAATGAAGGGAAAGGCATGGAAAGTACCCAAAACCCAAACTCACTGCCATTGAGTCACGGCCAACTCACAGCAACCTACAGGACCAGGTAGAACTGTCTCTGCGCATTTCTGAAACGGTAACTCTTTATGGGAGTAAAAAGCCCCATCTTTCTCCCAAGGAGGCTAGTAGTTTCAAACTGATGACCTTGCAGTGAGCAGCCCAGCACTTAACCATTATGCCACCAAGGGTCCTCAGTAATTATGTCTTTATATTTTATGTATAAAAGTATGTACTTTTTTCACATGTGTAAATTTTATTCACCCCTCAACACGATAGTCTGTAGTGGCACACACAATTAGTTTACTGTGCACTGAGGCAGGGTTGTTTCTAATTCTCACACTGACATTTAACAGTTGAGGAAACTATGTTTAGACAGATTAATAAACTACAAAGATCTGTTCATTTTAAAAAGTCAATCCCATACTACTCTTGTGGCTCATAACTGGCATTGTCCATTTAAATTATCTAGAGGGAAGCTACAAAGGAGATGTATTTAATTCTCAGTCAAAGAAATAGACATATACAGTTCAAAAATGCCAATAGCAGTCACCTGCCTATTCTCTACCCAGTTTCTGATTTCCTTTCTGTAGACAACAAATTTGAACTCCTACCTGCTTACCGGTGACCTCTGTTTTCATGAATCACTTGTTTACACTGCTTTCCTGACTTTTCTGTAGTAGGTCTGGATCGACTATCCACACACGTCCCTCAGTGGTTAAGGAAATAAACTTGGTGTGGTTGAGGATATTCCCACGCATAATGACTCCACAGGTGGGGTCCAGCTGCCCCAGAGTGTCTCCATAGTTGTACTCTACAGAAGCCGCTTGCCACTTCATCCCCTACCCCGAGGGGATGATGGTTCAAACCAGAGAGCAGTCAGCAGCCACAGCCTAGCATTTAACCACTGTGTTAGTCTGGGTACTTTAGAGAAACAAATCCACATAAACGAATGTATAAGAGAGAGTTTTATATAAAGGTTAAGTGCACATCAAGAAAACATCCCAACCCAGGGCTACCCAAGCCCACAAGTCCAACATTAACCCATATGTCCAACACCAACCCACAAAGTCCTCCTCCATCTCATAAAACACACGCAATGATGCCGACTGCAGGAGGAAAGCCGAGTCAGTGAATGTGTAAGCATCTCAGCACTGGCAGGGGTCTCCACACGGCTGCTCCAGCACCTAGGGCTGCATCGGGGTAAGTCCATGTGGCTTCTCCTTGGGGATGTCTTGCAGGAAGTGAGCCTTGCCAGCTGAAGCAGGGAACTGGCTGTGGGGGAAGGTCAGATGCTTACAGACACCCTCCCTGAAGACGGTCAGTCACCAGGGAGTAGGCCCTGCTCCCTGCTGCTGGGGACAATGGATTATTTCTCCCTGAGGCTTATGACCATTCGCTTAGTTCCTATAGGTGGAGTTCACACACTACTGAGAATGGTTCCTATGGAGATCCAGCTGCCATCCTGACTCTAGGATCCGCCCAGCTTGTCACAGGTATACCCCCAAACCCTCCTCTTCCTATTGCGTGTATGTGCCTAGACCACCCTCTCACTGCTGTATAACCTATAGTGCAACCCCTTCCTGTGATGTATGACTTTACCTGTAATTAGTGGGCTTGCACGTCCCCAAAAGGTATATAGGCCTGGGTCAGCAATAGAGATCCCCCCCATCCTCACCCCCACTCCTCTCCCATCCTCGCTCCCTTGTTCCCTTGCCCTCCTTCCCTTCCCCCTCTCTCCACGTGGACCGCCAAGTGGGGATGAAGTGAGCAATGCTACCATGATATTGTATCTGACTCCCATTATTTTAATATTTCTCTTTTATCTCTCATGCTCTCGTTGACTTTAATATAATATATATACATCTCAACCATGCAATTGTGCTCACTGAACCCGAGACTAGTGGTGGGGGGCTGCCCCCCCACCTCATACCACAACTGGCTAAGCCAGCTGCACCCTGGCCCGACCATCACAAAGCAAGAGACCCAAGAACTAGAAAGGTGAGGCTCCCTGAGTCATTGATCTCTCTGCCCTTCAATTAACCCCACATGTGTTTATCAGCCAGGTTGGCACAAGAAACTACCTCAACCACCATACCACCAGGGCTCCTTGGTGACTTCCTGAGCAATGAGAATTGACACAGTGGGTACACCAATGGGCTCAAACAGCAAGGGCAGTGAGGAGGTAACAAGACTTGGCAGCGTTTCCTCTGTTGTACACACAGTGGCTATGCATCACAACGGACTTCGTGGCCTCTGACAACAATCTGACTTAGACTAGTCACAGTTGAGACATGTAGGGCAGTTTTTAATAACTCTTTGTTTTTCCTAGGGTTCATAATTGCCTCGTTTTTTAATGCAAAACACTTATGCTTGAGAATTCTAAATGTTTAGTCCTTTATGTTTTTAATCATAAGTATATAAAAAGCAAAGACAAAATGATGTGCTAAGTTACATGGAAATAGAAACACATAGTAATGATAACAAGTAAAGGATGGAGAGGAATCATATTGAATTGGGATTCCCTATATGTTAGTGATCATTCAAAACTGGCTGCAGCCGTATACCTGCCAGAAATTCAAGCCAAACTCAGAAGAGGATGTCGAACAAGGATGCCCCTCCTGGTGTCAGATGGATCTTGACTGAAAGCAGAGAATACCAGGAAGATGTTTATCTGGGTTTCATTGACAATGATCAACTGCGTGGAGCATAACAAATGATGGACGACATTGTGAAGAATGGGAACTCCAGAACCCTTCCTGGGGCTCATGTAGAAATTGGAAATGGATCAAGACACAGTTGTTGGAACAGAGCATTGACATACTGTGTGGTTTAAAATCGAGGAAGATGTGTGTCGGGGCTGTATCCTTGCACCGTGTTGACTTAATCTGTATCCTGAGCAAGTCATCTTAGGAGCTGGACGATTTGAAGAGGAGGAAGAAACAGGAATGAGGGAGACTCAGACAACCTGTGCTATACAGGTGACACAAGCTTGCCTGCCAAGAGTAAGGAGGACGAGAAGTACTTACTGATTAATATCAGACTTCAGTCTTCCGTGGGGCTTCGCCTTCACATAAGAGAAATCCTCACATCTGGACAAATAAGTCATATCATGATCAATGGAGAACACATTGAAGTTGTCCAGGATCTCATTTTATTTGGATCCACAACCAATGACCATGGAGACGGCGGTCAAGAGATCAAGTGACCAATTGCTTTGGGTAAATCTGCTGCACAACATCCCTTTATAGTTCTGAAACATAAAGAGGTCACTTCAAGGACTAAAGTGCCCTTGACCCGAGCTGTGTATTTTCAGTCCCTTCATACACATGCGAAAGCTGGACAATGACCAAGGAAGACCGAAGAGGGGTGACACATTTTAATTAAAGTGCTGGCAAACAACATTGAATATGCTTTGGATGGCAGAAGAATGGAAATCTGCCTTAGAAGAAGTGTAGCGTGTGTGTCCATAGAAGTAAGGGTAGTGAGACTCTGGTCTCACTTACATTGGACATGTTATCCAGAGGGACCAGTACCTGAAGAAGGACATTATGCTTGGGTAAAGCAGAGGACGGAGTAAAAAGAGGGAGACTCCCAATGAGATGAACGGACAGTGGTTTCAAAAATGGCAATAACTGTGAGGATGGCACAAGACTGGGCAGTGTTTCATTCTGCTGTACAGAGTGTTACCGTCTATCAGAACACTCCTGACAGGACCCACCAACAACAAATGAGATATTCATGGTAACCACTAAGACAATGTATCAAAAACATACACAAAAGGAAATGAGAATGGAATCCAAAGTAATCCATGACAAAAAAGCAATAAAACACAAAAGCAAGCAGTATAAAGGACAAAGAGGAAGAAGGGTTAAGACACACACACACACACACAAGTATCAAAATGGCAGAAGTAAATCAGCTCTTATCAGTAATTACAGCGATTGCGAATAGGCTGAATTCTCCAATCAAGGGTCAGAGAGTAGCAGAATGGTTTTAAAACATGGTTGATTGTAAGTCGTTTACAAGAGACACCCCTTAAACACAAAGACACAATAGATTAAAAGGAAAAGAATGGAGGAAATATTATCTGCAAAAAATAACCAAAGGACTGCTGGGGTAGAAATGTTACTATCAAAGTAACTTTAAGAGAAAAATCTCGAAAGAGACATTGGACAGTGAGAAAAGTGCCAATCAAGAAGATTTGATGATCATAATTGCATATGCCTCAATCAGAACACCTAAATATATAAACACTGATAGAACTGAAGGAGAGATACACAGTACTACAATAATTGCTAGTCATAGCAATACATCAAGTTCATTTTTGGATAGAATATCTAAAAAGAAAATCAACAAGGAAACAGAGTGTCTGAATGACATTATAACCACAGGTTCCCAAACTGATTTGGCCTACTACCCCCTTTACAGAGAAAAAAAAATTAATCGGCAGCCCCCTGGCAATTCAGAACTCTAGCCCACAATCCAGGATAAAGTATAGGCATGTGCTTTTGCAGCCCTCCTGGATAATTCCAGTGCCCCTAAAGAGTCGGCATCACCCACTTTAGGAAAAACTGCTGTCAACCAACTAGACTTAACAGACATATTTAGAACACTCCACCGAACGACACGGCACAATGTATATTCTACTCCAGCATACCTGGATCATTTTCCAGGTCAGACCACATGTTAAGTCACCTGGCAAGTCTTCCTAAATTTTAAAAGATTGAAGTGATACAAAGTATTATCTCTGATGGCAACAGAGTGGAGCTAGACATCAATAACAGATGGGAGGGGGCGGGTGGGGGGGAACTAGAAAATAACTAACATAGAAATTAAGCAACACACCTTTAACCAACCAATGGGTCAAGGGAAAAATCACAAGAGAAACAAATTTCTAAGAGTTAGGTGAAAAGGAAAGCACTGCATCTGTCTGGGATGCAATGAAGGGGGCTGAGATAGTTAAAGATTATTGTGCCAACCTGGCCAATAAACTCATGTGGGGTTAATTGAAGGGCAGAGATATAAATGGCTCGGTGAGCCTCACCTTTCTAATTCTTGGGTCTCTGGCTTTGTGATGGTCTGACCAGGGTGCAGCTGCCGTAGCCAGTTCACTGCTTCAGCTGGCAAGGCTGACTTCCTGCAAGACATCCCCAAGGAGAAGCCCCATGGACCTACCCCGATGCATCCCTGGGTGCTGGAGAAGCCATATGGAGACCCCTGCCAGTGCTAAGATGCTTACATGTTCACTGACTCGGCTTTCCTCCTGAAGTGGGTGTCATAGTGTGTGTTTTGTGAGATGGAGGAGGACTTTGTGGATTGGTGTTGGACATATGGGCTAATGTTGGACTTGTGGGCTTGGGCAGCACTGGGTTGGGATGTTTTCTTGATGTGCACATACGTTTTATATAAAATCTCTCTTATACATGAGTTTCTGTGGATTTGTTTCTCTAAAGTACCCAGACTGACACAGTGGTGCTCAGAGGGAAATTGACAGCAATAAATACCTACATCACAAAAGAAGTATCTCAAACGAACAGCCTACCTAAACAACTCCAGGAGCTAAAGAAGAGACGGATGTACACCTACAGAAATAAATAAAATCGAAAACAGAAAAACTAGAGGGAATCAGTAAAACTAGAAGTTGGTTCTTTGAAAAGATCAATATAATTGACAAACCTTTAGCTAGGCTGACAAAGAAAAGGAGAGAAAAGATGGAAATAGACACACTTGTTAGACAACTGAGTCTGTATTCAGGGAGTTTGAATAGCAGGTTCTCTGTGATGTTTACTTCTCTTCAATCAAGGTCTCCTGCCTCTGTCCCTGACACAAGAATGGCTTTGGTACCACTAAACCATATTCTCCATCCCTGGTGCTTAGTATGTATTTGAAAAAGCAAACGTAGTGTTATTTATCTAACACACTGGGAGCTGCAATGTTTATAAATGAGAAACTTCAAGCCATGGGGAAAACGCAGCCATCAACACTTTGGACTTCCAAACTATCTCTTGGTTAGAATCAAAATTATCGAAGCCCAGTCACATTGAGATGCTAAGAATGTGGAGTCTAAGTGTGATGGCTCCCACTCCTGACACACTCTATTCTAGGAGTACCTACATCAGTCTGTATCTCGGTGTGACAGGAAGAAAGAGTAGACTGACCCAGAAAAGAGATCCCCAACAACCAGAGGTGGGTGTATCCCTTCATAAAGCTATCCCCAGGCATGTGAGGATAGGAGCTGTGCCCTGATACGCTAATATCAGCTTTGTCCAGGCACTGGTGCATTCAGTCTTTATAAATTAATAACCTGGCTGAAAATGCTGATTAAATGAGGAATCAAATGCCTGTTATTGTTGTTGTTGATCCTTGTTATGTTGTCTCAAATTAGTTCCAACTCATAGTAACCAACAGAACGAAACACTGCCGGCCCCCTGCCCTCCTCCCAAGCCTGATCGTTTGAGTCCATTGTTACAGCCACTGTGTCAATCCATCTCACTGAAGGCCTTCCTCTTTTTCGACGCCCCTCGATTTTACCAAGTACGCTTCCCCAAGGATATTCCCCTCGTGATAACATGTCAAATTACGGGAGACCAAGTCTCAGCATCTCACCGTCTAAGACATAATCCAGCTGCACTTCTTCCGAGACAGATTTAGTCATTCTGGCCGTCCATGGTATGCTCAGTATTCTTTACTAACACAATTCAAATGCACTGGGGGGAGGACAACTTTATATACTGTCCATCTTTCACATGCATATGAACTCATTTTAAAAAATGACCAGGATCAAGTGTACCTTAGTCCTCAAAGTGACAAACGCCTAGTCGACCCCTAAAAGAATAAGGCACAGCTCACAGAGTAAAAAGCCAAAAAAGGTCCCAAGGGAAGGCCAGCCTGGACCACTGATGGCAAAGTGGCAGCACGAAGGGCCTGCGTGCCTCAAAGCTATGACCAAAGAA
>NW_022111357.1:38045789-38047894 GCF_000313985.2 Echinops telfairi
TGGCAACATAGGTACAAATATGCTTGATACAATGGGTGTATGGATTGTTATAAGACTTATAAGAGCCCCCAATAAAATGATTTTTTTTAAATAACAACAACATTGCCTGAGGCCTATGATTTCTTCTGTATTTGAGTGTTGGTGTCATCTTATCCCAAACTTGGAAATCAATTGTTGAATGTTATCTTGGTGAGTAGTTATGTTTGTTTAAAGATTGATACCTTGAAATCCCATCACCTGCCTGTCTTCTCAATGGCCAGATACACATACAAACGTTGGACAGCAGAAAAAGGAGACCAAAAAATTGGTGTATTTGAACCATGGTTTTGGTGAAGAATATTGATTATACCATGAACTGACTCACACACCAAAAACAACAATCACAAATCATTCTCAGAAGATTTTGACTTTGGACATGTCATCCGGAAATATCAATCTCTGGAAAAGGACCTCGTGGTTGGTAAAATTAAAAATAAAAACAAACCAACCACCAAACCCATTGCCTTCGGGTTCTTGCAGACTCAGGAGGGTGGACACAGTAGGACAGGATGGAATTGCCCTTGTGAGTTCCTGAGACTGTACCCTGGATAGACATACAAAGTCCCGTCTTACTCCCTGAGAGTGGCTGGTAGTCTCAAACTGCAGTCCAACTCATAAACACAGCACCACCATGACACCTCAATGAGATGGGTGACCACAGTAGCCACAGCCACGATTCAAACACACCAATGACCATGAAGATGGTGCAGGACTAAGCAATGTTTCCTTCCGCGGCCCTGAATCACGACCAACAATACAGGCATGAACGACAGCAACAACTTGCAATCAGCCGTAGTAAGAGTATCTTTACACCACGGAAATTGGCAAATGCTTAGTCAGCAACATGTAACAGCGCAGGAATGACAGGTGGTAGTTTCTGGGATGTTGCACATTTCTTGTTCCACCAATTGAGCTTGTGTGCACCAGGAAGTAGTTATGCTTATTCTCAAAGCCTTGTGGAGCTGGCTGTGCTTTTTATCGCAGTTACATACTTAATTATACTTATGAAACATGAATATAAAAAGAAAGTTATTGTTCCTGTGAATACTATATCATATGCCTTGAAAGATTCGATAAAAGTGAGTTGACTAAAGAATGCTGCCAAATTAAATGAGATTGATACAATCATTAAATATTAGGGGAAGGGATCATAAAATCTAGAAGGATGCTGTACTCAGATTGATTTGCAAGTATTTAAGTTTTCCCTTCACTTTGAAGACTCTAAATTGGAAATCGTAAGCAAGGAACTATGAGTTGATCCGGAAAGATAGATGAAATTGACCCACAAAGAGCCAGAACAGGTATCACCTTGGGGAACACCGAAATCCCCTTGAACTTTCAAGATTGGCAAGTCAATGCTTCTACAGGATTAAGTTGACTTTCTTAACCTGTGAGTCTCTCGTGATGAGCCTGCACTTTAAAACGATCTCTTGAAATTAACCGAACAACCCAACCAACAGATCCACAGTCAAGAACAGGAAGTCGACTGTCCAGAGATGATGGTTGAAGGGATGGAAGTAGAAGGTGGAAAGAAAATGAGGGGGACGAAGCAACACCTGAGGGAAAGAAAGAGGAATGGAGGCAGGGGAGCACCTGGGGTACAGCAGGTGAAGTCTTCTTACCTGCTCACCACGAGGGTCACCCCCTTCTCTGCTCCCCCAGCGTATTCACTCTTCCTACTCACAGCCCTTCCTCGCTCTCTCAGACACTGCCGTCGGGCGTCGGTGCCCCTCCTGTAGATGTGAGCTCTGAGGTAGGTCAGGGGCCTGATCTGCGGAGCTCAGTACGTAGTCGGTGCTCAGTGGAATCAACTAAAGGGACTTTCACTTAAAAGACCGATCAAGCAATGGGGTCAAATGCTGCGAAAGGTCAAGAGGAAGGAGTACAATGGACAGGTCCCTGCACTGGGCACTTCAGGTGGCTACAGCCGTATCAGAAGCAAAAGATTACAGCCATGGCTCTAGGGTCCTCTATTAAGAGGTTAACGCATGAGGCGGAAGCAGTGCAGAACTGGAAAGGGGGCCCCTGGGCTCACCAAAGCTAGAGCCTCCATGGTCAGAAAGCCA
>NW_022111357.1:38047994-38050695 GCF_000313985.2 Echinops telfairi
ATCGGCTCGGTTCTGACCCATAGCAACCCCAGCACAGCAGCATGAAGCACAGCCTGCTCCTTTGCGTCCTCTCCATTATTCCTATGCCTGAGCCGATGGTTTCCGCCACTGTGGCGATCATCTCCCTGAAGGCCTTCTTCTTTACTATCCCGCTACCTTCCCAAGTGTGGTGTTCTTTCCCAGGGACTGGTCTCTCCTGATAATGTGCCCATAATATGGAAGAGGAAGCCTTGCCACCCTTGCCTCTAAGGGGCACTCTGGCCATACTTCTTCCAAGACAGACTGGTGTGTCCTTTTGGCATTCCAGGGTACTTCCAAAATTCTTTTCCAGCATCGCAATTCACGATCATGGATTCTTCTTCGGTCTTCCTTATTCAATGTCCAACTTTCACATGCATAGGCGACAACTGAAAAACCCCACAGCCTGCGTCAGGTTCACGTTGGTCCTCAAAGTACCACCCTTGCTTCCCAATACACTAATGAGGTCTTGTGCAGCAGATTTACTTAGTGCAACGCGTCTTTTGATCTCTTGATACCTGCTTCCATGAGCATTGATTATGGAGCTTAGCAAGACAAATCTTGGACAACTTCAATCTTTTATCCAGTTTCATGATGTTACCTATGGGTCCTGCTCATTCTCCTGGCAGTCCCTGGTATATTCAGTATTCTTCTCCGAAGTAATAATGCAAATGCATCCATCTTCATTTCTCCTCATTCGTCGTACAGTTTTCACGTGCACATGAGGTGACTGACAACACCATGGCGGTGCCATTGTGCAACGGCTACAACTCTGGACTCTGAGAATACCACGGCTTGAGACAGCTCATCTTAGCTTCAATTTGACATATTTGCTTTTTAACAGTTTTAAAGAGGTCTTTTTAAAAAATCATTTTATTGGGGGTCTCTTATAGCTCTTATAACAATCCATATATCAATTGTATCAAGCATATTTGTACATATGTTGCCATCACTATTTTCTAAACATTACTTTCTATTTGAGCCCTTGGTATCAGCTCCACCTTTTTCCTACCCCCCCCCCCATTCCCACCCTCGTGACCCCTTGATACATTATAAATCATTAGTATTATTTTCATATCTTACACCATCCACTGTCTCCCTTCACCCACGTTTCTGTTGTTCATCCCCCCGGGTGGGTGTGGGGTTGTGTGTCGATCATTGCGTTCGGTGTCCCCTTTCTTCCCTCATCTCCCAGAAGTCACTGCTCCCATTTCTGTTCCTGAGGGGTTTCTCTGACCTGGATTCCGTGTGCTGTGAGCCCTTATCTGTACCGTGCACTTGCTCTGGTCTAGCCAGAACTGAAAGGCAGGACTGGGGTCATGATAGTGGGGGTGAGGACGCCCCAAAGAACCAGAAGAATATTGTGTGTTTCATCGGTGCTATACTGTCTTTTGTACAATACAATACATCATTTGAGTCATTGACTGCTGTTTCCAATGGCATTAATTGTGGAGCCAAGTAAAATAAAATCCTTAACAACTTTAATCTTTTCTCTGTTGATCATGAAGGACCTGTTGGTCTAGTTGAGGTGATTTGGTTTGCTTTATGTGTAGGTGTAATCCATTGACCTTGATTCTATGACCTTGATCAATAAGTGCTTCAAGAGTGTTTCACCGTCAGGAGCAAGGTTGTGTCATCTGCATATCAAAAGTTGCTCAAAAGTCTTCCTTGAATCCCGATGCATCATTTTTCTTATAATCCAACTTCTCAGAATATCTACTCTGCTCGCATGCTGAAGAAATACTGTGAAAGGATCCAACTCTGATGGGCACTGGCCTGGCTTTAAACCACACAATAGCTCCGTGGTTTGTTGGACTAACTGCCGATTGGTTTAGGTATAAGTTCTGCATACGCACAAGTGTCCTGAACCCCTTTCTTCACAATGTTTCCCATACTTTATTATGATCTACAACAGAAAATGCCTTTGCAGAATCAATAACAAGCAGGCAGAAATCCTTCTGGTATGCTCAACGTTCATCCACAATCCACCTGACATCCGCCGTGCTAGCCCTCACTCCGTGCCCTCTTCTGAATCAGGCTTGAAATTCTGGTAGCTCCTTGTTGATGTACTGCTGCAACTACTTTTGAATTATCCATAGGAAAATGTTTCTTGTGTGGGATATCATGATATTATTCAGTAATTTCTCCATTCTGCTGGTTCATCTTTCTTTGGGATTGGCACAAATATGGATCACTTACTGTTCATTGACAAGGTGTGTTTCAACTCTCTTTGCTGAAATATGTGAGCGCGTCCAGCTTGGCACCTGTTTGTGAAAACATCTGAATTGGTTCTCCGTCAATTCCTGGACCAAAGCACCCTCATGAAATGTGCAAAGACCTAGGGTTAGAAAACCAAAAGGGAAGAGCACAATAATGTCTCCAGTTAAAAGAACTAGAGAAAAAAGTCAAGCCTCAGGTTGTAATAGTGGCGGATTCTAGGGGTAAAATACGGAATGATGCAGGACGCGTCAAAAGAAGATGGAAGGAAAACACAGAGCCGCTGTGCCAGAAAGAGTGGGCTGACATTTAGCCTTTTGGGGAAGTGGCCTATGATCAAGAGCCGATGACATTGAGGGAATAAGTAAGTCCACGCCGCAGTGAAGGCACTGGAGAAAAGCAAGGTTCCAGGGATTGATGGAATTGAGATTGATCACACACACACACACAAAACCAGGCCTTCAAA
>NW_022111357.1:38050795-38059894 GCF_000313985.2 Echinops telfairi
CCGCAGTGAAGGCACTGGAGAAAAGCAAGGTTCCAGGGATTGATGGAATTGAGATTGATCACACACACACACACAAAACCAGGCCTTCAAAAAGTGTGTGTGTGGGTGGGGGGGGATGGAATGAACATGTCAAGCAATTTCCCACAAACTCTTCGAAGTCCTTTCGTATGTAGAGAGCCAAGGGAAGAGATAGAAAGAGAAAGCCTGAGCAGCGCAGTTTGCCCTGGGCTAGTAACCGAAAGGTTGAAAGTTCAAATCCACCCACTGGTGCCTTAGCAAAAAGACCTGGAAATGTGCGTTCACAAAGATTGAGCCGCAGGAAATCCTACAGAGTTCAGTTCTACTCTGACACGCAGGGTGGCCGTGAGCGGCGGGGGACGACTTGAAGGCATCAGCTGTAGCTGGCATGCACACACAGACACAGGCAGACGTCTCTGATGTGAAGGTCTCCTAACTGGCTCACAGGGCTCTGGGGAACTCTGACTCACATGCCACCCCAGAGAGACTTTGGTCAAAATCATGAAGAGACAAAACGCCCGGATCACCGTCACATCCCTTCTTCTGGGAATTGAAATGCAGGGAGCACTCGCTTCTTTCTGTCTGGTCCATTTTTGAAGCATAAAATATATTGCTAAAAGTGAGAGAATATCATTAAAGGTTAATTATGAGAAACTTAAAGGTTATTTTTGCATATCTCACCTCTTGGACAAAAGCCGCTTCCTCATTACCATGATAGAATATAAATTAATCTGCAAAGCATTTAAAATGCCACAAACTCTTTCACTTTATTACGATGTTAAACACCAGGAATAAATACATGCTTCCCACCCCCACCCCAGTCTGTCGGTGGGAGGGGGTCTTGCCTGAGGACCCCTTTCTTCTTTCTGTCCTGGTCACTCTGGCCTGAAGCTATTCCAGGTCCCAAAGTCTAGAACAAGGAAGTTGGGGTGAGGCTCCTCCACTGTGCCAGCCTGGCTCACCGCTGGGTCTCACTGAAGCCTGCTCTTTCCTCCCTCCCAGCCCTGTCTGGTTAAAGGACCACGTGAGCCACTGAAGCCCAAAGCCAATTCTTTGCCTTTGGCTACCGGCAGGACTCCAGCCTGAGCCCCGGCTCTAGGGCTCAGCCCAAGGCCATCCCCCATCCTCTCTCCCCAGGAGCCATCGGGTCCCTGGGCCTCCCATTGTCTCTGCCTCTGTCCGTGGCTTCTGACAGAAAAGGATGATTCCAGCCTTAATAAAGTTAGACTGGGTTTCACTGAATAATTTATCTGCACACGCTGCATTTCAGGAAGTTGTTGCTTCTCTTGCTGATGCGACACTTTCTCGGGGTGAACTGGAGCCCAGCATGGGAGGACCAGGAGAGACTAGGCTGCTATGTCAGGAAAGGGGGCCCTGAGGCTGCCCAGGAAGGTTCCCCCTGTGGGGACATGGGGAGAAGAACTAGGAAACAGTCCCACACCTTCCCCAGGGTGGCTACCAGACAGACAAGTGTCTGTAGCCAGGGCACAGCCACCACGCCCAGGCAAGAAAGGAAGGGCACCATCCTGGGATCCCAACGCCATGTCCCACACGTGAAAGAGCAACCCAGGTATGCTCAAAGGCCGCACCCGAGCACACGGGCACCATTCAGCTCCTTGCCCCTTCACTTCCTGTGGCGTAGACAAGAGTGAGCAGAAAGTTGAACTCCAATAACAGTGCCACCCCAATGGGGGACAGACGTCAAAGGGAGGAGGCAGAGCATCCCAGGGTTTTCCAAAGCAGCCACATTTGCAGGGCTTCTCTGGAGAGCAGGAAAGAGGTCACTCCATGTGGCATCAGAAGGTGCCCAGATGGCTCGTGTTCAGTCCTGTCCCTTATTCACTGTGCGACCTAGACCGG
This sequence comes from Echinops telfairi, assembly GCF_000313985.2. NCBI lineage: Eukaryota > Metazoa > Chordata > Mammalia > Afrosoricida > Tenrecidae > Echinops > Echinops telfairi. Next base: position 38,052,674 of record NW_022111357.1, read on the forward strand.
GTCATCTAAGTCCTGCTCTCCAGCCTGCAAAGTGGAGATAGTAGTATCTACCTCCGCCAGGAGCTGCGAGGGGAGGGGGAGGCGGGGCGGGCAGGGCTGAACTCTCTTGGGCGTACAGGAGAATGAGCCAGAAGACGGACATTATTAACATTACCTGCAGGTACCTTGATAGACAAAAGAAAAGCCAGACCACCGGTCCCTGCCTAAGAAGCACACTGTGCCGGAGCCCAGGTGGTATCAAAGCTATCAGAAAGGTTGGCAGGTCAAACCCATCCAGCAGTTTCTGGGGAGAGAAGGCTCGTAGCCCACTGCCACACAGAGCAGGTCTCTCTGCACAGGGGCTCACTTGGGGTCTTAGTGGACTCAACGCCATCACACAACAGCTGCCAACGGCTTCCCGACAATGTGCTTGCAGGTGGAAGGAAGATCAGCAAAAGGATGTACATTCCCACCTCCTAAAAGCTAAGACGACTAAGAGGCTTCAAGGAGGTGAGAGATGCGCAAAGCGAACGCCTGCCCCCTACAGCTCACTGCAACAGCCCTGGGACACATGCACCAGCCCCAGATTATACCAACGGTCGGAGCAAGCCCACCCAGCCCCCCTCTGCACCTTGCTATTGTGAGCTAGCATCCCATCAGCCCCCGATTCTTGGTGGCACCATACAAAACAGAACCACGTGTCGCTCGGTCTTGCACCATGCTCATGATCGGCCCTTGTAGTCTCACGGGCTGTTTTTCAAAAGTAGATTACCAGGCCTTTCTTCCTAGTCTCTCTTAGCCTAGAAGCTCCATGGACACCTGAGCAGTGTCATAGCCACACACCGCCTTCAATGACAGAGGGGGTGGTTGTCCCTCTGCTTTCTTCTCAATGGAACGTTCCATAAGACCAGGACCAGTGAAGCCAGTGCCTGCCACGGTAGGTGTGACCAGCACAAAGTGTGACCCACAAAGATGTCCACATTTTCATTCCGAGCACCTGTGTCTGCATTAGGACCCATGCCAAAGAGGAGTGAAACTTGCAGATGGAATTAAGATCGCTAATCATCAGACCTTAAAATAGAGGGATTATCCCGGATTTGATCATCAGTGCCGTGGCATTATGGTGCTGGCGAGGAATATTAAGTATAGGGATAATATTAAGTATAGAACAAGCAAATCTGCCTTGGAAGAAGAACGGCCAGCTTAGGCCCTGGAAGTGAGGGTGGAGGTCCTTCACCTCAGATATTGTGGACATGCAACCAGGAGGGAGCAGTCTGTGGAGTAGGGCATCCGGGAAAAGGAGGCTCTCCGGGAGATGGATCAGCACAGCGGCTCCAACAATGAGCTCAAACACAGGAGTGAACCATCGTGGGCATGGTGCCAGGCGGGGCGGCATCCCGTTCTGTTGTGCAGAGGACCGCTATTGTCAGAACCCACTCCGTGGCACCTAACTCCAAGCCAAACGCTCTGCCATCAAGCTGACGCTGACTCACAGCAGCCCCATGAGGACAGGGCAGAACTGCCTCTGCAGGTTCTTTCTGGAGTAGGAGCTCTCTGCGGGAGTAGAAAGCCTTGTCTTTCTCCCTCCAGGCGGCTGGTAGTTTCGAACTTCTAACCACCTAACCCCTTACACCACCAGGGTTGGCAAACAATAATATCCTGGATTATCTGGGTGAGCCAAATATGATCTTAGGGGTCCTTAAGAGTGGGAGAGGGCAGCAGAGGAGGCAGGTAGTGTCACAGAAAGGGTCCCAGGGGCTGTGCTATGGGCTCTGATGATGAGAGAAGGGGCCGTGAGCCAAGGGACCCAGGGGGCCTCTAAACTCTGGAAAGGGCAAGAAATCAGATGCTTTCCAGGAGCCCCCAGCAGGGAAGCTAGGCCTGAGGATGCCTTGTTTTAGCCCGGGGAGGCCCACGTTGGATTCTGGCGTCCATGAGAATGCATATGCGTTATTGAGCCACTCAAGTGTGTGATGACTTTTACAGGAGCCACCGGAGATGGTAGAGATGCATTTCGGGACGGGAGTCACACGAGAATCTCCAAGCCAAGAGGGTCCTGGGGTCTGTTGTCCACTGGCCCTAGAAGAGGACCTAGGGAAAGAGAGCCCAGAGAAGCCCAAGTAGTAGCCTTGGATCAGAGGATAAGCCACCTTCCTGAAAAAGATAGGGATCCAGCCCTCGTTCCAACCACTCTCATTCATCCCTCCTTTAAGTGAGCAGCGGCTGCCTGCAAAAACGATGCTGTCCTCCCGGGACGCTGATTAAATATTACAAGAGGAGCACCCACTCTCCCCTGCAGCAAGGCTGAATAATTCATCGCCGGCATATCTGAACAAAGCAAGTGAAGGCAAGCACTGAAGCCGGTCAGGCAGGGCCGGCCTGCTCGAGCAACTCCGCTATTAGGTCATTTTAAAACAAAAGGGATGAGCTGTTGAAAGGATTAATTGCCGGCTTCCCAACTCTCCTGAAGCACAGTAGCTAAAAATCATTGCAAATCGATGTCTATTAAACTGCCTCTGAACATTCCAGCCCTTCAGGAAAAGAAACTTGGGGTGGGGAGGGGGAGGCTGTGGGGGGAAGGGGGTTTCTGAAAATTCTAATGGGTTGGGATAAAGGGCTACATGGCCCAGAAAATGTGCTCGGCTCCTTGTTAACAGGGTGCCCCCAGCAATGACGGGAAGCCGGTGGATGGGTGGCATCTGAGATTTCAGAAGCAAATTAAGCCCACACCTGGATCCCCCAAGCACGTTCCAGGAAAGAACAGGCTGAATCCCTTAAAAGTCAGCTACACAGAATGCGCAGAAGCACCTCGGGCCAGAGCTCATTTCTAGAATGACCTACGTGCCCTTCACCACCTGCAGCAGGCAGGAGGGCACTGAGGCCCGAGCAGGCCCCTGTGCCTCCCGCCACCCAAAGAACCATACAGAAGACCAGCCGGGCCGCACTGGACCCCCAGACCCCACGAGCTGCTCAGCTGTGACGCTCCCACGTGGGACCCGGTTGTGACAGGACAGGAAAAGGCTGGGTCGCAGAGTAAGGCCACCTCAAGTGCCAAGCAAGGACTCCGCATTCTCTCTTGGGCACAATGGAAGGACAACTCACCTGCCCTTTTTGTAATTTCAGGGATTGCCAGGGTGCTGCAGACTATGAACAATGGCAGCCACTAACCAAAAGTTTAACGGTTCATGTCCGGACACCCAGAAGTGCCCTGGAAGACGCCATTGGCAATCGACTTCCAGAGAGGGCGGAGAACTCGCTGGTGGCCACTGGCTTTCTTTTGTTTGCACTCTCATGTCACGATGGGTGGCGCCAGAACCATAGAATGTCCCTTTATTGATCCTTGCAGGATGGCGAGTGGATGGTAGCGCGCGTGCTACCACTGATCAATGGTCATGGCTGTCTGAAACAGAGCGGCAGTAAGAAGGCTTCTCAGGCAGCATCCAGCTCCCAGGAAGACGGAGTTAAGATCAGCAACATCTGCCCCGGCCTAGAAGGGGCATGCATACTTCCCATCCCTGAATCTAATTGGGCCATTTTCAGCAGAGGGAGAGGGAGAGGGAGCCCCAGAGGAAATGCACCTTGCCTGATGTCACACACACACACACACACACACACACACAATTGTTGACCCATGAGTAGCCCCTCTTGCCGGTTCTCATCAGCCCTTTCAGGTGGTGAATGGTTGAGGCAAGAAGCATCTAGTGGCCTCCGATGGCCCCACCCCCTGGAACTCAGACTCTGGTGTAAGCGTCTCCACTTGATGTGAGCTGGACCAAGATGCTCTTCGCTGGAGAGATTCGATTCTGGAAAGTCTCTGGCTCCCTTGGCTTGCCCTCTCCTACTCCCTGAGGAAAGTGGCTGTCATGGTGTGGGTTTCCCAGTGGGAAGACCCACGTGACAAGCACTGAGGAGGGGCCTCTGGCGAGGGAAGACCGGAGCCCCTGGATCAATAGCCCATGAGGAAATGACTCCTCCAACCATTATGGGGGTTGCTTGGGAGTGGGTCCTGCCTCAGTCGAGCCTTCCAGTGAGACTCCAGGCCCAGAGGACACCTTGGTTGTACTTTCCGACCCCGGAAGGTACAGGTGTTCCAGCTAAACTGTGCAAGGTGGCTGACTCGCAGCGACAGTGAGATCATCAATACCTGTGGCTATAACCCCTGAGTTGTGAGATAATTTGTGCCACAGTAATGAATTACTACTAGGGTTCAGTAATATTTGGTGGATGGACAAGTACATGAGTGTGGGGTTCTGAACTTGACCTCTGCAACGTGAGACTCCTGATTACCTTCTCCTGTTTACAGCATTCTCCTGCTGTGTGTTGGGGCAGGGGCTCTTCCAACCCTCTCTCTCTCTCTCTCTCTCTCTCTTCTCTCTCTCTCTGAAGCTTGTTTACTCCAGGAATCAGTGAGTCCTTTTAGGGTAGTGGTTCTCAACCTTCCTAATGCCGCAACCCTTTCATACAGCTCCTCGTGTGGTAGTGACCCCCAACCATCAAAGTATTTTCATTGCTACTTCATCACTGTCATTTTGCTACTGTTATGGATCATCATGTAAATATCTGATATGCAGGATGTCTTTTCATCATTATAAATTGAACATAACTAGAGCATAGTGAGTCATCACAAAAACAATATGTAATTATATACTGTGAAGTATTATTTCTAATTACAAATGAATGAAATTTTGTCTTGAAGCGTGGTGTAGCCTGGGTGAGTCTTCACACTGTGTACTCTCGCATGTGGGCGTATCAGCATGTGGGCAGACCCGCCTGGAGACGGATAGAGGAGCGGTGTCTCAGTTCCTAAGACCATCGGAAATATGTGTTTTCTGATGGTCTTAGGCAACCCCTGTGAAAGGGTCACAATCCACAGGTTGAGAAACGTTGTTTTAGGAGAACCGACTCCAGTCTGAAGAATATCATTCTACACAGCTGGAAAGTGGGTCGGAGGAAGCCATTGAGCTGTGTGCACAGGGCTGGGATCGCCCTGAACGGCTGTGCAGTACGGATTCTCGGTGAGATGATCATATGACAAATATCCCAAGAGCACTAACTTTGTGCCAAAGTAAGTTTAGTGCTTAGCATACTCGACCCATGTATTCCTCACAGAAATAGGCACCATGGTTATTCCCATTTTACAGAGGTAGGGACTCAGGCACAGAGGGTAGGCATCGCTGCTGGCAAATGTCCAGTGGCTGGCTCCTGGTCACCCTGCGTATCGGTGTGAATTATTTAAGCCGGCTTCTCTCTGTACACCACGCTCCTCAACCTCAGTATTCTTGATGCCGGTGTGCAAATAATTCTCTATCCGGTACAGGGGCTGTACATTGTAGAGTGTTCAGCAGCTTCCCTGGCCTCTACCCACTAAATGCCAGCAGCACACATATGCACACACACACACACATGCACACAGCGACCACCACCATGGCAATCAAAAAATGTCTCCAGCCATTGCCAAGCATTCCCTGGGGAATAAAATCACTCCCAGTTCAGACCCACAGCTCTCAAGGAAGGAAGAAGTCACCATGGTGACCCACCCAGTGACCTGGCACCTATGCCCGGCCCTGAGACTGTGCCCTGTTCTCCCACAGAGGAACAAACAGAGGCTTCCGAATTAGGCCAACATGAAGCCCAGCTTGGAAAACTCCTCGGACCTCCCTATACCTGTATTTCCTTCTCTTAAAAGCTGACTGCTTACCTTGGCCTCCCTGGGTACACCCTCCAGGTGAACGTTGGCCTTGCCTTCTAGTGCAACCAGCTGGGCTACCTCATGGGCCCTGGGACCAGGTTCCCAACAGGCCTGATGCCAATGCAAACCTCCTACAGCGCCCCCTGCCGCCCCCTCCAGGCTGTCCTCTACTGATCACTGGCTTTCATCGCCAGCTTCTCTCATTCTATTGCCCCTACAGAAGCAAAACCCACTGTTGTCAAGTCAATTCTGACTCGCGGTGACCCTAGGGGCAGTGACCCTATGGGGCAGTGACCCTATGGGGCAGAGTAGAGCTGCTGCCCTGGCTTTCCAAGGCTGTCCATCGTGACAAAAGCAGACTGCCGCGTCTTCCTCGGAGGAGGAGGGCTGGTGGGTCTGAACCACCCAGCGTGTGAGCCTCGGTGTCACCAGAGCTGCCTTTTCTACTGCCCCTCGAACGGTCTAGTCATTGATTCCAATGCCACCCATTCTTTGCTTCTCCGTGCGAGTCAAGGACAAGCAAGTCCACATGTCCTTTCTGATGGCCCCTCCTCCAGGCAAATCGTGGCCCCAGCAAAGTTCGCTTGTTTTCTGATTGAAATTCACCCCTGCAAATCTTGCTGTGCTGTCTCTGCCGATGAAATCAATTGAATCCAATTGATCCTGACTCCATTTTGCATTTCTCCTCCAGCTGCACTTGTGTGTACGTACAGAGAGAGCGAGGGAGAGAGATACCAGGCTCTACTGCGCACTCTGAGAATTACTCCTTAGTTATCTCAGCTATGCATGACTTGTCTCTCCAATTAAACTAAGGCCCATATCTCCCACCACCTCCGTACCGACAGTTCCGAATACCAACCTGTGCCCTCCATCATGGCTGCCCCATGAACATGAAGCAATGCTGCATTGCATCCCAGTGCCCTCCCCACCCCCACTGTCATCTGACATCCCTGATGAGACCGTCTGTCCCTGGTGGTTCTCCTAACACTTCCCTGGAGGCAGCCACTTGAATCTGATAGCATCTTATCTCCTGAATTAACAAAACCACTATCCCCAACCTGATCTAATCCTGGCTCCTCCTTGAGTCACAAGCAGAAAGTCAAGCTATCAAGCCATCTGCCGGTGGGAAGCCACTTTCCAAGCCAATTAGGGATAATTTTAGGAGAGCCAGTTCACGAGACACAACACGAAATGCTCTTCTTCTCAGAAAGGAAGGCTTACCATAGGATCCGCTTCTTGGAAGCAAACAAGTTTCCCTGGAAAGTTATAATGAACGCTTGGTGATGCAGAGAAACCCTGTACCACGCAGTTATAAAGACTCCCACGTGCCCCACTACACGGGGGGTGCTGAAAACTTTTCTTCTACAGCTCTGGTCCTGCTTCAGTGTGAGGCAGGAAGACCTGGGCCTGAGTTCCAGTTGCCGTGGCTAATTAGCTGAGTGAGCCCTGAACAAGAAAGATCCTCTTCAGGGGCTTCCTCATCCACGGACGGAGGGAAATAGCGGGTCAGGAGAAAGATGGGCTCTGTAAGAGCCCTGCCTCCCTGCCTCTTG
>NW_022111357.1:38060673-38069924 GCF_000313985.2 Echinops telfairi
AGTCACAACAGAAAGTGCAGTCAGCTCTTGACTGAGAGGGTCCCCGGACCGGATGTCACAGCACAGGTCTCCTGAAACTCTGAGGGAAGCACCCCAGTTGTTTCCAAGTCAGCAATGGCTCACTTTCCCCAGGACGGCCATCCTCTTCCCATCTGGCCTGGGCCGGCCTTAATGTGGGTTGCAATTCCCGAACCAGCAAACAACAATTGGCTCAAAGCAAGAGGCGGGCCCCCACTGGGAGGCAGGAGACGGTCCCCCAGATCCCCCATCCTACACTGTCCAAGGAGAAGTCTCCCACCTACCCACAGTCACCTCCGTGCCCACTCTGTAACTAATGGTAACCAATCCTCAAGGAATAGATAATGTTCCTGCTGTGGATACACACACCCGACCAGCTGACAGGGCCCCCACTTTCTGATGGGCGGTAAAACTCATGAGGCAATGACCTTAGCTTAGTAAATTAATTCCAAAGCACAATTGTTTTCAATCTTCATTTAAAATCAGCCTCCGTTAATCTACATTTAATGACATAGGAAATGGAAATTCCCTTAATAAAATAAGTTATGAATATTTATCATCCCATTTTACCTGAAAATTGAATAATTCATCAATTAACTTTACTATTAATTATTTAATACAAAATTAATAAACTGCGAAACTCTTAGGCATCCTCGCAGACCCTCTGGCGCTGGGTGAAGAAATTAAGCAACAGAGAATCCACACCGTGGTGGATAATCCCAGATCTACACTGATGGGGCAGGTGGGGGGAAGGCTGGAATTTTCTAGCAGAAGCAAAACCAAACCCCTTACTTATGAGGTGGAAGGAAAGTTGCTTTTATTTACTCCCTCCCCTTGGAAATCTATTGTGCGAACTTTAAAAGAGACACCAAAGTTGGCAACTCTTTCGAGAGGGTATTTCTTACAGGCATCAACTCTTTCATCCATCCCCAGCCTCCTCATTGTCATCATCAACAATGTCAAGAGTAGTCCAGAGTGTAAAATGGGCCCTTGTTAAGTCCCAGCCCGCAAGTCCCACCGTCCTGGGGACCACAGCACTCCTGCAGCCTCCGCCAGGACCACGTGAGGAGAAGGGACTGGGTCTGCAGGGAGGAGAACAGCAGGGTGTTCAGAAGGGGCCCAGGCTGCTGGGCACAGGATGAGCGCGACATCAGCTAAAGGCTGGACAATCGGCACGCCAAGGGCAGGGAGCTCTAAGCCTTGAGGTGCTGGGCAGCAGCCGGCTGGCTCAGGAAGCCTGGTTGGCAGAGAGTTCCTCTGGGTCTCCAGGTGCATCATCGGGGTGGTCAGGACGAGAGCCACTAACAGGGCACAGATCGCTTGAGTCTCCCACCACCACCTCTCTCTATAGGTCTCTGTGTCTCTGTCTTTCTCTCCCTTAGCCCCTCTGTGTGTGTCTCTGTCTCTTTCCATCTCCATCTCTCTCTCTCTCTCTCTCTCTCTTGCTTTTCTCTCTCCATTTCTTTCTGTGTGTTCCTGTCTCCTCCCCTGTCAGCCTCCCCCATCACATCCCATCTCTCGGCCGCACAGTGCCGTAGGTATTGCCTGCTTTGCAGGATGTCAAGAGAACTGAGATGTCATAGTTGATGCGTCTTCCAAGTTATAAGCAGCCTGTGAGGGGCTTAGAAGCCTCCACTGTCTCCACCCATGAAGTGGGTGTCTTCTGATCCTGTTCCTCTCCACTTGCCCTCTTGTTCTTCCGGGTCATTCTCCACTAAGCGGCATGGTTCATTAGATGACTCATTCACTGCCCTGCTCAAACGCCTGAGCTGAATGTCCCACTGCACTGGACATTATCCCAGAATCGCCACCCAGAATCCCAGAATCCACACGGCTTCCGTAACCCACTCCACCTACTTCTTCATCTGCCCCACTCTCAGCACTTCCTCCCACAGCACCTTCCTTCTGGCCTCTCCCTAATGCCTAGGTCCGCAAGCAAGTTACTCTCCCCAGGGCTGAGAGCTGACCTCCTTCTGTGCCAGCTCATCCCCATCCCCAAAGCACACAGGTCCATCCTCTGGGCCTCGGACTAAAGGTCAGGCTCTCCAGAAGGCCCACTACTGACTATGTCAGGGTGCAGCCACCCCTGCATTTGTCCTTTATCAAACCAAAACCAAACTCACTGCCATCAAGTGGTGACTCGTAGTGACCCTATAGAACAAGGTAGAACTGTCCTTGTGAGTTTCCAAGACCACCACTCTTGATGGGAGTAGTAAACCCTGTCTTTCACCCACAGAGTGGCTGGTGGCTTCAAACTGCTGACCCTGCAGTTAATAGTCCAATACATAACCACTACACCACCAGGGATCTCCCATAAAATAACATAAAATCAGTGCCTTAGGGTGCAGTGTGTTGGAGTAGAACTGGGCTCCATAGGGTTTCCACCGATGGGATTTTCAGAAAGAGATCACCAGGCCTTTCTCCTGAGGCACCACTGGGTGAACTTGAACCTCCAACCTTTATGTTACTAGTCAAGAGCACTCACTGTCTGTAGAACTCTCTGTCTGGAATTAGCTGCCGTCAGTTCCATTCTGAGTCATGGCAACCCCGTGTATGCAAACCGAGTTGTTCCATACAGTCTTCAGAGCTGTGACCTTTTGAAACAGAGCACCAGGCCTGATCTTTGAGGTGTTTCTGAGTGGGATTGAACTGCCAACCTTTTAGCTAGTAGTGAGTACTTGACCACCAAGTGCTCAACTGCGCTTGCAGTAGCTGTTCATGACCACGCCCCAGAGCTGCACAGTGCTTGTGTTCTGGTGTTGGATCAGCAAGTGAAGGGATGCAGGCCCACAGACACACTAGGTGATGGTAGACACCCTGGAGATCAGGGACACAAGACTCACCTGTGACCACCTGGGAGAAGACAGTGTGCCTTTCCTCCAGCAAAGCTCAGTCAATCCCAGGATCCGAGGGCCAGCCACTCCCAGACAGAGCCAGTAGACTGAGCCCCTTGGGCCCAAAGAGCAGACCCAGCACCTTGGAGTTTGTGAAGTTGAGAACCCGACACATTTCACGGAATAGCCTGCCCCACCGCAGCCCCTCCCCTGGGAGAAGCACAGCCCCTGGTTTGCTTTCCCTGCGCCCTCCCAGGGTCACGGCACCTAGCTGGGTCCTCAGCACCGTGTCCCGGCTCGACTCGACCACTCTCCCCTCCGTCTGGAGCGCAGGTCCTCCTGACTCCCAACCCAGGTGCCAGCTGCCACCTTACCTAACCAATTCCATTTCACTGACCACAGAAAGTTCCTGGCCCAGAGGGGTAGAAAACAAAACAAACAAACAAACAAAAAATTCTGGACCTGGTCCAGAAACCCTGCAGGTCAAGCTGGGGGGCAAGGCAGGCAAGGCACTGCAGGGGCCCAGCCCAGCCAGGATACGCTTCTCCCTGCTGTCCCAGGGCCCCTCATATGAACCAGCTAGATTGGTAATAAGCTCCCTGCAGCTGAGGGAAAGGACCGACAGAACAAAGACATTTGCTTTGTTCTTCTAGAACTTTCTTTCTACCCACAACTGTTAGGCCTTACTGTCACTGAATGAAAAGAAGGAAATCAAGCCAGAAATGTTATCTATAAAAGAGGATAGAAGCCAAGGTGGGGAGTGTGTGTGTATGTGTGTGTGTTTCCACATGCACACATGTATATTGGGCTGCAATCCACATGGTCAGCAGTACAAAAACACTAGCAGCTCCTCGGGAGAAAGACTGTGCTTTCTACACTCATAAATAGTTACAGTCTTGGAAACCCACAAGGGGTCGCTATGAGTCAGCATTGACTTCATGGCAGTGAGTTATCATGTATTTGTGCACATGTGTGTGTGCATGTACACCTGGGGTATGTCTAAGTATGTTTGTGTCTATGTGTATACTTGGTTATGTGTGCTTATGTATGCATGTATACATATACATGCATGGCTCTGTGTGCATATTCATCTATATAAATCCATGTGTGTGTATGTGTGTAGTGTATGTATATTGTGTTGTCAGTACATGTGTATATGTCCATGTTGACTCTTATGTGTATATGTGGGTATGTGTATGTGTGTTTCAGTATATATAACTGTAAGCACCCACATATACATACGCACACATATACATACACATACCACAAAGCAAAAACTTAGGTAGAAAGTGGGACAAGCAGAGGCATTTGAGAACAAGGGAAAATCTTCCTTTGTTTTGGGTGTATTTTTAAATTCTTAAAAAGTCCCATCACAAAGCCCGGGAAATCTTAGAATAGCAAAGCGGTGGCACCTCCTCCGCCTGAGAGCTGTGGGGAAGACTCCCACCCAGAAGACTGGGCTGATTAGGCAACCAATCATCAGGCAGAAAATTATGAATTGCAAACAGTGGTTTCTTCCACAAGCACACGTCCCACCTCGAAGGCTGCCAGGCCAGCAGCGATGTATTGATCAGGACTGATCCAGGAGAATACCAGGAGGCCACATCTGGGCCCCTTACAGAGAGACCAGGCAATCCTAATTTCTGAAACCCAAGCCAAGCAAGTGGAACGGCCCAGAAGAAATTAGAAGACAGCAGAAGCAGGCAAGGTAACAGTCACAGACATGGCAAATGCCTATCAGTGTGTGCACAGGAGAGTTGGACCGTCCTGCTCCGAAATGCCAGCAGGCAATCCCCAGGTGGGCAGGTTCAAGTCAGGGTGCCTCTAGAACCCCACCTGGCAGCAGACGTGAAGCCTTAGCCACACAAGACATCATTGTGCCACCACCCAAGGAAGACGTGCACGTTTCACACAATTACATAAAGGGCATGGGATGCCACTGTCAGGGGATGGGTGGGGTTGCAGACGGTGATGGCAACCCTAGGAGCCCTACAATTTGCACAAGGAGAGCCCCACCCCGAGCAGACCCCAGAAAGGCTCCCCATCCAGGGTTAGTGCATGCGTTAAAAAAGGCAGGAAGCACCCTGTCTCTGGGCCACTGGCTTGTCTGTACCCCGACACGCAGTGGGCAGCGGGCTTCTTTAGGCCTGAGCGGCTGTGCATTGGGGAAACTGCAAAGTTGCACTTGGAGACATGCGTTTCTGCAGGTGGCGAAAAGGTGCAGAAATAGGAGAACAGCAGGTCAAATGGAGGGAGCAGGAGATGAAGAGGGGTGGGCGGGCCGCTGAGGGGGGAACAGGAGAAGGTAGCTGCGGGGTGGGGCACTGAGGAAGGCTCCCTAAGGTGGAAGAGGAACATCCATCCGTTTCCCATCGCATGACAGTGCGGGATGGAAACCGTTACGAGCCCAGAGAAGGGCAGGTGGGCAGAGGCAGCAGAGGAAGGTGAGGCAGATGACCTCAGAGGGTGGACAGAAACCATAGCCCGGGAGAGAGTCTCCGAAAGACGTGGATTGGGGGCAGCAGGGGACATGGGGGGCCAAACAGGGAAGAATGATGCGGGTCCCTGTGGTCCCTACCAGGCTCCTCCTGCATCCTCTGTCTACCCTGGGCAGCCAGGCATCTCCCTGGCACCACACCAAGCAGAGTTTACCTTCTGCAGAAATGGCCCCAGAGAGACTCTGAACTTGGGGCACACAGAAAACCAGGTAGTGTCTGTCACACTGTCTCTGGGTGGTGCCGAGCCTTCACACCATTGACTCCGAACCGTAAGATTGAGGGTTCCAGAGCCATCCTGGAAGGAAGAAAAAAAATCTCAAACTCACTGCCATTAAGTCAATTCTGACTAACAGTGACCCTATAGGACGGAGCAGAGCTGCCCCTGCGGGTTTCTGAGACTGTCACTCTTTACAGGAGTAGAAAGCCTCATCCTAACCACAAGGAGCGGCTGGTGGTTTCTAACTGCTGACCTTTCGGTTAGCAACTCGACGTGTAACCCAGCTCCCACCAGGGCTCCTTTCCCTGGAAGAAAGCCCCCAAGGATCCTCCTTGGAAAAACCCAGACGTGGAAAGCCCTGTGGCATGTAGTTTCACTCCAGACACGCGCAGGGGCGCCACGCCACGAGCAGGCATCGGCTCCGCAGCAACTGATCGGTTCCCCTGGCTGGTGCCAGCCAGAGCCCATTTCCCTTCCCTGCACCTGACCCTGGGCAAGCTCAATCCCAGCTTTCTCTGGGGGCGGGGTGAAGGGTGCGACTGCCAGCACTCCTGGCTACATAGCCGGGAGGGTGGAGGGGAGGACGGAGGGGACGTCCTGCGAGGATATCCACCGGTGAGGCCTGGGCAGATCAACCACAAGATCGCAGACAAACATATTTAGCAACGGGGAGGAAATGATCAGAAGTAACAGTGGGCTCAGAATGCCACCACGGGAAGTTGGCGCGGGCCCCGCCAGCGTGTTGTCTCCTTACGGGCAGGACGGTCGCCCCGAGGGCGAGCCCACGGCACCACCACTCGCAGCAGCATCCGATGGAAACAAAAGAGCGGAGCTCGGGTGACTATCCCTGGAACCAGAATTAAGCTGTGGGGCAGAGGACGGTTATTCTGACTTAAAAGTCTTGTAGGACGGTTTGACTGATTAAACTCCGTGCGCGTGTGTCTTTGATAAAAATAAAGAGCCAAAGAAAATGGGGCAGGAGCTAGAGGCAGCCGGGCGTGTGTCTGGGAGGCCATGTGCCCAAGGCTCACCTGTCCTCCAATCACGAGCTGCATGGGGGAAGCAAAGTCCACTCAACCACCCCACGCAAAAGGGCCACCAATTTCAAGCTGCTGGGCCTGGGGACCCACAGACACACCTGGGACCCAGCCTGTCCTGACGGCACCCCTATCCAGACTGATTTCCTGTCCATGGTCAGCACTGGGCAGACTGAGGCCCCTCCCCATTGGGACACTCTGTGTTCTGCAGTTTGGGATAATGAACTAGAATCTGGGACAGATCCTTTTCCATCCCGGGGACTGGGGATTACTCCTCCCACCCTACCCCCCACCACCACCACCACGGGGATGCCACCAGCCGCTGTCTCAGGATCCGGGTCACAGCTAGCTCCACCCCAGATCTCAGGGCTGTACCCAACCAAGCCTCGTGGCCCAAGGCCTGTGGCCCTGCCTGGGTGCCCTGGGGTGGCTGGGCCTCCCTAAAGCCCAGACAGGGTCTGATATAGGGAGAGCCAGTCGCGCCATCCCCATAGACACCCCTCGTGCCGCCACGTGGGCAATTCGGTCAGTGACATTACACACATGCTCTACACTTTAGACGGATGCTGAAGTAGACAGATAGGGATACATCACTGCATTCATTTGAAAGCAGGTCCCGAGCCCGGCTTCACACAGAGGTCACCACATGAAAGGGCTGCTGGCCCTTTGCCCTGGGGCACAGACTCCCTGGCATAATGAAGCTGAGACACCTCTCACCAGCCCTGCCCCCCAACAGCACCCGTACACTCCTGAGGACTCACCACCTGCCAGCCCTGCCCAGCTGGACACCAAGAACAAGCTATAGAAGCAGCACGGGGGCGTTTTTTAATCATTTAAATGGAGTTTCCACATTATTTGCACAACTGTTTTCTGGTAAACCGGGCGGCCTCACCAGGAATGCTGTTGAGAGTCGCCGTCAAGGCTGCTCCAACTGGGGGTGATCTCATGTGTAATCGATGGAAATGCTTCCGGGCCCCGGGCCATCTTCCCGTTGACTCTGACGTCGGGGTACCATCCTGTGGCAGCTCTGTTCTACAGATGGTTTTTATTGGCTACGTTTTGGAAGTCGGTCGCCAGGCTTTCCTTCTCGGTCTGTCTTCATCTGGAGTGCCCATCCACCATGGGGGACCCTCTGGTCACCTGAAATACCGGTGGCATAGCTTCCAGCCCCATAGCAATATGCAAGCCATCACAGGACAACTGACTGACATCAGATGGTGACTTAAGAGCTTCCTTAGAAGGTCCTGGCATAGTCCCACGGAGCACAGGACCCTGACGTGGCCACTAGGTCGATCCAAGTGCCACCTGCAATGGGGCTGGGCAAGCTCAGCACCAGCTGCATAGGGCCAGCTGGGGCTGATGAGTCAGCATTCAAGGAAGGGGCTTCACGTATGCAATGCAGCCCCCTCCCTGCTCAGACCTGCTCCCAGGCAGAGGGCCCGTCAACTGCAAGGTCACAGCACCAGCCGGAGTGCGCACAGGCCTCCCACTCTGCTGTGGGTCCACATTGCTCCATCCTCCCCGCATTGAAGCTACGGCCCTCTCTGGCACCAACCTCTTAAGAGACCAAAAGTCATCAGGACCCTGCCCTTGGAGACCTCACCATCCCAGTGGGGGACAAGATGCACATGCTTAGGACAGCTCAGTGGTCAATCAGGTGACACAGAGAAATGGAAGCTACCGAGGCTGAGAGCGAGGGAGGCTCACCGTGAGTGGGTGAGTTTGAGGAAGGCCTAAGGAGAGGTGTAGTTCAAAGGGTAGGAGTGGGTGATATTTGAGGTAAGGTCAGTGGCTGAGTAACTGTGAATGCGGGAGACAAGGCAAGTGTAGTTGGAAAGCAATAAACCTGCTTCCGTCAGTCGATTCCCGTTCTTCAAGACTCTATAGCACAGAGTAGAACTTCCACCAAGGGTTCCCAAGGCCGTCACTTTTTATGGGGGCACATTGTTCTCTTAAGTAGCCGCTGGTGGGATTGAACCATTGACCATTCAGTTAGCCACCCAACACCCTAACCACCTCATGGTCAGAGTTCCTGAAGAACAGTAAGTAGTCCCCAAATAGAGGCAGAGGTTAAATTCTCCTTACACGTAGGTGACGTGGGTTCCCACCAATGTACCTCACCCGCAGCCACCCCCTGTCTGCCAGGGGAGGGTTGTGTGTTGCTAGGATTCTGAACCGGATTCAGTGGCGATGCTAGGCAGAGATGGACTAGAAAGAAAAGCCTGTGATCGAGGTCCAAAAATCAGCCAATAAAAACCCTACTCATGCAAATCCTACTCACAGCCAGCCCGGAGGATGGTGCCAGCCCAGGCATTCTGCTGAGCACGAGGTCCCTGAGTCAGGGCCGCTAACAAGGACAGGGAATACTTTGAAGTGGGTAGTCAGGAAAGGTAAGATGAAAAAGGTGGTAGGTTGAGGCAGACAACCTAGAATACTACACTAAAGAATGTGTGGTCTTTATCTCCTAGGAAGTCTTTGAGGTTTTCAAATAGAACGTTTTAATAAAAGGAATGTCTTGGGGGCTGGGGAGTATCCAGATTAGAGCGCGGAGCATGGTTAGGAGCTATTTCAATGATCCGAGCGTGCTACAGGGAATACAGTCGCTATCTCAATGATCCGAGCGTGCTACAGGGAATACAGTCGCTAT
>NW_022111357.1:38070392-38094113 GCF_000313985.2 Echinops telfairi
TCAATGATCCGAGCGTGCTACAGGGAATACAGTCGCTATTTCAATGATCCGAGAGTGCTACAGGGAATACAGTCTGAAACTAGGGAACCGCACGCAGAGAACAAAACAGATGCAAATTGCATTCTAAAACACTGGCAGAATTGGTGACTAATCAGATCCAGGGGGACAAACAAGAAAGTCACAGAGGAGTGCGAGGCGTGAGCCCGGGCGTCTTTTAACATGAGGTGGTTCTTCTGAGGACCGGGGAAACCAGAAGATGAAAGATGACGAGTATAAGGTAATACCGTGCTATCCAGGTGCGCTTGTACTGAAAAAGCAACGGGTGACACAGGACCAGCGGGCAAATGAAATGCTTGAAGAGAGAGACTCAGACTTGGGGAATCGTCCACAGGGGGCTAAGAAAGAACCCGGGGACAACCGGGGGAATATTTGAGCGGGGAGAACACGAGACAGCAGAAAACTGAACAGCTGATGGGGCCCTGGTCACCACTGGGGCAGAGGGAGAGACCCACCGATGAAGGAGTGCAGAAGCAGGAAAGGATGGGGTCCAGTGAGCAAGAGAATGAAACGGTAGCTTTGGGGCCGACCTCACGTGTCAAAACGTGGAACCGCTCCATAGGCTGTTGTTCTGGGTGGTAACCCTCACAAGAGCAGACTGCCAGGCCTTTCTGCAAACACACTTCTGGCTGGACTCAAACTGCCGAGCTTTTGTGGAATCTCTAACACTCCACTCTCACCTTTCTCCTCCTTCCATCTGCCTGGATGGCTTACTGCTTATTGACCAAGCAGCATTGAGTGTTCATGACAGGGAAGTTCTATCACTAGACCTTTAGAGCTTCCGTGCTAGCCATAAATCTCATTAATTAATTAGATCATTAAGAGTGGTTTCCAGCCTCCTTCGAACTGGTTTAAGCAGGATTCTTGGGAAAGAAGGGCTTCAGATCAGTCTGGAGCGTGGTGGGTCCCCGGCTTCCAGGAGAGGAGAAATAAATTCCTGGGATTTCGGAGTCTTGCGGCCCTCCTGCCTGCATTCTGTATGCTTCTGTTCCTGCCCGCTGAGAAAAGGTGGGGCCACTTCCACAGCGTGGGGTGCAGTTCTGCAGAACCACCTGTGACTGGGGGCCACATCCAGCTCAGAAGAACAGCCTGGGAGGCCCACTCACCGAGCACGGGCAGCTGTGCTCCCAGCAACGGGACAGTTCATGTGCGCAGTTGGCTGCAGGGCTTCCACCGGGTTCAGTTCTGTTCCACCCCCTTCAGAGAGCTTTTGTCTCCGCTGCAAGTGCAGGGAATCAGAACCTCCATCGAAGGTTCTTGGAGCCCTCTGTGTATACTGATTTTACCTATGCATAATAATCTGAGAGAACCGGGCTTTTTCCTCCCCACAGCACTATGCACCTTCCTACCTGACTCCCATTCCTTCGACTCATGGGCACCCAGCATCATTCCAGGTGCTGGGACACGCAGTGACCATGCCCAACTCAAAATGCTTCTCCAGGTGGTGCTGCCCTGAGACAACAGGGTCACATAAACCTCGTCATAGGAGGGACATCATTCATCAAGTGCTGGCTGTCCGCCAAGCCATTCACACTCGGAGACCCTGTGCGACCCGGCGGAACTGCCCCTGCGGGGCTTCTTGGCTGTAATCTTGGCCAGATTACCGATTACCTGCTGGTGTGGTGGGTTATGTACTGGGCTGCTCACTCCAAGGTCCACAGTTCAAAACCACCAGCCAGTCCACAGGAGAAAGAGGAGGCTTTCTCGTCCCATCAAGACTTACCGTCTGAGAAACCCCCAAGGGCAGTTCCCTCCCATCCTGTAAGGTCTGTATGACTTGGAATCAGCTCGATGGTAGTGAGTCTGGTTTTTGCGTTTGGAATCTTTACGGGAGCAGCTCTCGGCTTCATGGACCTGCTGGGTTGGCTAAAACTGCTGACTTAAGGCAGGCAGCTCAGAGCTTAACCAATGCGCCAGCAGGGCCCCTTGAGAAGCATTGTATCGAGAAAGATACAATGAGAAAAGATGAGTCAAAGTGTGGTTTTAGACAGTGCGGTTCGGGAAGGCCTCGCCCAGAAAGCGACCCCTGCACAAAGTCCAGCAGCCGCAGAGGGAAGAACATTATTCTAGACAGAGGGAAATGCTTCAATATCCAGATGTAGATTTGTCTGAAGACGGGGAGGCCGCTGCCCCCCACCCCCACCCCCACTGCCAGCAGGGTGGGAGCTTCAGAGGGTATTATGATAGTGCTGAACACACAACAAGTGCCAAATAAAGGCTTCCCGAAGGGTGATTTTTCAAACTGCCATTTCCGGAAAGGCCCCGCTGCTGATGATACAATACAGGCTGTGTGAACGATCCGCGTTCCGCCCCGTGGCAAAGCCACCGCCCTGGAGGTCCCCAGCCCGGGGAGCCTCCTGGGGGCACATCTCATTACGGAGCAGGTGAGCCGGGAGGGACTCCCGGGGCCCTCCCCATAATCAGGACGGTGTCTGAGGGCCCTCCCCGTAATTAGGACGGTGTCTGAGCCAGGGCTCTATTTATAACCCCCAGCCATCAGCAAGCCACCCAGACGAGCAACAGGGGTCCCTCCGCAGCCCTATACCAACATCTATATGCGAACTGATTACCACAATTAATTTAATGGGGATTCCACCACACAAACAATGTATCATTTTATTAGGAAACTCTATAAGTGTCAGTGGTGCAATTCATTTTTATTAATTTTCTAAAATGAAATTAGCAGTGGCGGCGGCGGCCACAAACAGAAGTGGTATTGCCTTCCCATTCAGCAGCGTATTGGTGTCATTAATACCTTAATACCAGGAGGCCAGTTTGTATGAACTCAGCAGTTAACGGCACCAATTAATTTCAATACTTGAGGCGGGAGGGGTTGGGGGACCCAAACTCAACTCAACAACTAATTTAGGAAGGTCCTTGAACTACCGCAGCAACTTTTCCTCCTCCTGGGACAAGAGCTTTCAAGTGGAAACACCGGCATGGATCTTACCATACTAATAGGCACCGTTCTGCTTCCCTCCCACCCCACCCCCACCCCCCGGCCTTCAGCAAGGAAAGTCACCCTTCCACAGTCTGCAGACAGCCTGGCTTCCTGAAGGCAGAGCCTTTCGAGACGGCAATGCCCCCGTGCATGAACGCAGACCACAAACAGGACCTCATTTGATCCTGGCCATGACTTGCTGGGGCACAGGGCCAACACCAACTCCAGGTGTACATAAAGAAGCGAGCGGGGGCTTTACCCATCAGTCACTGGGTCACGTTGCTGATGTGCTGGAAGCTGTGCCACCAGTCGTCCACATGCCAGCTGGGCCACCCCTCGTGGACAGTGCTACGGGAGCTTCTAGACTAGGATGGATTAGGGAGACTTCGGGGGACCGGCTTCGAAAACGAGCCAGTGAGAACCCAGTGGGCCAGCGGAGCACTGTCCGCTATTGTGCTGGGAGATGAGCCTCCGGGGTGGGAAGGTGGGTAGACACTCATAAAACACCAGGGCTGCCACAGTGCCCTTCAGTGGAAGACGGGCTTCAACAAGTTCGTGGGAAATGGACTGAAAAGAGAGTGGTGTTCTCCGAAGAGCTTTCAGAAGCCTGTCTGGTACGAACGAGCCTAAAGACGGCAGAGGACCTGGGCGACATTCTGTTATGGCATGCCTCAGCTCCCGAGTGCCAGGCCCACTGCCGGGCAGCTGCAACAAATGGTCTGCTTCAAGTCGCAAAGCTGCTGAGTGACGGAGCCACGGCTCCAGCTCACATCCGTCCACCTTCCTTCTCTGCTGCCACCAGGCCCCTGGCCACCTCAGGGTGGGGCATCACTTGGCCCTGTCATTATAGCTCCAAAAGTCCAGCCTGGCCACGAGGGACATTCACTTCTCAACCGACACCCAAAGTCCTAAAGCTGAGCCATGAGGTAAATGCCTCCCCTTGAGAAGTTCTCCTGTTCGCATCTCAGAGAGATTCTGGTGGCACCCGGCGGCGGCAGGGAGCAGGACACGTGTCCGCCCTTGCAGAGAGCAAGGGTCTGAGCCTGGTCACATGGGTGTCAGGAGCACTCTCTGACGACAGAGATTCCGTCCGGGGAGTGTTTCACCCAGAAGGGGAGGGCGTATGCAGAGTCTGGAGTTCTGCTTGATGTGGGAGGCACCCTTGGAAGCAGCGACAAAGCAGCAATCCCATGAGCCCCCTTCTCCCCACGGAAACTACAGTAGCAGCACTGTGCACGTGAGGCCCCAGGCCAGCAGCTTCACCTCATCTAAGAACCTGTTAAAAATAACGCATTCCAGGGGCCCACCCCAGACATACTGAATCCCAACACGAGGAGCAGGGGCCCAGCAACCTGTTTGAATCATCCAGGGCATGTTGAAGGTCCCAGTGCCCGAGTGAAGGACACCCTGGGGAAAAAAGAGCCATGTGCCAGGCTTTCTGCAGTGGATGATTGGGTTGTAGTCACCAAATAGGAGATTAGATCACATTTACACTCCACTCCCAAACCCCCTCCCTCTCACTCTATGGAAAAGTGTTCTCTCCCCCGATCAGTTTGGGTGTGCTCATGGGCCTTGGTGTCGCTAAAGAATATTAGCAGGTGTGGCAAATGATGCAAGCGGGATGGCTTTGAACTTGTAAGGCCCCCTCCCTCCTCCATGGGGACCAGATGTGGCCCTTCAGTCTTGGTCCTAGAACAAAAAAGACGTCCAGTAGGCCTGAGCCCAACCAAAAGGCACAACCAACCCACATACTCATGAGCAGGAAAGAAAAATTGCTACACGCCACTACGTTTGGGGGACTGTTTGTTACATAGCATGGTCACAGCCAAAGCTGACGGCACCGGTCATCGTGTGTTATCGCAAAGGAAAGGATGGCCGGGAGAGGGAGGGATGAAGGCTTCTCTCCTACGTCTCAGGCTGAAAAGCAAACAAGTCAGAACCAACCAATCACCCCACCTGGGTGCCTCAACCAATCACCCCACCTGGGTGCCTCAAAAGAAGGGGAAGACGGACCCACTTTTACGGAAAGGAGACAAGGGGGTGTGGGAATCTCAGTCATAAATCTCCCTCAATAGTCTCCAACTAAGATAGGCTTTCTTTTTCCTCCAAATAATGCTAACCAGTAAAAACCTAAGTTTTACCACGTGATATCTGAAATACCTTCTAGAATGAATAAACCTCTTAAGGGGCAAGACCCTCTTTCTTCAGGGCCCAGGAAGGATGAACAGGTCAAGGTGATGGCCAAGGGGTCCCAGGACATACCGCTACCCTGCTCCTGAGCCCCGCTTAGCAAACCCTCCCGCTTTGGAGCTTCTGACCAAAGTGAAACACATGGGGCCTTTTGCTTCTTCAGTTCAGACCCCAGACCACGCGCACACTGAGTGGCACGCAGGGTGAACACCTTTCAAACCGATAAGCACTGACCCTAGGTCCCAGCTCTTGGAAGAGAGCAACCACGTGTTTTCGTGACTCTAGAATGAAACAAGGATTCCGTGGGGGAGCACCTGTCCTGAGAGTCCGTATCAGCTTGATGGCCACCCAGGGGTCTGGTTTGCTTTGGGAAGAAGGTAACATCCCCAAACAAACTTAAGAGTTTGAGGGAAGAAAAAAGAGGCTCCCCTTTAAAATAAGCCCTAAATCCCAACATCATGATTCTTTAGGAGATAATAGCAACAATGATGCTGGCAGAACACAGGTCAGCTATATTTTAGCCAATTTCCTCTCTCCCCAAGCGATGAGAGAAGCCAGTTGTTTGTGGTCGTCTGTAGGTTCAAGGGTGCTTTGGACACAATAAACTGGAAGTTCACCCACTGTTTTTAATTGGGGGGGGGGGAGGATCATCTTACCAGCCATCAAGAATAGCTTGACCTTCTGTTCAAAAAACACATTCAGATACAAGTGTGCAGTTAGCTAATTTCCCTTCCCAAAAAACCCCACCCCACTTCTAGAAAACACTGGTGGAAGAGTAAGCGCTTTCCTGAGGTCAACACGCAATGACCTTCCTGCCTGCCACCGCTCCCAAGCACCTGGCTGAAGGATTTGCTGTGAGACCATGAAGCCAAGACAGTTCCACCAAGTTCAACCACAAGGGAAAACCAGCACGGTGGCCGTGGCACGGCCTTGAACCCGGCGGACCATGTTCACCACCACAGCCTGCGGTCAGTTCGCCAGGCCTCGTGTCACAAGCTCTCAAGCACCACATGGCATTTTCAACGTGGTGCCCATGCATCGACCGGCCAGATCAGGACATCAGCGGGAACCAATCCCCAGGGCAGTTCAAATGTGAGAAACGGCAAGATCTGGGACATTACCTTGTCTTAGGGGAGGTGGTTAGCCATTCTTCGTGTTTCTCAAATGTTATTAAATAAGCTGCAATTTCCTGAAACAGAAGAATAAAAAGATAATAGCAACAATTAGCTCACATTGGACCCGGAGAGGCAAGAACATTTTCTACTGTTTCCTTCCCGAGGCTGGCGCCCCGGCTCTGCTGACAAACACTTGACTCGGGTGGACACTTGTGTCTAGTCTGGTTCTTTGAGAGTGTTTTTCATGTTGCTGCTTTTTATTAAGCGTCCTTTCCATTCAACCTGCCATTCAACAAGAATCAAAGCCTTGGGTTTCAAATAAGAAATCCGTGGCATGGACACACATACACGCACACACATGCACAAACAATATTTCTCTGTGGGAGGAGAACATCAGACACTGTCTCAGGTGTGAGTGTCAGTAACGCAAGGGAGGGCACACCACGTGACCACGGCAGGCAAGGTCATCATTGGAAAGTTGGGTCCATCGTCTTCTGACGCTGAACGGCTCTTCCATCATTGTCACGAGAGCCGTCACATTCCCGCAGCTGGATGTCCAACCCCCAGAGCCAAATCACAGCAAGATTAAACAGAAAAGATAAAGCCATACTCCAAAGAGGGAGAGAGACTGAGAAATAAGTTAACCTTTCCCACTCCTGCTGACTGACGCTATTGAGCGACTCTCCTGTAGGAAGAGCCGTGTCAGCAGAGTTTAAGGCAAAGATGGAGAAAAGGTGGGCACCTGAAGGTAAATTAAATATTTATAAACACAACAACATCACTGTGGAGAGAATTACTGATTTATTAATAATTTCCATAAAAAGCCAGTGGGTGACATCAACATAAGTCATTGCTTCAGCTCTGAGGCATGATATGGTCCATTACTTCCAGCTCCAAGCGGATCTGCTAACATGCAATTGGCAGGGATTGTAAGTTAAATTAAGGCTCGGCTAGTACACGTGTCTCTTGCTCTTGGTGAGGCTACAACACGGAGCTGTTGCCCTTGACTGTCAAGAAAAAGCCGAGACGGGCCTCCAGCTGACTCTCTCTGCGACCAGGTTCCTGGAAGAGGCTCGCTCCAGCACACACAGCCCTGCCCCGCTGCCAACCACTGATGGGCTTGACATCCTGGCGTTGGCCCCGTGTCCCGATGCTAAACTCGACCGCAACGCGAAGGAGGAGACGACCACCCCAACAGAGCAACGAGAGCAGGTTACAGTAAGGAATGCTGCCCATCCCATGTAGTCGGAAGGCCCCTGGGCGCAGATGGAGATCGGTCCTCTCCTAACCATGGAAACGGGTCCCTACCATGAGGTCACCAGTGTCTGGTAACCACTACAGCCCAAGCCACCTCCTTCCAGAAGCCTGTGCCCTCCTTCAAGAGCCTGGACAGCAGGAACCTACGCCCCCACGGGGTTGCCTGCTGTTAGGTTCCTGTGATTGGCTGCCGAGAATGAAACTACGAACTGAGCAGCTGCTCAGTCAGCACATACATGGCTCCCTCCCATCCCTGGGCCTCTCTCTGTCTCCTAGTTCCTCTCCTGAGAGAATTCCTTGCCTGGGCTCGGCCACCCAAAGGTCCAACAGGCCTCCTTTTTTGTCCTTTAAATTTTGGTGACACTGTATACACTGCCATACACTACTGCCACAACCTCTTCGTGTACAACGCGTTGGCACTGATACATTCTCCCCAGCCCTCTCCCAGTTGTTCCATCACCATTGACTTAGTCTCACTGCCTCCCCAAGTCCTCATCTAATCTCCCTTTAAGGGAGGAGGAAACTGCCGCCCGAAAGGAGAAAGGGGTCTGCTCGCGGTGCAGTGCATGTGTTTGTAATGAAGCCAGGCTCTGGGGCTCCGAATACAGGACACGCATGTCTCTGGCTGCCTCTCACACTCAATAGCACAGAAGACTCAGAATGCTGAAGCAAGAAGTCAGAGTGGACATCCAGAGGGTCGCAGCACTGAGAAAAAGAAAATGGCAGTCCTTATATACACAGTGATAGAAAGAGAGAGAGAGAGAGAGAGAGAGAGAAGTTCACAACCCTAGGCTTCTCCAGTGCCCTGGCTCTTCACCCGTCTCTTCCTGGATTCTAAATGCTGCATCAGTGCTGAGAAGGACAACGTGACTGTCAAGATGAAGGAATTCACTGCAGGTTCCAAAGCAAAGACTGTCCAGCTCGTAGTTTTTAAATGTTTCGTTTGTCCTTTGGACGTTCAAAAAGAAAAAGTGCCGCCAGGGCACAATGTGTGTGGCAGGGGCTCAGAAGACAGGCTGTAGTCGGATCCCACAGACTGATCGCTCACGGGCTGCTTGGCATCAGGCCGCATCCTGCAGACCAGGAAAGCAGGTGAGCCCACCCAGTCACTAGCCAGGCCAGATCGGGAAGGGCCAGTGGGCAATATAGTGCCTTGACTCAGCCCTGCAGGCCCCTTGCATGCCGTGAACTAGGCTTGTCCACCCACCAGAGGTAGTGGGGCACTCAGCCTCCACTTGCTGGTCAGGCTGGGCCTGTCTGCCCAGACCAATGTGCTCTGTGCAAAGCTCATCTCTGGGGTGAGCCAGCTGTGGGCCAGCCAGGTCCACAGGTTACCACCAAGGCCATGCCCTCGTGCTGGTAGATAAGAGGGCTTCTCTTGACCCTGCCCACCTCATCACACAGGCTCTATCTAGCTCTGCCCACCTAGCAGGCATGGCTGGGCCTCAGGAACCTTCTCAGCAAGGGCCACCTGTTCAGATTGAATTGTGTCCCATCAGAATCTTAATCTCTGCACGCCCCTCCCTCACCCCTTCTCGGTATGTAATCCCATTTCAGAACAGGGTTTTCCTTGATATGTTGATGCGTCCACATCACTGTGGGGTGTGTCTTAGATGGAATCACTGCTGAGTAACTAACCCATGTCTTATAAGAGCCCTGGTAACACAGGCCTAACTTCGTGGCTAACCCAAAGGTCAGCAGTTCGAATTTGCAAGCCACTCCAGAAAGAGGTGACAGCCTGTGTGGTAGTTACATAATCTGGTGTCAATTTGAGAGGATTATGAGTGAAGGGGTGGAGTCTGGCCTGTCAATCAAGATCTAACCAATGAGGTCTCTGTGTGGGCATGGCCTTCTCCTGAGAATTCTGGGAACTCCTGAATTTCCTCCTTGGAGGTGGGAGACACTTCTCTCTCTCTGCTCACTCCCTTGGAGACGCTCTACTGACTAGACACATGTCACTACGCTGATAGACCCCATGCCCTGGGAACTAGAGAAGCCACATGGACCTAACCTGATGCAACTAGACCTCTAGAGCCAGAAAAGCCACGTGGAGACACCTGCCAGTGCTGAGATGCTTACAACGCCACTGGATCCACAAGACTTCTAAGCCACTGGCCTGTGATCATCCTGCATTCAGTGTCATTGCATGTGCTGAAGAAGACTTTATAGATTGGCATCGAACATATGGGCTAATATCAGACTGATGGACTTGATCTGGACTGGGCTGGGGCATTTTCTCAATGTTCAATTGTTCTTGTCTATAAACCTCTTTCTTACATGCATATGCATGTCTATGAATCTGTTTCTCTAGTCTCCCCGGACTAACACAGCCTGCTTCCTTAACCTTGGAGCCCTGGAGACCCTGTGGGGTAACCCTACTCTGTCCCAACGGGTGGCCGGGAGGCAGAATAGACTCAATGACATGGGCTTGGGCTCTCTGCTGTTGGTTTTCGTCGGTGTCAGATGACACAGAGACCAATGAAACAGACGCAAGTACAATTAGGGAGACCACGGAATGTAGGGATGACCAAGGACCATGGGGATCACCAAGGAATGTGGGATTTACCAAAGAGTCTCAGGACTACATAAGGTGAAAAAGACAAAGAAGGAGCTTCCCCTAAAGCCACCGCCTGAATTCAGACCTCGGACCTCCTAAACTGTGAGCAAATAAAGTTTGGGTTTTTTTGTTTAGATCATTTTATTGGGGGCTCGTACAATTCTTATCACAATCCAAATATACATCCATTGTGTCAAGCACATTTGTACATTTGTTGCCATCATCATTTGCAAAACATTTGCTTTCTACTTGAGCCCTTAATATCAGCTTCTCATTTCCCCCCTCCCGCCCCGCTCCCCTCTCCCTCATGAACCCTTGATAATTTATAAATTATTATTATTTTGTCATATCTTACACTGTCTGACATCTCCCTTCATCCACTTTTCTGTTGTCCATCCCCCAGGGAGGAGGTTATATGTAGATCCTTGTAATTGATTCCCCCTTTCTACCCCATCTTCACTCCACCCTCCAGGTATCGACATTCTCACAACTGGTCCTGAAGGGATCATCTGTCCTGGATACCCTGTGTTTCCAGTCCCTATCTGTACCAGTGTACATCCTCTGGTCTAGCCAGATTTGTAAAGTGGAATTGGGATCATGATAGTGGGGGGAGGAAGCATTTAAGAACTAGAGGAAAGTTCTGGTTTTTAAAGCCCCCCGTATGTGGTATTTCTGCTACCACAGCACCAGGGCACCAAAACCTGGCATCATTCGGGACTCCCAGCCCCTGTGATGCTTCTCCCTGGTCTGGTCCGCAGCTCCAATGGAGAGTCCAAGGCTCGCTGCAGAGCCCAGACTGTGTCTTGTATCCAAAGATATAATGGAGAGTTGCATGAATGAAGGCAAACTCCTCTTCTAGATCAGGGGTGGGGGACATCCAGCCCCAGGGCCTTAGAAGTCCCTCGAAATCATCCTGTTACCAAGTAACATCACACACCTCACCAAAGCGAAGCAATTCCAGCCATCACCTGAAGGGGGAGGTAATGAAATGTTTGACCAAAATGGCCCTCTAATGATAATATCAATGCCCAAATGGCCCTTGGCAGGAAAAAAAAAAAATGCATGCAGAAAGAGCCCCGCCTGTGCCGCCTCTTCTGCATCTGTGAGGAGCGGGGGGTGAGCAAATCAAGGTCTAGATGCAACCACCCTGTGTATGAAGAGAGCACAAAGCACCGAACTCACTACCACTGAGCCAATTCCGATGCAGAGTGACCTCAAGAACAGGGTAGAACTGTCCTGTGGGTTTCTGAGAATGTCCCAACTCATAGTGACCCTATAAGACAAAACAGAACTGTCCCTACAGGTCTCTGAGACACTAACTCTTTATGGGAGTAAAAAGTCTCATCTTTCCCCCAAGTAGCATCTGGTGGTTTTGAACCGCCGACCTTGGGTTAGCAGCTCAACATATAATCAGTAAGAGGTTCCCTGGAAATGCCCTGCCAACTGCTCCTCACCCAGGCCGGCCAACTCAGAGCCACCCCGCTCCTGAAAATGTCCATGAGCTGCAAATGGCAGCTGTGTGTGTAGTTTTTAAGTTTCTAACAGCCATGTGTTTTATCAGCACACAGAAATAAAAAATCAATTTTAAGACACCCACTTCAGCAGTAGATTGTATATGTTAACCCCATGTACCCCACACCCTGTCATCTCACTGATTTTTAGAAATAGCCAGGAAGTTCTACTGCTGCACCAAGTGTTCAACATTGGCAGGGGGAGGGGAGGAGATGGGGGTGGGGGTCCACGTACAGCCCAGGTCAGTGTGCATTAACCACATGTTCCAGTGCTCCAGGGCCGCATGCCACAGCTGGATTAACCCAGTTCTAGACATGAACTTCATGCAAGTCGGCAAAACACAACATGTTACCTTGAGCCAAAGGACACCACACTGCCCAGTCACAGACTGCCCTCTGTATCTGGGGTGACTGACCTCAGGCCCCATGTATGAAAGGAAATACCCCCTCAAGCCAGCACGGCCTTTGAGAGCAGGGCTCACTGTCCCATTGACCTATTCGGGGGATGGGGACGGGAGTTCATTTGTCGCCCTGATGGGTGGGACAATTTTCATTTGTTTAGAGTGATGTGAGATTCTCTAGCGCCTGTCAATCTGTCATATTATGGCAGTGTGTGTAGTGATTACCCATGGGGCTGCTCACCGCAAGTTCAGCAGTTCAAAACCACCAGCTATTCTGAGGGGGAAAGATGAGGCTCTCTACTCCCTTAAAGAGTTACAGGCTCGGAAACCCACAGGGACAGTTCTACCCTGTCCTACAGGGTCCATGTGAGTCAGCATGGCTCGATGGCAGTGAATTTGATGATGCTGTTCGACTACTGGCAGTGCCATGCATGGTGGAGCTTCGATGGGTCAGTGAAGCTTCTAGATGAAGACAGACCAAGCTTTCTCAAACGTAGCCAATGAAACTGTAGTAATTGCAGCAGAATCTTTTCTGATCAAGTGCTCAAAGATGAGACCCCCTAGCTTGGAGGTCACTCAAAATACACAGTGGCCACAGCAATGGACTCAAACAGACCAATAGCTGTGGATCTGGCAGAAGACCCCAAAACTCACTGCCATCGAGTCAGTGCCAACTCATAGGGACCCTCTAAGGCAGGCTGGAATGTCCCCTCTGGGTTCCTCAGACCGTAACTCTTGGCAGGACTAGAAGCCTGGCTAAGTAGCAGTTGTTCTGCGATGCTTGCAGCTGAAGGAGCCTGGGTGGCATGGTGGTGATGTGTTGGGTGGCGGGCAGTCAGGTCAGTCGTTGGAATCCACCAGCTGCTCCATGGGGGAAAGACGGGACTTCCTACTTTCATCAAGAACGACCGTTCTAGCCTGTCCTACAGGCTCGGTCTGAGTCGGCACCTACTCAATGGCAGGGAGTTTGAGTTTGGAGTATTACAGGAGGTCGCCCCGAGGAGGACTCCAATGGACAACAAACAACAACCATGCGATTCGTGAGGATGCTGGGGCATGGGTGCCAACAGAGTTGACCTTGGTCTCTCAACCCAATTTCTCAATTACTGCCATTCCGACCATCTGAGACAGTGTATCTTTAACTCAATGGAATAATCCAGCCGGAGAAATCCAATTCTCCTCCAACCATTTCCCATCTAGCAGCTCCCAGGCAGAGGGACGGGTGTCCCTCCCAGGGCTTCCAGCTGATCTCCTTCAGACTGTCCATCTGTCTTCAAGACAAGGGTCCAATGCCGGGCAGAGGGGAAAACGAGTCACTTGAGGTGATTTTAGGGTTTATCATAACAAAGTAAACAGCCCCCCCAAATAGCTTTGTTTCTTTTTCTCTTGAGTCCAAGTAATAAAAATATCTCTGGTTTATGCATCTCAGGTGTTTTATACACACACACACCCCACAAAAGAACTTTCAACCAAAGGATTTTTTATGAGAGTTTTGCACAAGGGTTTTATCTGTAAGGGACCAAAGCTAAGGGGTGGGGTGGGGGGGGGGCGGGAAGGCCCACACTCTCCTAGCAGCTGGCCTCAGCATCTGCCAGAGCCACAAAATGCAATTATATTACTCCCAAATGAGAAGTAAAAATATCTTGTTTCCAATACTCTTGGTTTTAAGGCTCATACTCCCTGTCCTCTGGGCAATCGGATGGTGCCAGATCTCTGTGCTATGCACTTTAATAGGGATGTGTGAATGTCATATTAATGACTTCTAACTGCCATGTTGACAGTGGAAGCAAACTTTCCCAGAATCCACCACTCATTACACATGACAATTAATAAGAATAATAATTGGCCTTAGTGTTAAAAATAAAATCAATCGATCAATCACCATTCCACGCCCCACCCCCGGGACGCTATCCAATTCATCCCATGCAGAACGTGTGTGGGTCTCCTCCGGCATAAGTACTCCATCCAAAACCCAAGAGCACAATCCCCAGGTGCACGTATCCCCATCCCTGTCCATTCATGTGTTTTCTGAGCACCCAGCTGACTGGACCACAACCCTGAACAGGATGTACAAGATCAATAGCCCAAATCATGCTTTCCAGATAACCAGCTCTTAGGTCATAAGCAACTGGCATAGAGAACAGTGGTTTATAAATCATATTTGTATAGGTTGTAGTCTAACTCTCCTCTCACAATTTATGAGGATGGAAAAGATCGCCAAGGGTGTCTGAAGGGCTTTCCATAACATGGGGAATCACAATTCAGGATAAATTCCTAAAAGCCTAAGCCTCGGAATTAAAGTCGGTCCCAGGTGGCTCGCTGCTACTTCGACGTGGTCAACGAGGTCTCCGGATGCTGCAAGAACCAGGCAGCAAGGAAACATTGAGCAACCATAAAAAATATTCAGAGACAGGCTCAGGGAAGAGGCAATTCGTCCATTCTTTCATTTATTCGTCCACTCAGGGATCCAACCCTTCAATAAATTATTGAGTGCCCCTACTATATGGCAGGCACTATGCCAGGCCCTAATGATACCAAGACATATGAGAAATGGTCCTTATCCTCCAATACACCTGGGAAGACAGACTAGACTGCGGGATCCGGGGCTATTGTGTCAACTGCAAAACAGACGATGAGTGTTGAATTAGCAGCATGAACAATGACTTACAAGATCACAGAGGAGAAGAGCAGGGAAGGGTTCTCGACAAAGTGAGCGTTTAACCCGGTTCTTGAAGAATGAGTAATTTCCCCAGCAGACCGGTAAGTGGTAAAGGCATTAGGCAAAAGCATTGTGCATGTGCAAAACCAGGAAAGCGGGGAGAGCGAGTCTGTCCCAGAAATGGAATACTCCGCAGTAGTTGGAGCTGCAGAATGGGGCCAGTGCTGGCTCAGCGGTAGAAGAGAGAGAGACCCTGGCATGAGAGGGACTCAGGGTTGACCCTGGCCAAATGTATACACCCCATCCACAGCCATCACCTGTCTATCAGGAAGCTTGCGTGCTGTTCTGATGCTGAACCGCTTTCAGTTCAGTAAGGAGCTCCCATACCATGGCAGCCTAAGAAGACAAGCTTAGCGAGCTTCTTCCAAAAATCAGCCAACCCGAAGGAAAACAGCTGTCTGACCCACAGCCAATCATCGGGCTGGTGCAGGACTGGCCAGGATGTCTCTCCACGGTGCTTCGTTCCATGTGCATGAGGGCTCCTTGAGTTAGGGACGGTCACGAGACGTAAAGATGGACGGGCTTCAACCACAGAGTCTGAAGATCCCTGGAGAAGAACGGCCGAACCCAAAGCTGGAAAGGGGAGGCGGCTTCCAACCGGAGGGATGGAAATGCCAAGTGAATTGAGTTTTTCTAGAAGAGCCCGGAAAGTCATGGCAGTCTTTCCATCAGAGGAGAGATGCAGAAATGACCATGCTGTAGAAGCCATGCTTTGGTGCCAGCATGGCAGGGAGGGCAAATACTTACTGGAAATCATGATCAGAGCCCTGGAGAGGGGCAATGAGATCCTGAACCGCGGCGCTCAGAATGGGGAAATGGAACCAGACTGATACGTGTATATTTATATATCTTTACAAAAGTGAACTAAATGGGGCTTGAAAACCAATTGGCTGGAGAAAATGAGGGCAAGGCAGGCAGCAAGGGTGCCTCTGAAGCACAGGGCACACACTGGCTGGCCACCCAGGGGCTCAGTCTAGCCAGAGATGTGCTTACTTGGTCCACACAGTATTTTTTCCATCTGAATTATTTGCCAACAGTTGAAAATTGAAAGATGGGGAGTCCCAGCATCTCTTGAAAAATGAGATGATCCGGCAACTCCAGGCCAGGCTCCTGCCGAGCAGCCGCTGGTTGGAGCTGAGAAGCAGCTGCCCCTTCAGATGGGTGTGCACTCTCCAGATGGCCACAGCCTCCACCTGGCTGGCTGTCTTCACTGGCAAGACCCACCTGGACTGTAGGCATTGGCTTTGAGGCTCCTACGCTGGCATTGGCAACTAGGCAAATAGGCCAAGAATCAATACAGGCTACCCAGAAAGAAATACATTTGAGAGCAGTAGAGCTGAAAAGAAAAATGGGCTCACCAGAACCCTCGTGGCACCTGAGTACATGGGCATTTGATGATTAAGCTGAGCCCAAGAGTGCCCCAACATCTTCCTCACTGTTAGAACATGTCTCAACTTATTATCTTCTAGTGCTTGCTTAACCCTTATGTATCCTGCTTGGTGGGCCCAGTAAACATTTCTCCTGTGCCAACCTGGCAGCGCATTAAACTTCATCAAAGGAGAGCAATTAAGTGAGCCTACAAGATGATAGAGGCAAGAAGACATGCCCTATTCCATTTCTGTCCCCTGTTGTTATGACCATTGTCATTATCATGCAGAGTAGGAACCCAGTAGCCACAGAGGTGAGTTTCAGTTGAGCTCTAGGACGCACTCTGTCCGGAGCTGGCTGCTTCAGCCCCGTTCCAATCTCCCCACACCCTAAGTCAATGCAGGCTGCATCAATGGGCCAGCTCTAGCCCTGTGATACCGCCAACAACAGCAAGTCGCCTCTACAGACCCACGCCAGCCCATGCCCCCAGCACACAGCATGTTCCCGTGGAAGTCAAGTCTGCGGCAAAAAGGCATGGATCTCAGCCTGTGAGGCTGGGGGTGGGAGGTGGGGGACTGCATTCTTCTAGCCCTTAGTTTATTCACTATTCCCTCTTTCTCAGTCAAGCGTATAGGTTCCCAGACTCATTTGGCCTATTGCCCCCGGCAATGAAAAACTTTTGTACTATAGCCCATAACCCAGGATGAAATGTACATAGCTGTTTTATAGCTCCCCCCACCCCTGATCATATCACCCACCTTGGTAAACACCTGATACTTCTGAAATGCTTAGCATTCTCTTGGATCCCTCTTAGTAGTTAATAATGATAAAGCTAAAAGATTACATAGCCTTCCAAGTGGACAATACTTAACAGAAAGAAAGCAAAAGTCCTCACAATGAAACTGCTAAGCAACTTCATGGCAACTTGGACCCATGAGCAATATCCAGTCAAGCCATCAAAAGATGCACTGCGTTCGCCACATCTGCTGCCTCTTGCACGTGTCAAAGAGCAAAGGTGTCATTTTGAGGGCTAAGGTGTGCCTGACCCAAGCCATGGCACCTTCAATTGCCTCCTATGCAGGTGAAAGTTGAATGATGCCCCTTTGAACGGTGGTGCTGGTGAAGAATATCGACTACCAGAAGAATGAAGAAATTTGTCTTAGGAGTACAGCTGGAATGTTCCTTGGGAGCAAGGGTGGCAAGATTTTGTCTGACCCACTTTGAACGCAGGATCAAGAAGCTCCATTCCCTGGAGACGCGCACTGTGGTTAGGAACGTAGAGGGGCAGCGAAAATGAGGGAGACTGACGTACAGTGGCTACAGCAATGGGGCTCAAACGCTGCATGGCGAGCGCTCTGCTTGATCGTACACAGGGGCACGGTGCGTGGGAACTGACTTCACAGCAGTCGACAGCCACCTTCTCTCTCCCCAAAAAAAACCCAACATTTGCCCCACTGAGTCGATTCCAACTGATCGCGACCACGTTCTACTAGTTCACACTTCTCTGGATTTAATCGCCCCTCGTCAAATGACCAGGTCATTTCTCTCTCCTGACCGGACCCTGACTCGTAGAAGAAGCATTCGCAACCCTAAGGAAACCTGTAGCCCGCAGCTGCGTCACCTTAGAACCCAGGCTACAATGTGTGTAGTGGTGGTTGTTAGCTCCCTCCGAGTTGGCCCCCGATCATGGTGGCCCCCAAGGCTGACAGAGTACAATCACAGAGTTCCCTTGGCGGTGATCGTGGCACAGGCAGAGCATCAGACCTTCAGCTCCACAAACCAACCTTGACATTGGCAGCCAATCACAACTCGGCGAGTATAGGGGAATGACACCGACTTCAGGAGAGGAAATGCGTATTAGGGGAAGCACGCTAATTCTGAGTGAATCATTAGGTGTGTTAACTGTGAACGCACCCAGTGACTCCATCAGAAACCGATTACAGGCAAGAAAACCTGTTGGACTTGGGGCGGGAGGGGGGTGGCATTGCTCTCTGTCCTATGAGCTTGCTGTGACACCGAACATACTAAAGAGCACTTAAAACGACGCCCCAAGGAGGACTCCCTAGCAGTTTCCTACATAGCAGCCACTTCAAAGCTCAAACAACTATACAAAGTGGCCAGGGCAGCCCTTAGGGATAGACCCCAGAAGGCGGACATGAATAGGGGAGCACAGGAAGGAATGACCGCGCAGCCAATGTTGTGAAACAAACCACGCATGAACGGTGGAAGACTAGTTCGCTCCGTAATCTTTCACTCGAATCACAATAAAAAGCTTTAAAAAAAATCAAGACATAAATGTTTTTAAATAGCATTTCCTCTAGAACAGGACAAAAGTCCTTCCATTTCCCTCTGACTGAGTGTGGCATGTGACTTGACAGTTTCTGGCCTCAGTTTCCTCACTTGAAACACGGGGTAACATGACCGTAGAAGATGGGTTCAGACACATGGCTTCCTGGCACACAGCAGATCACCAGCTTAAAGTTTTCTTTTTAATCGAGCTCATACAGGCATCATTTGCATGCAATAAAATACACCCAGTCCAATGAGTTTTAACAAATGACACACGGCGTACCTATCGCTACCTCATATATCCCATTGAACAAGTCACTTAGCATTTGCTAGCTAACAGAAATGCAAGTAACTCTACACCCTGTGGCCTTGCAATATCCATTTATACCTTGTAGTCGTTTTATAGCTTCTGTAGGATTTTCTAAATAAACCAGCATGTCATCGCCTAATCAAAGCAGCTCTACTTCTTCCGACTTCTACTTCCTTGGTAAACGGACAGGCTTTTTTCACTTCTTTGTCTTACCTCATTACTCTGACTAGGACCTCAACCACAATAACGAATGGAAGAGGTGAGAGTGGATGTGCTTGTCTTGATCCCTGCAATAAGGGAAGGAGACATGCCCTTTCTCAGGCTGAGGAAACAATTCCTTTCCTGGTTTTCCGATCATTCCTGACATAATAAGTGTGGGATTCTGGCAAAGAACTTTACATCCTTTGTCATAATGACCATCCTGGTCTCTGCTTCGTTCCTTCAAACACAGAGACTCTCAGGAATTGTTGTTACCGGGCTAAAACAATGCTACATTCTCGGGACCAATTTCATTGATCGTCATCCAGTCTCCTTTTTATACACTGCTGCTTTTGATTTGCCAAAATATTGTTAAGACTATTTTCGTATATGTCATGAAGGATATCGGTCTATGATTTCCTCTTGTAATGCCTTATGTAATATGTATTACATTACAGTAAAATGTAACGTAATCAGATTCACATAGCACTCACCCGTGAAGCTATATGGAATAGAAATTTCCTTTGTAGGAAGTTCTTAAATTATAAATTCTACTTTTTCCCCATGGATAGAGGTCTCTTCTGGTTTTAACTTTCTCCTTGATTCACTTTCGTTCTTTGTATCTTTCTACAAGTATTTCCATTTCATCTGAGCTAGTAGATTTATTGTCGTAAAGTATTCATTATTCACACTTATTATCCTTTTAATGTCTGTACAATTATAATGATGTCCCCTTGCTCATTTTTTATATTGGTAATTTGTGTCTTGTTTTCTCTAGATCATTCTACTCGGAGGTTTATCTCTTTTATTAATCTTTCAAAGAAGCTGCTATGGGTTTCAATAATTCTCTCGATTGTTTATACATTTCCTACTTTGTTCGGTTCTGCTCTTACCGTTATTGTTTCCTTCCATTTATTTTGTGTTTAACTGGTTTTTATTTTTTTAGCTTCTTAATGTAGGCTCTTAGATCATTGATTTTAGACCTTTCTTCCTTCCTGCTCTCTGCCTTCACAGGATTCCGTTTCCCTTTAAGCACTGCGTGGCTGCATCTCACGAATGTGGGTATCTTCTGGTTTTGTTTCATCCCTTTCAAACTCTTTCCCAGTTTCCATTACTAGGAGACAAGTCTTCCTGGGCCTCTCATGATTCTGAGAAGGTGTTCTCCGTCTTTGTCCCAGATGACCTTAACGAGTATGTTTGTATAGCAAACGGCCTTGAAGAGTGGAGAGAGTGCCTTCCCTCCGGATCAGGAGGGAGCTTGACTCGCCGTCCTGGATCACTGGCGGGGTTTCCATTCAGAGGAAAGGGCAGTTCTACCTACTGCCCATTAGCGGATTCTGGCTCCCTGAGCTCAGCGCCCAGGTGCCATCTGGCACTCTTTCCTTGTCCTGTGGGAGCAAGGACTCGGGGCGCCAGCGTCAACACGTTGACACACTCGCTATCGCCGTTGCTGTGATAAACTAACCTTTTTCTCTGACCCCAAAGTTCCATATGCTCTCCCAGTCTCCATGAAATGGAGGCCGACCAACTCAGAATCTGACAGATGAGGTAAAAATCCCAGGCCACGGTGATTTGTTTTTTGATCCATAAGATCCACTTAGAAGTGGGCTATTTGATTTCAAATATTTGAGAGTTTTCCCCGCGTATTAGTGTTATGGATCGCTAATGGGTTGCTTTTGAAGACCTAGAACATGCATGGTTTCAGCTCTGTCAAGTGAACTGAGACTTGTTGGAATAGATTTACTGGCTTTCAATCGGCTTGTTCTACCTGTTACTGAAATGGGAGTGTTGAAGTCCAACCAGAATCTGAGCTGCATCTGTTTCTCCTTGCGGTTCTATTAGTTTTCACCTTATGAATTTTGCAATAGTGCTATAAGTAGGTGCTCTGGAGAAATGAATTCTTTGAGGTGCCCTGTTGCCAGGGCAATTTGGAAAAACAGGGATTTCCCCTCTAAACTCTGAAGAGTTTTGTCTTTGCTCAAGTTTTCCAATCCAGAGGACCTGTAACACTGCTGGGGTAAACTGCAAACTGGTTGGTTTGACCATTTTTTGTCTGGTTGTGGCTGCAGCCTCCTGTGGTGGGTATGTGCTTTGCAGGGATTGGCCAATATACTATGCAAATGAAGTAACTAGAGTTGACTATGTAATTGAAGTATCTATAGCTTACTGAGAGGCGATTGGTCACTTCCTGGCTCTGGTAAGAGGGTCATGCCTTAAAGTTGATAGGAGTTTGTAGATGTATGAAGCTAACCCCATGGAGGTTTTTCAGACGAGAAGCAGGTAGAAGCAGAAGGAAGAAAGTAGAAAGATGAAGCAGGGAAAGGACACAAGGAGCCCCCTAGAAGAGCTGTCACATGGATGGGTCAAGGGCTCGAACCAAAAAAGGAACCAAGGCAGAGATGGCAGGGACAGACCCAGAGGGGCCTTGCAGCAGAGTTGGTGGCCGTGGAGGCCAAAGACAGAGAGGTCTGTGTTCAGGGTGGGCAACAGGAGGGATGCTGTGAGAAGGTGAAAGAAGGCTTTCCTGGGGGGACCTGCATGGCTGAAGAATAAAGAGAATTGCCATGCACTCCGTGCTTCCTGGTCCTGGTCCGGCATTGATCCTGATCCCAGGGTGGACCCCATGTTTGTTGTCAAGGGTCACCAAGTCAGTTCAGACTCACAGCGACCTTGGCACAACAGAGCAAAACCCTGCCCAGTTCTGCGCCATCTTCCCAATGGCTGTGGGAGCCTACTGTTACAGCCACTGTGTCCACACATCTTGTAGAGGATCTTCCTCTTTTTCCATGAGCCTCTGTTTTGCCAAGAATGATGTCCTTTTCCAGAGACTAGCCTCTCCTGAAAACACGTCCAAAGTATGTGAGACCAAAGTCCACCAGCCTTGCTTCTAAAGAACAATATAGCTTTACTTCTTCCAAGACAGATCTGTTCATTCTTTGGGCAGCCCAGGGTATTTTCAATATTCTTTGGGGAAAAAAATTCTAATGTCCTCTGACTCTCTGATTGCACTTTCTTCTTCTCTCCTGGGTTTGATAAGCCACTGCAATGAGCACACAGAACTCACAGAACATACTTACAGTTAAGTAGTTTATCAAGGAAGAAACAGAGTACCACTGGAGTCCTGGTGGTGTAGCAGTTATGCACTAGGTGGCTAGCCACAAGGTCCACAGTTCAAAACCACTAGCCACTCCAAAGGAGAAAGACAGGGCTTTCGCCTCCCATCAAGAGTTACCATCTCAGAAACTCAAAGGGGCAATTCTATCCTGTCCTATAAGGTTCGCTGTGAGTTGACATCAACTTGGTGGCAGTGAGTAATAGGGGTACAACTACGTATTATTCCACCAGTTGTCTGTCAATCTGCCATGTGGGGGTGGCTTGTGTGTTGCGATGATGCTGGAAGCTTGGTCAAAGCTCTTTTAAATACCAGCTGGGTCACCCAAGGTTTCAGAGGAGCTTCCAGAATAAGGACAAATTATGAAGAAGGAATAAGCTGTCCATTTCTGAGGGATTCGCTACTGAAAACTTATTAGGAAGGAAGCAATAAGGTACAGCTATTTATTCTTAAGGAAGTGATACAGTACAACAATTACTTCTCTAATATGCCACTCACGTGTAAGTATGTTCTCTTAGCTCTATGTGTCTGCTGTAGTGGATTAACAAGCCCAGGAGAGAAGGAGAGAGTGCAGTGGGAGAGTCAGCAGATATTAGAATTGGTTTAAAAAAAAAGTTGACAAATAGAGGTCTGTCTGACCTCACCTCGTGGGAATCGACTTTGGGCTGAACTTGACCATTATCCCCATTAAAATTAGACTGGTCTTGATGCTGCTACCACTCTCGCTGCTTCCCAGGTCATGCACATTCTATGATTGTGAAATGTCCCTCTTTAACCCAGGAAATATTCCTTGTCCTGGAAGCTTCTTTGTTTGCTCTGCCTCCTTAGCCGCTCCACCTTTCTAATGATGAGGGTGCGAGAGATGTAACTTTGTCCATCCTTTCCACCCCTTTTCTTTCACCTGCTTGTCTTTACGTTTAAAGGATGGTTCTTATAAAGAGTGCGTCGTTGGTCTTGCTTTTGCATCCCATCTGACAATCGCTGCTTTGAAATCAAAATACTTGGATTGTTTGGATCCATTGATGCGGCTGAACTTAAATGTACCATCATGCTCTTTGCTTGCTCTTTGTCGCATTTGTTCCCTGTCCCTCCTTGTTTCCTTGCCTTCTGTGGGTGGTGGTGGTGTCATGGGGTTGGCTCTGACCCATGGCGAGCCTGTGTGCAGCCGCACAATACACTGCGTGGCCCGGCACCATCCTCACAATGGTTCCTCGGCCTGAGCCCATAGATGTAGCCAGTGTGTCAATCCGTCCCGTCGAAGGGCTTCCTCTTTATTTTCATTCCTTTGTGCTGCGGTGAGGCTGAAAGCTATGTCACTGGTATTTCAAATGCCAGCAGGGTCACCCAAAGTGGACAGGTGTCAGCGGAGCTTCGAGACTAAGAACAGACCACCGAGAAGGACGCCGCTCCCCACATCAGAGGAGGAAGCCGCTAAAAGCCTTACACGTAGCTTCTAAGCATTTTCAAATTCGGTCTTCTATTAGATTAGCTGATGGTATTTTAGTATTCCAGTTTCATCTCCACTATTGGCTCTTCCGTCTGCTTCTGCTTGACGTGTGCTGTTCTTGCGGGTTCCTGGTCTATCTGTGAGTTACCAGAGTCTACCTTCAAACAATACTACTACCACTGCCCGCTGCCCGCTGCCCAGAGTGGATTCACGTCACCGAGAAAGACTGTAACAGTTTCCTTCCACCTC
>NW_022111357.1:38094454-38098119 GCF_000313985.2 Echinops telfairi
AAGGACAATATTTTCCTCCCTTTGAGCCTCTAAGAGATGTCATCTCATTGTCTTCTGATCGCATGGCTTCTGATGAGCAGGCTGTAAAGTTTCCACATCCTTACCCATCTCCTCTGTGAAGCGTCTCCTCCCTCCCCCACCTTGCCCCCTGCCCGCCCAATGCCCTCCAGCTTCGTTCGAGGGTGTCTCTGTATGGCTAATGAACCAGGTGGACGATGGTGTGCCTTGCTGCTGCTCCCTCTATCTTGCTTGCAGTGTGCTGTGCCTCTTGCATCAGCACAAGCTTCATTGTCATCAAATTTGGAAGCCTGTCGTCCATTGTCTCTCTAAATAAGGAGTGTGAGGGCTGCTCTGGAAAACATTTTATTTACCTGGGGATCAGTCTGATCCTTTCAAGGCTTATTGTTCATCTGTGCAAAGGTGAATCCACACTTGTGTTGATCCAAGAAATGTTTCAACCTTCCAAGTATTTATTTCTCTTTCCAAAGTCTCCACGGAACGCCCCACGGGTGCAAGGAGGAATCTCAAAAGGACTGGGCAGTGCGGGCACATGTCACAGATCTGCAGGAGCCCTGGGCATTTTCCACCTCATTGCCCAGCCTAGTGAAGTTTCACCTTCTGCATCAATAGCTTAGCATTCAACAAAACACCCAAGGAGACTCATGCCAGTGTCGGGGGCACTTTCTCTGTGAGGCTTCCTGTTCTCTAATAATCTCTCTGCAAATTCGGGCCTTCTCAACCTCCCTGAATGCTGAGATCTATTTCCTCAACCTAGCGAGTAGCCTTGCTCTGCTTGGGACACTTCCTGAGAGCGTAATTGTGAGATGCCCCAGGCAGAAAAGCCGGGTGATGGCAGGGCTGGCCTCCTCTGAGTCCCTTGTCTCAGGAATCACCCGCCTCTCCTGCCTGTGATCTCTGATCTGAAAATATGTTGTCTTTCGCCCAGTTGGGTCACGGTTTACGGCACGAAGAAAACATGGTCCTGATGAGCCCACGACGGCCAGCAGCCAAAGTCTGGCCATGCATCCTCAGAGGTTTGTTTGCATCATGGAGAGGTCAGGGGGCTCTGAAAGGGATGCAGCCTGCCCAGGGCAACAGGGTTAAAGCTCTCCGATTGCCAGAGATGCCTCAGACAGAGCTGCAGGGAAACCCATAGGGATCCAGTCTGTCCTGAATACCAAGAGCAGGGAGAGAGAGAGAGAGAGAGAGAGAGACAGCTCCAAGATAACTCAATACCAACCCTGCTTCCTCCAAGTCCACCCACCCTTCCCCTCAACCCCAAATAAAGACAGAGTCTTGCAGATGATAGGTTTAGTTCAAGAAGCAGAAGAGCCTGAAGGAGGGTGCATTTCATTGTAAGTCCTTCCGGAGTGCTGATAGAAACTTGAGTCTAAAGCAGAAGCAGCGTTGCAAGAATTTGGCTTCTTCTTCCACCTTGGCAGGATTCTATCTGCACACAAAGTGTCGCTGACAGCCACACACTGCCAACTCCCATTAAGAACTAGGGACAAGGGA
The DNA here is from genome assembly GCF_000313985.2 of Echinops telfairi. Classification (NCBI taxonomy): domain Eukaryota; kingdom Metazoa; phylum Chordata; class Mammalia; order Afrosoricida; family Tenrecidae; genus Echinops; species Echinops telfairi. Next base: position 38,095,970 of record NW_022111357.1, read on the forward strand.
CACACTCGTCAAAAATATGCTGCGGCCACTTGGTCTCTGTGTAGCTCTTTCTCTTCAGCACAAATCCTTGGCTAAATAAACAAGGAATTTATAGTGTATGTGTGTGTGCGTGTGTGTGTGTGTGTGTGTGTGTGTGTGTGTGTGTATGCCCATGCATGCTCTTTCTCTCTCTCTCTCGCTCTCGCTCTGTCATAGCTCTCCTTTAACTAATTAGCCAACAGAACCCTTTGGAAATGAGTCTTCCATCATGCAAACAGGCTAGAGAAAGCATTGGAAGTACCAGACAATGACCCTTGTGCCTACTGGCACGGAGCAGGGGTGGGAGTTGTCCCTTGTTCCAGGCCCTCCTCGCCCCCAGGTGAAACAGAGCGACCTAACCCTGAGCAAGGGCAGCTCTTTGCAGAGCAAACGCCAACACCCATGCCAACTCCTCCCTGGTCCCCAAACCAATGAAACGAAGACAAACAGAAGCAAGCCATCTGAAAATTAACACATCCAAGACACAAGCAGAAACCATTGATCAAAACCTCCTATCTTCCCTCACAGCAGACAGCTCCGGAGCAGCCCTAGCACCCCATAATGGAATCCCATTATCTACAAAAGAAACTCATTCCAGGGGAGAGCCGGAAACAAAGGGGGAATCAAAGGCGGCTGGCAAAGGGGGAGACTCCACCACTCGCCTCTGCTCCCCGAGAAGAGGTCCAACCTCAAGCTGAGAGAGTCATTAGGATGACAGGAAGGAGGAGGCGTTATAGACCGGAGCCTGAAAATTAAGGATGTCTATGGAGAGGGTGGGGGGGGGGGGTAGCAGGAGGGGGCGCTCAGAATCTGTTCCTTTCTGGCTGCAGAAGAGCAGACCAGAAGCTGGTTTCACGCAGGAAGCAAAGAAAACAGGGTCAATAAATAGCTTTCCTGAAAGTCCAGTCAATAGTGATACTGGGATTTCAGCTAAAGAGGGGAGCAAGTAGGATTCATTAGCAGACGCCTCAAATCCTTAATTCACACTTCAAACAAACAAGCTAATTGAGTAGCTAACAGAGTGTGACTTGATTCTAGGCCACTGGCGGCCATTATTAGATGAAAGGTGTTTGGATTTCCATCGTGTTTGGATTTCATAACCCGCCTTCACAAGAGAGGTGAAGGCTTAGTCACCACCTCCATTTGCCAGCACCTGTGATCATGAATCGCTCACGACCAGTGAGCACGCCAGCTTTGAGCTTTTGGAATTGAAGAGTAAACAGGAGGAGAATTTATGGATTTTCTTGGGGTAATTGTTTGCTACTGCTTTGAAGAGTCGTTGAGTTTAGTCTCCGAAGACCCTATCGGATGCATGGGCACAGCCTCCTGAGCTGGCACACCAAAGAGCCCGCTGCCGTGCTGCCTGCTGCATCAGAGACCCCTTGGGAAAGCAGAACAGGACCAGCTGCAATCTGCAGACGATATTGATCCAGCGTGTACATGCCCCACTTCCAGAGCCTGGGTCCCTACGCCCCTTACCGTGGGGTCGATTCCCACTTAGAGAGACCTTCTAGGGCAGAGGGGAGCCCCCCCCCAATAAGGGTTCCAAAGCTACAATCTTCACAAAAGTCAACTGCCACGCCTCTCTCCGACAGAGGGCCAGTGGTTCTGAATGAATGACCTTTGATTGAACAGCCATGTGCTTCACTAGAGTTCCGTTGGTCCATGTGAAAGCATAATTACAGTTACAAATGGAAGATGCATCAAAAACTAACCATTGATAAGTCTGTGCTTGTCTCCCCTTGGGCCGCATACGTCCTGTCCTCCAAATTTCAGATTTTGTAAATAGGAAGAAGAAAAAGAGATTCCCCTTCCTCTTCTCTGCATCAAGCAGCAAGATGAGAAAGATAGGGAGCCCCAAAGTATCACACTGTGTCACCAGGAGGACAGCACTAGTTGCCGGCTTAAAAAATAGCTAGACAATCAAATATGTATTTCCAAGATCCTTGACATGTGGGAATGCACATTGCATCAAATCCATGAGAAGGGTGCTTGCTTTTCAAAGGACTGCAGTCGGGCAGTTTCCATAGAAGCACTGGATTGACCCTTTTCTCTGGTCATGTAAAAAAGAGATTCCGGTCCAATCTGATAATACAGATCATCTCAGAGACTCTGTAGGCAGTCATGCTCCC
>NW_022111357.1:38099103-38100173 GCF_000313985.2 Echinops telfairi
GAAAATGAGGAGCTGATGCCACAGGCTTACATGGAGAGCAAGTGTTTTGAGAATGATGAGGGTAACAAATGTACAAATGTGCTTTATACAATGGATGGATGGATTATGATAAGAGTTGCATGAGCCCTCAATGAAATGATTTTTTTTAAAAAGAAAGAAACCCTTCCAGTCTGAAAATGAGCTCACCCTCATTGCTCAATTTTCAGCCAAATAATAGACAGGTCTATAAAGAGAACAATAACACTAGGGAGGTATGCATATCTTAGAATAGCCAAATATCAGCGATAAAAAGGCAGTATTTACCCAAGGACAAAGTTGAGAAGGATTAGGAAGGAAAGAGGAATAAAAACAAAAATCAGGAAGGAAGAGGGATATGTGACATTACACTGAGAATTGCAATCAATAACATGAATCAAAACATGTATGAATTGATGCAGAGAAAACTGCTCTGCACACCTTCATCCAATTGACAATAAAACGGTAAGGACAAAAGGAAAGAAAACTTTTCAACTAGTCCTCAAGAAAAAAGAAATATAATGCTGAAAGTGATACGATAATATCCATACGCCTACCAGGAAACCCAATTAATATGATTAGTATTCAAATTTACACACCAATCACTAAGCCAAATATGAATAAATTAGAGAATTCTACCTACTTCTACAGTTTGAAATTGCTCAAACATGCAATCAAGATGCATTGATAATTACTGATGATTGGAATACAAAAGTTGGAAACAAAGCAGAGGGATCAGTATCTATGAAATAAAACCCAATGATAGGCATGACATTGGAAATCACATGATAGACATTTGCAAGACCAACAATTTTTTATTGCAAATATCTTTTTTCAACAAAAGAAATAGCAACTATTTACCTGAATGGCAACCGATGGAATATACAGGAACCAAAACAACTACATCTGTGGAAAAAGATCATGGAGCAGCTCAATGTCATCAGGCAGAACAAGGCCAGGGCCCACAGTGGGACAGATCAATTGCTCACAGGCAAGTTGAAGTTGAAGCTAGAGACAAATCGAACCAGTTCACAAGAGCCAAAATAGGATCCCCC
>NW_022111357.1:38100786-38101947 GCF_000313985.2 Echinops telfairi
GAGAAGGTTGCAAAGGGTGAGTGGAAGCAAGATGTGCATGAGTTGTTGAATGTAAAATTGATGACCTCACTGTAAATCTTTACCCAATTTAAAAAAGAAATGTACAAAAACCTGGAGTTAGAAAATCAAATAAGAAGAACACTGTCAATATTTTTCAAGCTTAAAGAACTCAAGGAAATATTCAAGCCTTGAGGTACAATATTTAAGGGCCCTATGGGCAACATAGTGAGTGATGTAGAAAACATACCAAAAAAGATGGAAGGTCAATCCTGAGACCAGAACAATGAGACTGTGCCTGGTTACCCACAACCAACTCATCTGAAAAAGGGATCACATTAGAAGATCTTCTATAGAATGGGAGCAAAATACAGAACAAAATTCAGACTCATACAAGAAGAGACTAGACTTCTCATCAGTCAAGGACTGGGGGGACCAAGACAATGGCCTTTCGTTACTTTCCAGGTCTGGAACTAAACTCACCCTCCCTCCTTTAAGATCAAAAGGCATCATTTACCAAAGAACAAAGTTAGGAAAGGGTTAGAAAGGAACAAGGAATGGCAGGAAACACCAGCACGGAACGGGGTAAGGGGTGATACTTTAAGGGGATTGTATTAATGAGTTGAGTCAAAATGTATACACATTGTTCGTGTAAAATTGATTATCTGCTCTATAAACCTTCACCTCATTCACAACAAAAAGTTAAAAGAAGATACACGGAATACACAGGGTCACTGTACAAAAAAATAAATTGGTCAGTGGTCAACTATTTCAAGACAGTGCACATGAACAAGAACCATAGGACCGAAGGAAGAAGTTGAACCTGCCCTGGAGGCATTGAAAACATACACGGCTCCAGGAACTGACAGAATACTGAATAAAATGCCTCCACAACACAACACAGCGCTCAAAGTACCCGCTCTTCTCTGCCAGGAAATGTTTAAGACAGCTGCCTGGCCGACTGACTAGAAGAGATGCCTTTTGGGGCCCGTTCCACAGAGAGGTGAGCCAAGAGAAGATGGATTTTATAACTCAATACATTAATATCACCCTCAAATGAAATGTTGCTGAAGATCATTCAAAAACAGTTGCAGTAGTACTTAGGGAACTTGAATTTCATCTAGGAATGCAAGCAGGATTCAGAAAAGGTGCTAGAAAGAGATG
>NW_022111357.1:38104172-38106298 GCF_000313985.2 Echinops telfairi
GAGAATGATGAGGGCAACGAATGTACAAATGTGCTTTACACAATTGATGGATGGATTGTGATAAGAGTTGTAGGGGTTGGTATTTCCAGTTGCCTCGTGTGCATATGAAGGCTTGATAGTAAATAAGAAACACAGAGAACAGTTGACACACTTGAATCAAGGTGTTGGCAAAGACTATGAAATATACCACGGACGATCAGAAGAATAGACAAACCTATCTTGGAAGAAATACAATCAGAATGCTCCTTAGACATGGGAATGATGAGACGTGGACACACTGACTTTGGACGTGTGGTCAGGAGGGAGCACTCCCTGGAGAAGGACATCACACTTGGTCAAGTAGAGGATCAACTGAAATGGCAGGGCCTCGTGAGATGGATTATCCCAGCGGCTGCAACAGTGGGCTCCGGCACAGAAAAGACTGAGGATGCCATAGGGCTGGGTTGTGTGTCTTTCTGTTATTCACGGGATTTCTGTGAGTCCGAACTGACCAGACGGCAGGTAACCACAAACAACACCCAGCAGCAGAGCAGGCCTTGACCTTCTCCACAGGAGGCTTACGATCTAGGAAGATGAGACACAAGATCTGATGTCTAAGACCAAAAGTAAGCCACGGAATGAATTCAAGGCAGAGGCGGGCCGACATGGGCTGGAGAATTCAGAAGGAACTGAATGTGTCCTGACAGCAAGGGAAGGAGAGCTGAGGGTATTGGCAGGAAAGACTGCTGTCCTCTGTCCTGAACCAGAATTAGGCTTCATGCAGCAATTTCGTGCTACAGGCTTGAGGTAGTTTATTGTGGCAACCTGGCCAATAAACACAGGTGGGGTTAATTGAAGGGCGGAGGGATAAATGGCTCAGTGAGCCTCGCCTTTCTAGTTCTCAGGTCTCTTGCTTTCTGATGGTCGGACCAGGGTGCAGCTGACTGCCTTAGCCAGTTCCCTGCTTCAGCTGGCAAGGCTCACTTCCTGCAAGACATCCCCAAGGAGGAGCTGCATGGACCTACCCGGATGCAGCCCTGGGTGCTGGAGCAGCGTGTGGAGACCCCTGCCTGTGTTGAGATGCTTACACGTTCACTGATTCAACTTTCCTCCTGCAGTCGGCATCATTGCGTGTGTTTTGTGAGATGGAGGAGGACTTTGTGGATTGGTGTCGGGCATATTGGGTTAATGTTGGACTTGTGGGCTTGGGCAGCACTGGATTGGGATGTCTTCTTGATATGCACTTAGCCTTTATATAAAACTCTCTCATACATATGAGTTTCTGTGGATTTGTTTCTCTAAAGTACCCAGACTAACACAGGCTTTAATCCATCAATGAGTCCTGAAATCAATCTAGGGTGGAAATTGGCATCCTTCAAAGGAAGGAAGCGGGTGGAATGGGACGGGTTGGGCTGAAGTGGGATGAAAAATATCAGGGTGCACCAAAGGTTTGATGAGATGCCTCCTTAGATGTTTCATCAAATGCCTATACATGCGTGCCCTGGTCATGACCTGAAGCATCTTTCTAGCCATGCACCAGGTCAACCGGTTGGAAAACTGTTGCTCTAGTGTACAATTGTCTCTTTCCATCCTTCAACACTAAAGACTTCCAACCTTTTCAAAGGAGTGCTGAAACAAAGTCTGAACTAGAGAAGGAAGTATGGATAGCAAGGGAAACAAACAGAGAACTACATCCACTAAAAGATTCCAGGGCGTGGGTGAGGGGTGGGAAGAGATCTGTGTCATTTTTAACAATATCACAGTTAGCAATTCTCTTTGGGTGCTCATCTGAAATGTTGAAATTGGGACGGGCAGCAGGGATGTCTCCAATCTCCCCTTTCAACACCGCAGCAACTAGAAGACGGTAACTGCTTATCAAGATCTCCAAAGCCCTTCGATGCAGACATACTGCCCAATGGCCCTCCCTGGCTAGGCAACGCTGGCTGTCAGAGGATTGCTGGTTCCCTAGTTCTCTGAAAAATGTAATGCTTGCAGTATAATGACGGGGTGATAGGGGGTGGTGAAAAGATACAAAGCTGTGCCCATAGTACAGTCTCAAATATGTTTTTTAAAGTCTTCATAAAACTGCAGTCAGGAAATTTACTAAAATGTTGACGATGGGTATGAGGGGGCTTAGATACATTTCC
>NW_022111357.1:38106850-38108904 GCF_000313985.2 Echinops telfairi
CTTCAGCCGAGCTTCCAGATTAAGTCAGGCTAGGAAGAAAGACCTGGTGATCCTAAAAGCAGCCGAAGAAACTTCATGATCACAGTCAACCAGTGCTCATGAACGGCACAGGACCGCGCAACATCTCCTTCTGTTCTACTCGTATGGAAGTGTGCTGAGAGGCAGAGCCAACTCCACAGCAACTAATGTCAAATGCCAAACACTGAGCTTCCAACACCTCATATACCTCTAACTTCCACTTAGTGGAATAGAGGATATTAAACAGTTTTACGGATGAAGACATGAAGAAATTTTAAAGCTTCGTAACTTGCTCATTCCACGTTTACCCTCCCTTTCCAAGCAAACAGCCTCCACAGACTATCTAAACTCATTGTCTGCCATCGCTCTCCTCCTGTTTTCTCTTGAATCCATTAGGTGTTCACCCACCATGCCATCAGAACAGCTCCTGTCAAGGTCACCAGTGAATTCCACATCACCAAGGCCAACGGTAAATAGTTAACCTCCATTGTACTGTCTCTACCAATATCTCTCTCTCTCTCTCTCTCTCTCTCTCTCTCTCTCCATACATGTTTATTTTCTTTCTAGCAACATCCTTTGATATCACGCCCTCTCTTCCAAACCACAATCGTTAATCACTTCTAGGACTTTTTTTATTTCTCTAGATGTTACTTCTTGGGTTCTTTGGCTAGTTACTCTTCATCCTTCCAACCTTTGGATATAAACTTGCACAAAACCTCAGTCCTTGAACTCTTCTCCACCTCCACTCACTCCCTAGTAACCTCATCCAGACTCAAGAATTTACACATTATCTCTGTAGTTCCCAAACCAACCAAACCCATTGTCATCAAGCTGAGATGATTCATAATGACCCTATATACAGAGTTTATGAAGCTACAAATGTTTATGGATATAGATAACCTCATCTTTCTCCTGAGGAGGGACTGGTGGTTTTGAACCACTGACTTTGTGATTTGCAGGCCAGTGCTTACCCAACAGGAACCCCATCTAGAGCTTCTTCATCTCTATATATACAGCCCCCAAATTACATCTGGAACCTGAACTCCTTCCCTAAACTTCTTGCTCACATAGCTAACAGCTTGTAAAATAATTCTATCTGTATACCTCTTGGCAACTTAAACTTCACATATCTTGCAGTAAACACTTGCCCCACCCTACACAAAACCTGTTTTGCTTGTAGTTTCCACATCTCATTAAATGACCACTCCAGGTGATTGACACTATAGCTCAAACAATGGGCTCAAACATGACACCTGTAAGGATCCTGCAAAGCCAGGCCCCATTCACTCTTTCTCTTACACCTAGGGATACTATGAGTAGGAGCCCTACAGCAACACCCTAGCAACAACATCCTAACAACAACACCCTCCCAGTGGATCAGGTCCAAGACCTCAGCATTGTCTGGGTCGCCTCTCCTCTCATAGTATCTTGGATTAATGTGGTAGTTACGTAATCTGTTGTCAATTTGAGACTTGAGAGTGAATAGGGTAGAGTTTACCTGTCAATCAGGTCTCAGCCTGCAAGACATTTCTGACGAGAAGTCACAAGAAGCTACCCTGATGCAGCCAGAGCCCTGGAGCTGGAGTAGCCACATGGAGACCCCTGCCGGCACTGAGATGCTTACAATGCCACTGGATCCACAAGACTTCCCATCCACTGGTCTGTGATCTTCCTGCATTCAGCAACATTGCATGTTTCATGAGTCTGAAGAGGACTTTATAGGTTGGTATCAGACATATGGGCTAATATCTGATTTATGGACTTTATCTGGACTGTGCTGGGATGTTTTCTCAATATTCAATTGCTCTTGTATATAAAGCACTTTTCTATACACATATGAGTGCCTATGAATTTGTTTCTCTAGTCTACCTTGACTAACACAGTCAAACTACCATCACTTCTCACCTGAGTGAATATGGGGGCCTCCCTTGTGATCTTCCTGTTTACAGCCTGTTCCCTACCCAGCAGCCAGGATGGGGGTCCTAAAATAACTCCCACGTCACTCAAAGCCTAAGTCCTAGCCATAGTCTACCTTC
>NW_022111357.1:38109358-38112238 GCF_000313985.2 Echinops telfairi
CACACAGTGGAATACAAGGATTTCCTCCACTTTGATTTGTGTTATACCCCCAACCCTTAGAACAGAGCTTGGGCCAGGCTCATAAACTATTAATCAGATGGGTGGTTGGACAAATGAGCAAATAAACCTGTAGAGTTCACGCAACTAAGAAATTCCAGAGCCAGGTTTCAGACCTGGGTATCGTGTCTGCAGAGCGCACACACCTCCCAGCTGCTCTCAGCTGCCTCTGCTTGCCTTGCACAGTCAGAAATAGCCAGGCAGCCTGCAGTCAGAGAGGAAGCTGGTTTGAGAACCCATGTGGCTAACTGGACTGAATGTCTGACTGAGAGGCGTGCACTGGGACATGGGGAACACAGGGTCATGACACTCCCCAATTCTGCGTGTCCTGTAGCTCAGCTCAGGTGAGCTCAGCGTTGAACAGTGGCTGCAGCACTGGTCTGGATGTAGACCCGATTGCATACAAACCCCACCTCGTCTTTGATCCCTCCAAGGCTCATAAGACAGTGCAGACCCACCCCAACCCCCCAAGAAAACCTTGCCACTAAGTCGATTCCAAGTCAAAGAAACGCTCCAGCACAGAGTAGAACAAACCCATTGGGTTCCCACTGCTATACGATTTACAGAAGCAGGCTGCTGCATCTTTACCTTGCGGAGCAGGTAATGGGTTCAAACCACTGGCCTTTTCAGTAGCAACCTAATGCTTAACCCCTGAGTTACCAGGACTCCTTAGAGCACAGATAGTCTGGGAGAAAACCATCTTCACCAGTGGAGACAACACCCAAAGCTCTGGTCCTACCAACAGCCGCTGGCCCTGCTTCCCCACCCAAAGACAGTGCGATTCATTGTGATTGCCGTCCCACAAGCTCATGGGAGGACACCAGGGGGCATCTTCTGCACTTCCGGACCCACGTCCTGTTTCCATCAGTCCCAGGCATTTCCATGTCTGGAGTTCCCTTCACGCATTAAGCTTGAGGAGTCCATCTCGGCGGGATCCAATGGGAGCCCAGAGAATAGATAAGATAGTGCAGCTAATCTATACCATTTGTGTTTAATGGTTAGATATTAATTGGCTTTTTTTAAAGAGCGTAAATCGGTCCATTTTCAGTCTTTGTAATCTGTTCGTTCTCATTAATGAAGGAGCAGTAGTCATCCACAGCTCCACATCACACATCACCTTGTAAAACGCAAGTCCATTTATTTTAAAAAATAAAATAGATTTATCACTATTTGAAATACAGAAAGTCATTAAAATAATAATTAAAAACACAACTACAGGCACAATAAAAGTTCCATGATAATAAACTACATTTTAATGTATATTAATTCCCCTAATGATTTACTCTATACATCTTACAGGGTCAAATCAATGTCTGTGCTGGGGAGAAAAAAAAATTCAATTAAATTCTATTCACTGTATCTTTCAAGTGACTCCATTGTTTGCTTTTGTTTCCCACCAGGCCATTTGTCAGCTGTTCTATCCCAAGATGACAAATAGAAGGGACGGGGCTCCCTCAAGGTCACAGAAGCATGTCCAGATCTTGCTGATCTACCGTCCCCATTTCCTGTTCGTTTGTCATTCCTGACTTTGTTCAAGGAGGGGAGGAGGGAGGAGGTGGGAGCACCATCCCAGAGCATCCTCTCCAGGAAGCTTGTCAGCCCTGAGCGACACTCTCTGGCTCACTCGCCTGCACACGGAGCTCCGTGAGCAGCCCAAGAACAGACTGCTCCCGCAGAGGCTCCATCCAAAGCTTGGACCGCCTCTCCCTAAGCTTGCTCTTGCCTAGAAATAAATACAGCCCATTCCCACCAGCGGGTGCTTCACCTCCCTCTTTGGTTACATGGCATGTGGGGCTTGGCCCTTTTGGGATGCTCATCCCCACCCCTGTTGGTTGATAGGGTGATTGGTCACTGATGAAGGGAAGGCTTAGCCAAGTCTGCTGGCTTAGCCAAGTCCTGTCTAACCTCTTGGTAAGCCTCAGCACCTACAAGAAACCTCATCCGTCCCACTCCCTGGAGGATTCCAGCTCTGGCATGGGGTCTGTACCCACCACTGTCTGTTTTACGGCCCCCAGATGCCCAGGGTCTAATTTCCTCTGCACTGTGCAAGGCTCACCTGCACCCCTTCTCTTCTCCCCATTTTATATCCAACTCTTGTTTTACAATAAAACTCTGCTTTCAAAAACAAACAAACTGCAACTCACCTGGATGCTCAGAGCCAAAAAAAAAATGACTGCTTCCAGTCTCTTGTACCAAATCAGGGGATTTACCAAGTCTTTGCCTTTCCGAAGTGCTTTGTTCTAGAACTAAATGCAGAGGTATGCATGCATGGGAGAGGTAATGTACAGGCTTCTAGAACACACCTTAGAAAGAAAGATGGCAAGATTTTTGCCTCATGAAGTTTGGACATGTTATCAGGAGGGACCAGTTCCTAGCGGAGGACATTATGCTTGGTAGAGTAAGAAGGTCAGTGGGGGGGGGGGGAAAGTGACCCCCAACAAGACAGACCCCAAACAAGACCGACACTGTGGCTACAACAATGGGCTCACACCTGCAATGATTGTGAGGCTGGCACAGGCCGGGCCGTGTTTCCTTTTGTCATCCACAAGGTTGCTGTGGGTCAGAGTCAACCTAAGAACAGGTGAGCATTTGGAGTCACTGGATGATGCAAACAGTGAACGTACTCCGTTGGAAGTTAGCATTCACCCAGAGGCCCTGTGGCAGAAAGGTCTGGCAATTTATTTCTGAGAAATCAGCCATTGAAAACCCTGTGGAGCCGTGGAAGAAGCACACCAGCCTGTGTGACTACGAGGTGCCGAAGGGATCAGTTATCAGGCATCATAGAACGAAAAATCATATCATTGTGTGCTCACCTTCCAGATA
>NW_022111357.1:38113739-38120885 GCF_000313985.2 Echinops telfairi
GAAGCGGCTGTTTAATAGACGCGGGCCTTGAAAACCTAGAAAGCCCTGCCCATCTCGGGGGTCCTTCCTGGATCCTCCCTGGCTGTGGGATCTGTGGGTCCTCTTGAGATCGTGCTCTCACCGCACCATCTGGAATGTGCAGCTGTCTTTTGTGTGGACCGAACCCAAACCCCCTGCCATTAAGTTGATTCCATCTCTCAGGGACCCTAGGGAGGGTTTCTGAGGGGGTAATTTTTTTTAATAATCATTTTATTGGGGGCTCTTACAGCACTTATAACATTCCATACATCAAGTGTATCAAGCGTATTGGTACATAGGTTGCCATCATCATTTCCAAAATATTTTCTTTCTACTTGAGCCCTTTCTTTCTACATCAGCTCCTCTGTTGTTCCCTTCCCTCCCCCACCCTCCCACCCTCGAGAACCCTTGATCCATTAGGTATTGTTAGGGTTATTTCCTATCTCACAGTCCATTGTCTTCCTTCACCCACACGTCTATTCTGCAGCCCCTGGCGGGCATTTTCACGGGAGCAGACAGCTTCGTCTTTCTCCGGCAGAGCAACAGGTGGGTCTGAACCTCCAACCTTGCAGTTTGCAGCCCAGTGCTTACTGGGCAGCGCCACAGGGCTCCCTCTGTGGTTGTTGACCTGGCAAAGAAAAACCGAACAATGAAATGCACTGCGTTTGAGCTGACTCCAATATAGGACGACCCCATGTCTCCGAGAACGGTGCCCCATGGGTTTCAAATGGTTTTCCACGAGGCCAGGGGCCCTGTGCCAGCGGAAAAGAGGTTAATGCAGCCCTTCACCTCAACGCCCAGGACACATCTGAAGAGCTCTTTCTGCTCCAGAGAGCGAGGGCTTGTGGTTCCTGTAGAGCCGCAATCTGACAGCCCCCACCCCCACCCCCACCCGCTCGCTGGACTCAGTACGGCAGGCAGGCTGATGGGCCCAGTGGAGGCAGGGGTGAGCAGAGACAGCAGGCACGGCGGCAAAGGATCTCATTAACCAAGACAGCCACATGCTGGTCCCAGGCTTTATAAGTCTCAGCTGCACAATGTTTTTAAAATATAGGTGCAATTTGGGCTTGTGGTTAATACTGTTTAATTTTTTTTTTTGTACAGTGCGATCTTTTCCCAAGTTGGGCCTGGGTAGACATCTTGAGTCTTGGTTCCAGGCTCTGTGGACTTGGCAAAAGGGCATAGTGGGACTACACCACGTGTCAGGTCCCTCTGATGATTGTCCAGGGTCTGTCCACTGGCCTTGTCCACCCTGCAGCTCTCAGAATCCACAGCAAGTCCAGCAGGCTGTGCCCAACACGCTACCTCCCTGGTATGGCGCTCCTTCCACCTGGTGCTCCCTGGTCCAGTCCATTAACAAAAGGCCACCTCTCTTGGCTGTCCTGTGATCTGATTCGTTGGCTTAATCCTTCAACAAATACTTATTGCTTGCTTATTCTGGGCCAGGCAGTCTGTCCCACGTTTGCTTTGGGAAACAATCCCTGTGATCTTGGTGGGAGGAGTTGAGACAGTACAAAAACTGGCTTGGCTCTGACCACAAACCTGCGTTCTGATCCCAGTCCACCACGTACAAACTCTGTCACTTTGGGCAAGTGGCATCACATGGTGGAGGTCTTGAGTTTGTGAGCTACAGGTGAGATGAACCATTAAGAGCCCTCTGCATGGAGCGTTGCACCTAGTAGGTGCTCCATAAATATAGCACCGGGGTTGTAAGAGACAGCCTCTCTCAGCTGCCTCCCACTTAAGGAAGTAATAAGAAAGATGCCTGACTTGAAGGTCAACAAGCGACCATCTAGCTGAGAAGCAGCAAAGCCCACATGGAAGAAGCACACCAGCCTGTGTGATCACGAGCTGTCGAAGGGATCAGGGATCAGGCACCATCAGAACAAAAAAATCATATCACAGTGAATGAGAGGGAGTGCGGAGTGGGGACCCAAAGCCCATCTGTAGGCAACTGGACATCCCCTTACAGAAGGGTCACAGGGAGGAGACCACCCAGTCAGGGGGCAGTGTAGCAATGATGAAACATACACCTTTCCTCTAGTTCCTAAATACTTCCTCCCCATCTACCCCCCACCCCCCACTATCATGATCACAATTCTACCTTACAAATCTGGCTAGACCAGAGGATGTACACTGGTACAGATAGGAGCTAGAAACACAGGGAATCCAGGATAGATGATCCCTTCAGGACCAGTGTTGAGAGTGGCGATACCGAGAGGGTGGAGGGTGGGTGGGGTGGAAAGGGGGAACCGATTACAGGCATCTACATATAACCTCCTCCCTGGGGGACGGACAACAGGAAAGTGAGTGAAAGGAGACATCAGACAGTGCAAGATATGACAAAATAATAATTCATAAATGATCAAGGGTTCATGAGGGAGGGGGAGAAGGAGGAGGGAGGGGATAAAAATGAGGAGCTGATGCCAAGGGCTTAAGTGGAGAGCAAATGCTTTGAGAAGGATGAGGGCCGTGAATGTACAAATGCACTTTACACAGTTGATGTCTGTATGGATTGTGATGAGAGTTGTATGAGCCCCCAATAAAATTATTTTTTTTAAAGTAAAGAAAGAAAGTTGCCTGAAACAGGGAAGACACGTTCAGAGAACAGGGGCCAATACTTTAAGGTCAAAGGCATGACCACAAGCAGGAGTGGGCAGTGTCTGAGGCCAGCCTTTCCTGCCAGCTGCAGCCGTTTTGTCCACTGCCCAACGTCCTCCAGCAAGAAATGAAGAGAAGGCGCTTCCAGGCGGGTGTGTCTTCTTCCTTCTCTGTCCAGTGATCTGGGTGAAACCAGCCACCCAGCCCACTGCCTTCAAGCCGATTCCTACAGGGTGGAGTGGGGGCCGCCTCACAGGGCTCCCCAGCCTATAGGCCTCACGTCCTCCCAAGGAGGGGCTGGTGGGATTCGGTTAGCAGCCTGAAGCTTACCATACCTTTCTGAACGCCAACAGAGGAAGACATCCGCTGGGCCACAAAGGTGAGTTGGTAAAAAGAAAGAGGGCGGAGGCGTTCACACCCAGCATAGGCAGAAACCAGAAGGAGACTCGCGTCCCGGGCCGCTTCCCCGGGAGGGAGAGCCGGCTGGCAGCCACAGCAGCAGCCGTGGAACTAGATTGCTCCAGCGTTTGGTGGCCATGAATTTTTCTGAATCCCAATAAAACGCCTTTTACTTTATTTGTCCAGATTATTTATAAATGGATTTTCCAATAAAAACAGTGCTCACGACGCATGATGGATCCTCCCTGGCACCGAGCAGGAGGCACGTTCGTCCCCACTGCTGTCAGTCTGGCCTGATCGTACGAAGCTTTGATTGCCCCGTCCTCCCTTTGGGCCACTGATTGGCTTTCAATAATTTCTCAGAAGCCCAGAGGCCATCACTAAATTTAAACTCCTGTCCTAAAAACTCAAACGCCACTCAATAAGCCCTTATCGACATATCCTTCTGCATGCAGGGCCCTGAACCAGCCGGGTGCTGTGCTAGAGAAAGGTGTGGACGAGCAAAATCAAAGATGACCTTTATCATCAAAGATGACCTTTCTCCTCTCACCCTTTGGAGATGACGGGCGCTCGTTGCTGGTGTACAGAAGCAAGCACAACACGAGGCTCGTGGTTGTCAGCAGTCATCAGGTTAGCTCCAACCCATGAGGACCCAATAGAACAGAGCCAACCCTGCCCGGCCCCATTCTGCGCTTGCTCCTTGTGACGGCCCTGGTGTCTATTGAATCCCGTCCACCCCAGCGGGCTCATCTCCCGGCGCTGGAAGAGACAAGATTCCACCATGGTCCGTGGAGCTTTCACAGACTAATTTTCAACCGTAGATGGTCAGGTGTTTCTTTCTACTCTCTCTCCGTCTGGGAGCTCTGCCGATGCCGGTCACCCAGGGGTGACCTTGATGATATTTGAAACACCAGTGGGATGCCTTCTAGCTTCACATGGAAGACACCATAGTACAATATATTCAGATTGGTGGTGAATAAGGAATACAGAGACAGTTAAAAAAATTTTTTAAAGACCTGGACAGTATTTGGATAGAAGAACCAAGTGTCTAAATCAATTAGAATACTTGGGATTGCAAATAACAGCCTAAACTATTTGATAGGAGAAGGAAACCCAGTCCTCACTTCGACGGGCTCTGGCGGCAGGGGAGAGAGCGCCCTTCTCCAGAACCCGGGTTCTTCTTTCCTTCCAGCCGGACCCACACAGCCACCCCATGACCACGGAGGTTCTCGTCTTCACAGTTCCCAAAGTCCAGACAAACGGGACGCCGCCACCTCTTTGAAGAGCTAGGAAATACAAACCCTACCGAAATTAAGACGACAGCAACGGGAACAGACATGTCCGCACCTATGTTTCTGGCGGCCATTTTCATGTGAACAAAAAATGGATACAACCCCAAACGCCGATGTCTCAGAGGAGCGGGTAAAAAACTCCGGCACATTTATACATCGGAATTGTGGGTCTCGATAAAATGCCATGGCGACTCTCTTAACCACCACACGACATGGACAAAACTAGAGACTGTGTTGCTTGGCAACATGAGTCAAACTCGTAAAGACAACTGTGTAGCGACATCATGAGAACAAGGAAACCAAAGAAACAGGAAAGAGGGCGTGGCTTGCACGCCCCAGGATGGGATGGAAGCT
This sequence comes from Echinops telfairi, assembly GCF_000313985.2. Lineage (NCBI taxonomy): Eukaryota > Metazoa > Chordata > Mammalia > Afrosoricida > Tenrecidae > Echinops > Echinops telfairi. The sequence goes on from NW_022111357.1 coordinate 38,118,404, forward strand.
GAGGAGGAGACCACGATGGGGCGGGAGCAGGGCCGGGAGGGAGGGGACATTCGGGAGGGAAGGAGGAGGCATGGGATCGGGAAGAGAGAGGGAGACTCTTACTGGGGAGTGTGATGGGACACTATTACTGATTGGATTTGATGAGTTGGCTCTGCCAAAAACAAATAAGTAAAGAACTTACATTAATGTTTTTGTAAGAGAGAAAGAATGAAGGCTTAAAAAAAAAACCTCCCGACGCCTCACCCCTCGTGCTGCACATGGGTCTGAGTGGGTCAAAAAGGAGGCCAAGTGAAACGGAAGAGGACGTGGAGTCTGGCATGACAAACCAGCTCATTTCGAGCATGTGGGGGTGGGGAGAAAAGAGCTAGGGAATTTCCTCCAAAGATCCTACACATTTCATTGTCCAGGTCTGAGTTACATGCACCCCCTAAACCAAACACTGGCCCGATGAGCCTGGACCAGTAAAGATTGACCCCACTCACTGGGGCTACAGGGGCAGCAGGGCAGGTGGAGGGGGTGGGGTTGGCCTCTTCACGGGAAGAGTCTGGCCACCCAATACCCAAATACAGCCGAGGTCCAGCTGGCAAGAAAAAGCGAGGAATAGCTGTTGGGTAAATAATTAAAAGCTGCCCCTGTCTGAAGAAACGGATACTCTCGGAGGATTTTCTGAGTTAAACTAGCAAGTATTAGGATAAAAGGTATTGCTACAAAGTCATAAAAAAAATCCTTTATTAAGTATCAAAATATGAAGCCATAATTTCTCCACATCTCTAGCAAGGTCTAGGCACCCGTAAAGGTGGTGTGTCCATCTCTCTGGACCTTCCCTGAAGAATTCTGCCTTCTTCAGTGTACACATCTAAAGAGCAGCTTCAGCACCCTTGAGGGAGCCCAAATCACGTCCCCTTTCAATGCTGTTTGAGTTTGGGGAACAGAAAGACATCTGAAAAGACAATGTCAGGGCTGTCAGGCGGATGAGGTAAGGTTTCCCAGCCAAATTCTCATAGGGCATCCCTTGGACCCTTGAAGAATGTATTGTTGTGAGAGAAGAAAAAGCAATTCCTTGGGGCAACTCTCCTGGCCTCCTTCTCTCCAGTGCACTCTGAAATCTTCTTAAGACTGTGTCATAACATGCCTCTGTGACAGCCCGGTCCTTTGAGAAAGTCTATCACGAGGCTCCCTGGGAACCCTAACAAAGGAGCCCCACCATCTCCTGTGCTTGCCTTGGACAGAGCTGGTCAGCAGATTCCTGTGTCTTGGTTGGACTTTTTTTTTTTTGTCACCTGAATGAGACTAAGATGAGTGTGTCACTGCAAGAACTTGTCTGCGGTCATCCACTGATGACACACCTGTTTTAGCATATTTTATTTAGAATAAAACTATGCGTGTTTGAACTGGAAGCTTAAACAGCAATTCTCTCTCCCTACTACCCCCCTCTTCTCTTGGCCTATGCTTGCGCATGCACACAATAAAAACAGAGGCAAGAACTCTTTGTTCTAATCATCTGGTTTTCAGTGATGCTCACCTTCTTGACAAGATCACTGAAGACAAATGGGTGCATAAGCAAATGTGGTGAAGAAAACTGATGGTGCCCAGCTATTACTAGAGATAGTGTCTGGGGTCTTCAAAAGGCTTGAAGTTAAACAAGTGGCCATCTAGCAGGGAAGCAACAAAGCCCACATGGAAGAAGCATTGTGTGATCAGAAGGTGAGGTGTCAACAGGATCAGGTATCAGACATCAGAAGACCCAAAACAAACAACCATATTGATGAGAATGAGCAAGGTTGGAGTGGAGAGCTATAAGAGACCCCAGTAAAGTGATTTATAAATATAAATAAATAAAAACAGAGAACCCATCTAACAAAACATATCCTTTGTAGTTAGCGCAGGTCCTAGCTGTCAATAGACATTCCATTATTTGTTGAATTAATTAATGAATATAAAAACATGAATGCAGGATATAGGTCTAGGAAATAGGACATGATTAGACTACAATTCAGTAAGAAACGCCCTAATTGTTTAAAGACAGACAACACTCAAAGAGAGAGGGCTCTCCAAGAAGCAGAAGTTGCCTAGGTTTGTCCAGTGCTGTCCAGGGGAGGGAGAGTCTGAGACCAAAAGACATGTGTTTTCAACCCAGGGAGAGGTCTCTGTCCCTGTGGAGCAGTGGTGATCCCTCTACCTGTCCATGACACAACTGACTAGCCCCACCTTTTACTCCAATCCCTTCACACACGGAGCCATCTTTTGAAGAGATGGTGCTGTGGACCAGCAGTATCCTGGGTGGGAACTGTGAGCCTTCCAATCATAAGGAAGAACCATCTTCTACCATTAGTGTAAGTGTCCATCTCTGCTGGGCATGCCCGATATATCAAAACAGCAGCCCAAACAAATGTCCCTTCTTCATCAAGGACATTTTGGACTTTAGGCCTGGGATCTAAGAGCAGGCTGCTGAGCTGCTCCCAGGGAGCACCAAGCTGAACCA
>NW_022111357.1:38121150-38129963 GCF_000313985.2 Echinops telfairi
TCTCTTGTTTCTGGGTTCCTCCAATCAACTGACATAATCTCCAACAGCAAGATGCCCCTGCCCCCTCTATTCCCATCCCTACCGCAGTTGAATAAGCACCCCTGCTCTGGTCCAAGTCACACCTCACACTTGGCTCTGTATCCCAGCCTCCCTTCACCTTCTCAAGGACCTCGGGCGTGCAGCTATTATTTCCTCTCATCCTCAATCACTCACAAGTCTCTCCCTTCCCCCCTACAACCCGCCTCCTGCTGCTTCATCCCCACGCCCATGCTTTTGACCTCCTCCCTATTAACTACTCCCCATGGATACTCCCAGCCACCAGGTCACCTGAGCCAATGATGCCCATCTTTGCATTTCAGCCCCTCAGCAGCCTTCCACTGAGAGGGATGGTTTCCCCGGTTCAAGGCCTTCTTCCTCTCGACCTTGAAATTCCATGTGGACCTGACTTCTCTGTGCAACACTGGAGCCTCCTTCTCTGTCAACCTCATCATCTTCTGTCCCTTGTTCTGACCTTTAAATGCCCAAGAACTGCAGGATTCTGTCTGGGCCTCTGCATAGCTCTAGGTCTACTTTCTTGCATGAATCCCCTTCTGGTTCATCACTTTAAACATCAACTATTGATGGACTCCTTTCAAATTGGCACCTTCAATATGGACTTCTCTTTTCTAGGAGCTCTGGACTCCACTATTCCACTAACTACTGGGCCTCTCTGCTTAAACGTATAATAAATGAATACAACACCCGCAAGCAGGGTCAAACTCGTTCTGGTTTTTTGTTTAATTTGCTTCCTTAAAACGGTTTCTTTCCCTTGTCTATAGATGCAGCACCATGCCTGGTTACTCAGGTTAGAATCGACAAATTGTTGGTCCTAATTCTCCAGGACACCCCTACACCGTCCACTTCTCTTGACCTGGACTGCTGGAGTCTCCCCACAGCCAGCCTCGCCCACTGGAATCCAGGGAACCTAGGGGGCATCTCAGTGCCCTTCTCAAGAGCCGGCTCCCGCCACGACTCCCGCCCCAGGATGGCACCTCCTTTGGATTCCTGGGCTTTGGGCACTGGGCCTGCTCTGAACCCTGGAACACCCAGGATCTTCCCTGGTCTTGGCCATAGCGGTTCTCCTTCAGTGCCCCATTCACAGGCATACTGTCTTCTCTTCCTTCCGGTCACACCAGGTGTCGCCCCACCCCACCCCCACCCCCACCCCTTGCTTCACCCAACTCTCTCCTGGCACTTCTTCGTCCAACTTCCTCCTTGGTTTCACGGTGCTTCTAACCAGTGAAACCAGCTTGGTGATCTCTCAGCTGGTTTGTGGTTCTCGCGAGAATATGAACTGTGAGAGCCAGAAAATGCCTCTGACTGATGTGTTCTCATTGCACTGGTTCCCTGGGGTAGCAAGTGGCTTGACAGAGGACCCCAAAGGCTCTTTTGTTGAACTTGCTATGCCTTGGCCTCTACCACCAGCTGGGTTTGATAAGAAGAAAGTGTCTAACACCCTAACTCCATGTGCAAATGGCGGGGCCTCGGAAAGTATGTCAGAGGGGTCCTGTGCAAGCAATTTCCTAAAGAGGTGTTTTTCATTTTGAGAGTCAGGAGGTTTTGAGAGAGAGAGGAAGTGTCTACTTCGTTTGATCTGCAATTTAGCTGAGTGTTTTCTAAAATACGTCTCACAAGGCAACCTCTCCGCAGAAGCCCTGCCAAAACCAAGTGGGGACAACGCTCTGGGGCAAACTAATAGGTAGGGAGAGGATGCTCTCTACCAGCCTCCCTATGCAGAGGCTGCATCTTGACTGTGTAGGTAGCTGAGACGAGGCTGTTGGTTGTTCATAGCCATCCGCCAGCCCCAACTAGCCCAGAACCAAACACTGCCTGGTCTTGCCGTGCCGTCGTCCTAGTCACTGGTCGCCTTGAGTCCATTGCTATGGTCACTGTGCTTGGGGACCGCCTTCCAACTCAGGAGGCTCATCTCCCGGCGCTCTGGCAGCCAGCATTCCATTGTCACCCATTGCGTTTTCACTGGCAAGTAAAACACTGGCCCCCCCTTCCTGAACTGGCTTCCTTTGGAAGCTCTGCTGGAGCGTGGCCTCCTGGGTGACCCTGCCGGCATTTGAGATGCTCAAAACCTAGTTTCCAGCCTCAGAGCAACCTGCAAGTCACCACGGTCTCACAAACAGACAGATGGGTGGAAGAGAAGAGGTCGAGCTGCCCTTTCAACTTGATGTTGCCCCAAAGTTGACCTGAAACCTCACAGCAAAGACACTCTCCAACCTCCGGACCCCCACGCTGCCCACCACACGTGTGATTGGGTTTTAATCTCAGACCAGGCTGGGTTGCATAGTGGTTACATGTTGGGCTGTGATCCGCAAGGTTGGCAGTTCGAAACCACCAGCAGTTCTGAGGGAGAAAGACTGGGCTTTCTACTCCCATAAAGTTACAGTCTCGGGAACCCACAGGGGTCCCTATGAGTCAGCACAGACTCTACGGCACTGAGTGAGACAGGCGGTCCCTCAGCAAAGTATCTTTCCTCGGGACTTATTCCTTAGCTGTCTTCTCGGGACCAAGCCCACTCTCCAGGATAACACGATCTCCTTCCAAACTATTACCATCGAGTCGATTCTGCCTCATGGTGGCCCAACCTGGTGTAGAGTAGAAGTGAGCTCCATGGGCTTTCATGGTGTGCACATGTGTGCGTGCATGTGAGTGTTAAATCTGTACAAAGCAGATCGCCAGCTCTTTCTGCCATGGTGCCCTGAAGTAGATTTGAACGACCAACTCCAGTAGGATTCGTAGTCAAGCACAAACCATTTGTGCCACCCAGGGGCCTCTTCTGGAACAAAGTGGGATATCAATAACTACATACGAACATCGAATGGGACCATGCCACTTGTCAAGAGAAAGCCTTTAACTCACAACCTCTTTGACCTTGGGACTTCCCATGGCAACCATGCTCCTGTTTACTGAAATCCTGCTCTTCTTCCCAGCCCCTTGGTCTACAACACTGGCTCCTGCTCCATCCCCACTGCCAACCCTGGAGCTGCCCCCAACTCTGACCCCAGCACCTGCCCTAGGCAATGGCCTTCCACCCTGCCGCCACCCCCACTCCATACCCAATGTCCGCCCTGAGCTGCTCCCCACCACCCTGACAGTACAAACCCACCAGGCTGTCCCCACCTCAGTCCTTGCACAGCTGTCTCTGTCTGCTTGCTGTGAGCCCCCCAACCCCGTTCCCTCCTCCAGCTCACGAATCAGCTTGTCTGCTCCAGCACAAGGCCAGCAGACGCACTCAACTCCAGGGCCCTGGCACCTGGCACAAAGCAGGTGCTCAACGAATATTTGTTGAGCTGAACCAAACTCTTTCAGGCAAAGACAAAAACGGAAAGACTGGGGATTTTCCCAGCCTGTCACATCGAATTGTGCGCCAAATAAAACCTGCTCCTGGACGGTCTGTTTGCTCAGATGGCGAGTCTGCCGGGCTTCACGGTGCCAGCAACCTCATGAAGCTCTGACCTGAAAATAAATTGGGAAAGAGGGGGAAAAGAAGGAGGAGGAGGAGGAAGAGCGAGAGAGAAAATGGTCTGCTCCTTCGGAGGCCACTGTCTCGGCAAGGCCACTCCAGTCGCTAGAACAAGCAAAAGGAAGCCCGACGTGACTCTCCAATCAGTCTGCTCGGCTGGCAGCACTGGCTGCGCTCCTGGGACAGCGGGACCCAGTTCCGGAGCCATCTCAAGGCAGAAGGCTGGCCCTGGGCTATAAAAGAGGCCGCACAGCTTTGTGCGATCTGGAAAGAGTGCAGGATGCTCTGATGGAGCGTGAAGTCAAGGGGCAAGAGAAGGAGTGGCCCAGTCAATTCCAATGAAGCGCGTGACCCACAAATACCCCTGGGTCCCTCCACGGCTCCGTCTGCCTAAAGACGTGCTCACAGGAAAAGGGGAACCGACCCGGAGGGACCCCTCCAATGGGAAGGGGATGTGCCTGCGTTAGTGTCTCCAGAGCACTGCTGGTCAGGGACGGAAGTGTGCTCCCCCGGTCTGTGTATTGTACATCCTCACCACTATGTGGGACACTGCGTGGGGCACAGGGCCACACAGAGCTCTTTCGCGTGTGGAAAAGCAAGGGTGTCACTTTGAGGACCAGGGTGGGTCTTACACGCGTGGGCAAGTTGGACACTGAAGAAGGAAGACCGAAGAAGAATCGTGCGTTTGAATGCGTGTGCTAGCAAAGAACACGGAAGGGACCATGGACGGCCAAAGGAACCCAGAGGACACCCAGCATGCTCGCTGGAGGCAAGGATGGGGAGACGTCATCTCATGTGCTTTGGACGCGTCTTCAGGAGAGGCTGGTGCCCGGAGAAGGGCATCGTGCTTGGTAAAGTAGAGGGGCAGCAAAAATAAGGAAGACCTTCAACAAGATGGTTTGTCCCAGGGGCTGCGCCATCGGGCTCAAACCTACCCACGGTGAGGATGGCGCAGGGCCGGGGGCTGTTTCGTTCTGCTGTGCGCCGGGCTGCTCGGACATGAACAGACTCAAGGGCATCTAACAGCAGCAACACAGCCGTGACTACCACCCCGCTGGGGACGGGCTGCCGCTGTTCTGTGTGTCAGCGTCAGGGGTCGAGTCAGATTCTTCTCGGACATAAAAGATTTTCAGCAAGAAAGCTAGGAAGCATCAAAGGAGAAAGAGGGGCCATGCCATAGGGCATCGCCTAAAAGCCCAGGAATAAGGACCATCTCCCAGAGCCAACAGACAGAGAACCTGTCCCTAAAGCCAGCACCCTGCATCTGTACTGTTAGCCTTTCTGCAAGGGAGAAAACCCATTTCTGTTTGTTCACGTCATTCCCTGGTGGTATTTCTGTGCTGGAGACACTAGAACTAGGGCAGCATGTGGTACCAAGAGGTGGGGGTGAGACTCGAAGACTTAAAAGGTGACCGCCGTGTCGAAGTTGGAGATCAGCAGGACTGCTGGAAGGAGCCCAAGAAGCAGAGCATCCTCTGTCTCAAAGGGCAGGCCTACAGCCTCTGGGGTTTCAAAGGGCCTGCTTTGGTTCAAGGGTCTACTACATTTGACCGCACTCAGTTCTCCACCAGCTCAGTTCCAGAGTGTGAGTTTGCCATGCAGTTTGGCCAAGCTAAGGAGGTGGGGTCTCCACGTCTAAGGAGCAGAATCATGAGGCCTGTTGGACCCAAGGATGGAGTAGCCCAAAGTCAAAGAAGCAGAGCTGCTGCTCCAGTGGGCCTAGAGGGTGAAGTTGAAGCCCAGGGCTGAGAGGCCTCAACCCAGAGTGCAGAGAGCATGAACACTCAGATTCAAGGCCAGGGCCGTTGCTTATATGGTCTCAAAGAACAGGGACTTGTTTTCAAACCCTGAGAGCTAATGTAAAATGCCCTGCTAGGTCTGGGACTTGCTTGGTGCCTAGGGCTGTCCAAGTCTTGTGACCAAGGTAAATGATGCACATGAACCGTACACAAAACACATCAATGGTGCCCCCCAGACTGACCTTGAGGCAGTAGTAGTTGCTATGCAGCTGAGAGTGAGTGACTTAGATTCAAAGCCTGGTCCTTCCGTTGATGAGCTGCCTCCTTGGGGTCCAGCTGGCTCTGTGCTAAAAGACTGTGGTAGCAGTGTCGGCTACTGGTCCTTTGGGTGAACATTGGATCTGACCAACTCTTTAAAGCATTAAGCCTAATTGCCGAGCACACAAAAAAGGCTAGCTAAATGACATGAATCACATTCTACTCTCCATCTTTCCTCCACAGACATGATGACCCCAATCGATCTGAGTCCCTCAAGGGGAAAGATTGGGAAAAGGGAGAAGCAAAGCACTCCAATGGGAAACAGAAACCAAGCTGTTTGAATGGCCTTCTCCCTGCCCCTCCTCAGCCTCAGCCCCACAAATGTGGAAGTCCTAGCCCCTATACCTGTAAGTAGAACCCTGTTTGGAAATGGGAGTTTCCTTGGGTGATGTGAAAGAGCTCATATGGAGAGGGTGGGTCCTAAACCTAATCCCTTCTGAGTGCTATCTCATAGACAGAGCAGAACAGACAGAGAGACACCCACTGCGGGAAAGGCAGACACCGCGTGAGGACCAGTCCATAAGCCAAGGGAGGCCAACCAACTATCCACGAGGAGGGGCCTCCCCTAAAGCCAAAGCCCTGGTTTGGACACCTGGCTTCCACCACTGTGAGGCAATACATGTGTTCTTTTGAGCTGAGAACTTGTGTTATGGCAACCCTAGGAAGCGAAGCTGCAGGAGATGAGGACTGTGGTGACATCCTGACATTTCGGAACTGCCTCTGACTTCCCCTGGTCCTGCCATCTGCTTAGCAAACAACCGAGAGATGAGTTTTCGTGAGTTTTCAAGGTCAGTACAGCCGCAGGGAGCTGGATGGCGCCTTCCTCCCACCGCTGCAAGGAGAGACAGAAAGGCCTGGGGGCCGGACAAGTGGTGGCAGCCTGAGGCTAGAGAGGAAAGTGGCCCGAGATCCTAGGGTGACGCAGGAGTGGGTGGATCGGGCAAGAGTCCGGTACCCAGCAATGACCCTCAGGGTCCAATCTTCAGACACCTACAAAACAATGCTCTTTAAAAAAATAACCAAAATCTAACTAAATAAATAAATAGAAAACCAAATCCACTGCTATCAAATGGAGTCCTACTCATATATCCCTATACAGGACTTCCAAAACAATAACTTTTTTTCATAAATCATTTTACTGGGGCTCTTCCTGCTCTTATAACACTCCATACATCAATGGTATCAAGCACATTTGCACATAGGTTGCCATCATCATTTTCAAAACATTTTCTTGCTACTTGAGCCCTTGGTATCAGCTCTTCTTTTTTCCCTCACCACCCCCCCCCCACCCTCCCAACCTCGTGAACCCTTTATAAATTATTATTATTTCTAGATTTTACACCATCCACTATCTCCTTTCACCCATGTTTCTGTTGTTCACCCCCCCGGGGGGAAGGGGGTTATATGTCGATCATTGCAATTGGTTCCCCATTTATCTCTCTTCTTCTCCCACCTTCCCCCTACCCTCATGGTATTGCTACTCCAATTATTGTTCCTGAGGGGTTTATCTGTCCTGGATTCCATGTGTCAAGAGCTCTTATCTGTACCAGTGCACATGCTCCGGTCTAGCTGGATTTGTAAGGTAGATCTGGGGTCCTGATAGTGGGGAGCATTAAAGAACTAGAGGAATGTTGTGTGCCTCATCAGTGCTATACTGCAAACTGGCTGGCTCCTCCCTTTCTAGTGACCCTTCTGTGAGGGATGTCCAATTGCCTACAGATGGACTGTGGGTCTCCACTCCTACTTCCCTCGTTCGCATTGATATGATTGTTTGTTTGGGGTCTTCTGATGCCTGATTCCGTTGATACCTCATAAACATACAGCTGGTGTGCTTCTTTCTTGTGGGCTTTGTTGCTTCCCTGCTTGATAGCCACTTGTTTGACTTCAAGCCTTTACAGCCCCAGACACTATATCATCCATCAGCCGGGCACCATCAGCTTTCTTCACCACGTTTGCTATGTACCCATTTGACTTCAGCGATCGTACAGGAAGGTGAGCATCCCAGAATAGCAGGTTATTAGAACAAGGTGTGCCAAGACTATAAACCTTTACGGGAGAAGACAGACTTCTCTTTCTCCTGAGAAGCAGCTGGGCAGTCCAATATCTAACCCACAGTGCCACCAGAACTCCGAGAGACCCCACATCCCAAACCAAACTCACCGCCATCAAGTGGACACCAATTCATTGTGACCCTAGAGGGCAGGGTAGAAATGCCCCTGGGAGTTTCTGAGACTGTAACTCTTAGAAAGCCCTGTCCTTCTCCCACAGAGCGACTGTTGGTTTCAAACTGCTGACCTTGCAGATCGCAGCCCACCTCATAATCACTACCCCACCCGGGCTCCTCAGAGACCACATAGAGGACCCCAAAATGTGTGACTTCTTAGCCACGTCTACAGATGTCTCACCAGAGCAAGGAAGAATCTGACCTAAAGAGCCTACAGGGTGGCCAAAGGCCATACAACAGGAAAACCAGAGGGGGTGGGTGTTGGCATGTGCATGCTCGGGAGTATGCACAGGTGACTGTGCATGCAGGTATATGTGAACCTGTGTGTGTGTGCGTGTGCAGGTATGTGCACCTGCACATGCATTTAAGGCATTCTCCGGACCAGCTTTAACCGCTGGGAAGTATCTGATTCTCGGAGGTAGTCTTCCTTCCTCTGTGGGGCAGAGCACTCTAGACCATGCTAGTTTAAGGAGAGGAGGTGTGATGCAGTGAATCATGTCCCCCCAAAACTGTGTTGAAGTCCTAACACCTGGTAGCTGGAAACAGGGTGTTTGAAGGTCCAGGTGTGATGATCCTGCAGTGGGTAGCCTTACCCGTCCTTATCAAAGAGGAGGGGAGACCGAGAGAGGGAGACAGGAGCAGAAGGCCATGTACTACAGACGCAGATACAAGCCAGGAGTGCTGGGAGCCAGGAGCATCGAGGAGAAAGGCACGGCCCAACTCCTCTCCCAGAGCCCTCCGAGGGGATCAGCAGGCCAGGCCACCAACTTGAGACTCTGGCCCCCAGCACTGAGACAACCACCACTGTACTCCTTTAAAGCTACCCGCTCGGTGACATTTTGTTACAGCAGTCCCAGGAGACAAGCAGGAATTTCAATAAACTGTTGGGCTGCTAACTACAAGGTCAGTCGTTCGAAACCACCAGCCGCTCCACTCAGGAGAAAGATGGGGCTTTCTACTCCTGAAGAGAGTTACAGTCTCAGAAACAGTGGTTTGCCCTACAGGGTTGCTCTGAGCC
>NW_022111357.1:38131016-38136911 GCF_000313985.2 Echinops telfairi
GTAAGGGGATGTCCAGTTGCCTACAGATGGGCTTTGGGTCTCCACTCCGAGCTCCCCCTCATTCACAGTGATATGATTTTTCGTTCTTTGATGCCTGATACCTGATCCTATCGACACCTCATGATCACACATCTGTTGTGCTTCTTCCATATGGGCTTTGTTGCTTCTCAGCTAGATGGTCCCTTGTTGATCAGAAGACCTCTTTCGAGTATTGAAAAAGCACAGGTGTTACTCTATGGGCTAAGGTGTGCCTCCCCCAAGCTATGGTACTTTCAGTCGCCTCATATGCACGTGAAAGGTGGACATTGAATAAGGAAGACCAAAGGAAAACTGATGTGTCTGAATTATGGTGGAGAATATTAAAAGCACCATAACCTGCCAAAAGAACAAACAAATCTGTCTTGGAAGAAGTACAGTCAGAATGCTCCTTAGAAGCAAGGATGGCGAGACTGTCTCACATACTTTGGACATGTTATCAGGAGAGACGGGTCCCTGGACAAGGGTCTCATGCTTAGGGAAGTAGAGGGGAAGCAAAACAGAGGGAGAGCCTTGGCAGGATGGACTGATGCAGGGGCTGCCAACAACAGGTCAAACGTAAGAATGATTGTGAGGATAGAGCAGGACTGGGTCATGTTTTCCTCTGAGGTTCATGAAGTTGCTATGCGTCAGAGCCGACCCCACAGAACCTAACAACAATTCTAAGACAAGTTGCCGAACAGCTTTAAAGGCAGGTCCTGACATCAATTGGATCAAGTTCCACAGATCTGAGATCATGGGCCTGGTGCCTTTGCCCCCAGGTTGGGATTCCACCATGTGGGCCCCTAAGGAGGCCCCTTCTCTGAGAGGATAGAAGTTGGAGTCAGAGCAGCATACAACCTGACCTTCTAGAAAGGCCACCTCCACCATCTGAGGATTTATAGAGCCAGCTGCTGCGTGCCAGAACACCTCCTTTCATTTCCATTGAAAAGCCTGTGAAGTTAGCATTTGCTCGGGTGAAGGTGGGGGTGCTCCTTTAAAAGCTGCTCCCCAGGACCCCTCTTCCTAAGGCAGTCAGCAGCAAGATGCTTTGCACAGATCTCAGGATGCTGGGGACCTGGAACACGGAGCCACAGTCACTGCCCCAGCTACAAACTGAGAATCCAGCAGGCCAGAATGGACCATCCAACGCCACTTCTGAAAGAGTAGATTCCCAGGGAAGCTTCGGATTGCAAAAAAAAAAAAAGAAAGAAAGAAAGGAGACCCGAGCCCCTGAGGCCCCAAAACACACAGTGACTCAGATCAGTGGCAAAAGAGCAGAAAGCCAGAGGCCTGACTCCCCACTTTCACCCCTAGAGAGGTGTCAGCCTTAGGCTACAATTAGAAGAAGACATAAACCCAAGGGAAGGCTTAGACAGAGCTGAAGTGCACACAAGCCTGGGACGCTGGCACCTGGGTCCACAACAGGTATCTGAGGGGCCCTGTGGAAACATAGAGAAAAGAAGAAACAGCCCTTGGGATTCCTACAGCTTCCCCAGGGTCGGGCATAGATCTATCGGTGTGATACTAGCCAGTAAGCAACCCTGCCTAGATTACCACAGGTCTCCAGGCCCCTCCCAAGTCATCCAGGAACCTCCACTCCCATCTCTACCTCCCTCTGGATTCCTCATAGGCTCTATGCTACACAGTCCCCTGGGTGGTCTCTGCCCCCCAACCTCCACCCCCACTCCCCCGGCTCTGTGCTACACAGTCTCCTCCGTGTTGTGGCTCCCCCACCCTGGGCACCACAAACCATGCCCACCTCCACACACCCAGCCCCAAAGAAGGGGAAGGTCTTTAAGAGCACCGGCCACACCCACTAAGGAATCTTTAAACCTGGTAGTATCTTTCTTACTTAACTATTGTAAAGAATATTCATTTTATTTTTAAATTTAAACAGCTGGGTCATCGATTGCTCTAAAATATCCTTCTGAAAATACCTTCCCATCTTCCATCAAGTCAACGCTGGCTCATAATCATGCCATGTTAGAGTGAAATGTGTCCCTCCGGGTTTTCAAGGGGTGATTTCAGGGAGGATCAGGTGGGGGGGGGAGCCTTTCTTCACCAAGCCTTTCTTCCAAGGCACCTCTGAGTAGACTTGAACTGTCAATTTGCTGATTATGAGCTGTACCTATATTTATAGGTTTAGTATCAAGGTAGTAGATTGACATTGGGCCTCGACTCGAGTATTCACTCAACACAAGAATACTTTGTTCTAACAATCCGGCATAAGCAAAAGTGGTGAAAAAAGCTGATGGTGCCCGGCTATCAAAAGATATAGTATCTGGGGTCTTAAAGGCTTGAATATAAACAAGTGGCCATTTAGCTGAGAAGCAACAAAGCCCACATGAAAGAAGCACACCAGCCTGGGTGATCATGAGGTGTCGATGGGATCAGGTATCAGGCATCAAAAATCCCGGAACAAACAATCATATCGATGCAAATGAGGGGGAGTGTGGAGTGGAGACCCAAAGCCCAACTGTAGACAATTGGACATCCCCTCACAGAAGGGTCACAGGGAAGGGACGAGCCAGTCAGGGTGCAGTATAGCACTGAAGAAATGTACTTCCCTCTAGTTCTTTAATGCTTCCTCCTCCGCACTATCATGACCCCATTTCTACCTTACAAATCCGGCTAGACCACAGCAGGTACACTGGTACAGATAGGAACTAGAAACCCAGGAAACCCAGGGCAGAAAACCCCCTCAGGACCAATAATGAGAGTAGCCATACCATGAGGGGAAGGGGAAGGTGGGGGGAGAAAGGGGGAACCAATCAGAATGATCAACGTATAACACTTCCCCACCTCCCCAGGGGAATGCACAACAGAAAAGTGGTGAAGGGAGACAATAGTCGGTGGAATACATGAAAAAAATAATAATTTATAAATTATCAAGGGTTTGTGAAGGAGGGAGGAAGGGAGGGAGAGAAGGGGGGAAATGAGGAGTTGATACTAAGGGCTCGAGTAGAAAGAAAATGCTTTGAAAATATTGATGGCAACATATGTACAAATGTGCTTGACACGATGGATGGATTCTTATAAGAGCTGAAAGAGCCCCCAATAAGATGATTATAATAGAAATAAAAATTCAAAAACGCACTGAGTGTTTCAACTGTCCCCGTCAGCCCAGAGACTCCCCAGGTCATCATGCTAAGGCAAGGGACCAGATTTCCACATCGGTAAAGCGGGACAAAAGTGGGACACCATTGATAAAACTCATATCCTGGCGAAATAGCCACATGGCAGCCGAAAACCGTATACCCTAGCTTGTCATGCATTCTTTCTAAAAATCGGGACTTTTTAAAAATGCTGCGGGACACGGAAAAAATTGTAAAACTCGGGACTGTCCCACCAAAAGCGGGACGTCTGGTCACCTTGTGCTAAGGCCTCAGCCTGACAGTCCCACTCATGTTCCTCCTCCCACCTGGTGGTAGGTGGAAATCCTAATTGCTGGTTTAGTGACTTGACTGGCTAAACAATCAACTATTGAAACTATACATTGAAATATTCAGAAGTACCATGATAACATCCAAGACGTCATGAGACCATGCATGTCTGTGAAGTGCAATTTTCTTGCCTGGTTCCAGGCTTGGAATAATCTTAAAGATGTGTGATCCCAAGTCCCCTGAGCCGTCACCCTGATCACTAGCCGTCAGGAACCCACTTAGAGCTTTAATATTCACCCCCAATTCACCCCAAACTTGAGCAAGCAGTTTGTGCTCCACTCTTCACCCAAAGGTGGATGATTCAAGCCCACGGAGAGGTGCCTCAGGATCTGCTCCAGAAAAAAAGAACCGCCATTAAAATCTCTAGGAGCAACTCTACTCTCGCACCCCTGGGATCCCCACCAGGAGGGACTGACTCAGAGGCAGTGGACTTTCTACCTTCCAGACACACTGCAGGCGTCTGGAACCCACATGGGATCCAGTAGAGAGCCGCAGAAGCCACACACTCTTGGGTGGGAGGAGTAAGCGACCTCTTTGATTTTGAAGACTCCCCTAGAAGGCACTTTGGGCTGAAAGTTGTTCTCCAGGGGAGCTGCTTAGCCCTGGCTTCCTTTGAGCTGGGCCTTGGGGTAGAGAGGAAAGAAAATGGCATTGAGCGCTCCCAGGCAGAGCACCCCCTCGGCTGTAGTGAGCAAGCATTCTGCGCTGCACAGAGGAGGGGCACAGCTTCCATCAGAAAGCTCTACAGCCCCCAAAAGAATGGACCGAGAGGACCAGGTGAGGGGTCGCAGGATACTCAGTCTCCACCCCCACCCCACCCCCGCCACAAGCACTGATAAGATCACGACTAGGCAGTGTCTCAGTGCAGGCAGGGCATCATGTGCATAGCATCCATGCCAGAAAGGGCACATTCGGTGGGTGCCAAGCAATTAACATTACTAGATAATAGTAATGTCCCTAGGTGGCACACACTGTTTGTGCGTGACTACCAATGTAAACAAATCCACTCGTGGTCTTGTGAAAGAGCGTTCTGGCAATCTACCTCCATTGAGATTACGGCCCAAACGAAAGAAAACCTTGTAGTGAAGTTCTCTTATATTACACACAGGATTGCCATGATTCAGAAACAAGTTGAAGGCTACCGATTAATAGATCGCACATCTGTATGCTCTTACATCGGCTTCGTACAGCAGTCCCATTCATGCAAAAGCCATTCAAGGCTCAGAGATGTTCCAGCCCAGCCCGTGAGAGCCAAAGCTCAAGCTGCCCCAAGTTCAGAGCCACTGTGTGCAGATAATACCTCTCGGGAGGCATCTGGTTCTGAATTCTGAGGCTTTTAAAAAGTAGTAAGAATTGGCACTCATTCCACGCTGACTGTGTGTTCTCGTCTCATACCAAACAAAGAGCTAGATGTTATGGCTATCTCATTCTAGAGAAGCAAGAACTGAGGGCCGTGGTGGTGGCTTTTCCCCAGGGCAATAGTGGTAGTGTTGTCTCTTGGGCTCAGGCTGTCTCCAAAGGCCCCCCTGTGAGCTGCACTGCTTGACTGCCCCAGTTGGAATAGTCCTGCTTTTTTCTCTACAACAGCCAACCCATCCGCTCAGATGATTGCAGTTGGGCTTGGTCTAGTTCTTCATGGAGGGCTCTTTGTGAAAGGTCAATACAACATCATGATAAATGGAGAAAAGAGTGGCATTGTCAAGGATGTCATCCTGCTTGGGTCCACCATCAGTGCTCATAGAATCCGCCGTCAAGAAATCAAACAACGCATTGCATTGGGTAAGCCGACTGCACACAACTTCTCTGAAGAGTTGAAGAGCGAGGATGATGGACCTCAAATAAGGGAGACCAAAGAAGAAATGATTTGAACTATGGTGTGTATGAATAAAATTTAAAGTGCCATGAACTTCCGAAGAACAAACAAATCTGTCTTGGAAGAAGTATGGCCAAAATGCTCCTCCGAAGTGAGATATTGAGATTTCACCTCACGTGTTTTGGGCATGTTACCAAGAGAGACCTATCCCTGGAGAAAGACATCATGGTTTGTAAAGCAGAAGGCCAAAACAATGAAGAGAAAGACTCTCAGTGGGATGAGCTGACAATGTAGCTACAACAATGGGCTCGAACATAGCAGAACCATAATTATGAGGATGACACAGAAGAGGGGTTCATTCTGGTACACACTGGGTCACTAGGATTCAGAACCAACTGAATGGAACCTAGCAACGAGAACAACTCTCATCACAAGCCGTCCACGCTCATCTCTACCTGCCCCACCTCTGAATTAATCACCCCTGGCAGCTGACTTCCCTTATTTAATCTCCTGTCTGTTGCTTCCATTACATTGAGTTGTGATCCACCCTGAAGGCTGCAATCCTGAATCAGAAAGGGCTTCAAGGCCTCCTCACTTTCAGGGTGTAGGAGGCCTGGTAGG
>NW_022111357.1:38138472-38145726 GCF_000313985.2 Echinops telfairi
GAGAATGATGATGGCAACAAATGTACAAATGTGCTTGACACAATGGATGATGTATGGATTGTGATAAGAGTTGTACAAGCCCCCAATAAAATGATTTTTTTTTAAAGTCTTCCTCACTTACAGCAAGCAAGGTTGTGTCATCTGCATATTGCAGGTTGTTAATAAGCCTTCCTCCAATCCTGATGCCTTTTTTCTTGTATATAAGCTTTTCTGATGATTTGCTCACCATACAGATAGAATAAGTAGGGTAAGAGGATACCACCCTGATGCACACATTTCCTGATTTGAAACCATGTCGTATTCCCTTGGCCAAGAGCCCTGGTGGTGTAGTGGTTACATGCTGGGCTGCAATTTTCGAGTTCGTCCGTTTGAAACCACCAGAAGCTCCTTGGGAGAAAGACTGGGCTTTCTACCCCCATTAATAGTTACTCTTGGAAACTCACAGGGGGTCACTTTGAGTCATCATCATTGACTCAATGACGGTGAGTTTGGAGTATTCCCTGGTTCTGTTTGAATGACGACTGTTTCTTGGTCCGTGTGCAGGTTCTGCCTGGGCACAATGAAGGGTTCTCTATGGGTGTATAGATATTTTCTTGGGTGTATACAGACATTATCCTATCACAGATAGAATGGTATGTCAAGATAGATCTTGACATGTCCTTTTTGACAATGAACGTGACGCCATTCCTCTTGAGTTTGTCATTCCTAGCACAGTACCCCATATAATTGGATGGCCAATTCCAGTTCAGTCAGCTCACTCAAACCTGGGAGGTTGGTTTTTATGAGAACGGCAAGCACCCAAACAGCTCAGAGATGGTACCAAAAGCAAGGAAGAACGGAGTACCAATCCGGGAAGAGAAGGCAGAGGTTTTGAAGGTAGAGAGAGGAAGCTCCATGAGAACAAGCCTAAAGGCAGGAGAGGGGTCGGGCTGGGGCACCACAGGACCAGGGAACCCGCCACACGTATCATGTTAGGAAGAACCTATCAGGAGGACTTGGTGCCCCTGGAAACAGCATTAGTTCATACATGCATTCATTCATTCCACAAAGTGCATTCAGTACAACCAAGCATCAGATCTTGTCATAAGTGCTGGAGACACAGCATCCAGGGAAAAGGAATGAAATCTCTACCTATAGGAGGTGAACAAGAGCCAGGAAGATATCAGGGAAGAATATTACAGGTAAAAACAGCCATTGAAAAGACCCCAGTCCAAGAAACAGCAAGGGGGAGCACACACCTGGAGCACAGTGAGCAATGAAGAGTTGACGTGGTGGGATATGGTGGACAAAGGACTTCTGCTTCATCTAAGTAAGAAGGGGATCATTGTAGAGTCTATAACAAAGACACAAACATGTTTTGGGCTATATTTTAACATGATCTTCCTGGCTACTGCATTGAGAACATACTAAAAGAAAGTACCTATGTACTCAAGTATATACGGTAGGTGTTGGGGCAATAAGAGTAGGCAGGAAACTAAGGTGGGTATCTAAATAAGAAATGATGGTGGCCTTAGAGATCAAGAGTATAGAGCAGTGGTTCTCAACCTTCCTAATGCCACGACCCTTTAACACAGTTTCTCATGTTGTGGTGCCCCCCCCAACCATAAAATTATTTTTGTTGCTACTTCATAACTGTAATTTTGCTACTGTTATGAATCAAGAGACCCTTGTGAAAGGATCATTCGACCCACAAAGGAGTTGTGACCCACAGGTTGAAAATCACTGGTATAGAGCATTTCTTTCCAGAAGTTTTGTCATGAAACCGTGAAATATCAGGGGAAACTGAGGAAGTTAACAGCCTTGAAAATTCTGATGCCAACAAAAAATCACAAAAAACAGACAAACATGACCCATGGAAACAGACATGTCCAAAGGAATGAAGGCGCGCTTGGGGATGACCAGGCAAAGAGTTAAAAGAAATAAGTTAAACTATGCAAAAACAAAATAAGCATCTAAAAAAAAGATAGCTGTATTGCAGCTGAAAATGACAATAACTAAAATGTGAAACACAACAGGAGAACTTGCCAAGAGATGTAACCAGGCAAATGAAAGAATTAATGAATGAGAAGAGAAGGTAGTTAAAATTACAGAAGCTGGAAGAGAGAACAAGAACAACGTTCCAAGAAGGCTGAGCACAGTTTAATCGCATTATGAGACAACAACTAGAGACCTAATATACACATCTTGGGAATTCCAGAAGGAAATGAGGAAGAAAAAGGAACAGAAAGAATATTTGAAGAAAGAGTAACAGAAAATTTGACCTATCTAGTGAAAGACCGCTCTATAAATCAGAGAATCTCAAAGTACTCCAAGCAGAATAAACTCTAAGAGAGCTACACCAAGACACATCGCCATTCTCAACTCGAACTCATGACCATCAGGTTGATGCCAACTCACAGTGGCCCTAAAGGGCAGGGTAGAACTGCCCTTGTGGATGGACAAGACTGGAGTACAAAGACCTCTCTTTTTCCCCAAGGAGCCGCTGGTAGTCTTGAACTGCTGACCTTGCAGTTAGCAGCCCAACAGGTAACCACTACACCACCAGAGCTCCCACATCACCATTAGGCTCTCAAAAATTATGTCAAGAAGGAATCTTAAAAGCAGTAGGAGAGAAGCAATAATCACAAAGACGTACATGAATATTTCTCCTAAGAAACACTGGAGGCTAGAAGAAAATGTAATAGTGTATGTAAAGTGCTAAAAGAAAGAGCAAAAAGTCAACCAAGAATACTATACCCCACCCCACCCCACCCCCCAAAATAATACTATACCCAAGAAAATTATCTTCAAGAATGGAGGTGCAATTAAAACATTCCCAAATGAGCAGAAGCTGAAAGAATTCACATCCACCAGAAAAACCTACATAAGATGTACAGCATGAGTCTTGTCATTGGAAGGAAGAAGCCGCTAGAGAGAATACAAAGCTATAGATAACAAGAAATGCCCTTCTCAGGGCCAATAATGAGAGAGAGTAGTGATACCAGGAGGGGAAGAGGAGGTGGGGGAAAGGAGGGAACCGATCACGAGGATCTACATATAACCCCTTCCCTGGGGACAGACAACAGAAAAGTGGGTGAAGGGAGTCATCGGACAGTGTAAGACATGAAAAAATAATAATAATTTATAAATTATCAAGGGTTTGTGAGAGAGGGAGGGGAGGGGAGGAAGGGGGAAAATGAGAAGCTGATATCAAGGGCTCACGTAGAAAGGAAATATTTTGAGAATGATGATGGCAACAAATGTACAAATGTATTTGACACAATGGATGGATGGATTTTAATAAGAGTTGTACGAGCCCCCAATAAACTGATTTTTAAAAGAAAAGAAATGCCCTTAACAATGTATGGACGAGTGCAATCGCTAGTAATAAGGTATTTGTGCTTAATAATTCTAATTGTGTTGTTCTTCATAATAAATACATAAAAAGCAAGGATAAAATTACGTTATAGATCACATGGAATATAAAGACCCAATTAGAGATAACATAAAAAGGCAAGGGAAATTGTATACATATAGAACTTCTTATATGTTCGTTATTAAAGCTAGGATGCTACCAACTTGCCCTATGTTGTAATAAACACAAGCTGTTAAATGTGGTCTTCCTAGAAACCACTAAGAAAACACACGAAAGAAAACATATACAAAGAGAAGGAATGGAAATAAAATGGTTAACAACAATGAACCAACAAGACACTAAAAGAGAAAGAAGATTTAAGACACATATATATACACACGTGCCCACACACACCAAAAAGTAAACTAAAATAGCACAAGTCAGTCATTTCTTATTAGTAATTACAGTACATATAAATACATGTACTAATCAAAAGGTGTGGAGTAGCAAAACCAAACTCACTGCCATTGAATAATTTGTGACTCATAGCGACCCTAGGTATAAGGTATAACTGCCCCTGTAGGCTCTCTATACAGTGGCAGAATGGCTAAAAAACAAAACAAAAAGATAGGCTTCAACTATAGCTATTTACAAGAAACATGCCTTAGAGCCAATGAGACAAATAGATTGAACTTAAACGAGAGGAAAAAATAGTCCATACAAATAATAATCAAAAGAGAATTGGAGTGGCAATATTAATATCAAAGTCTACTTTAAGAAAAAAAATCTATTGGAATAGATAAAAATGGATACTATACAGTAATACCAGGGTCAGTTAACCAAGAAGATTCAATGATCATGAATATTTATACAGCCAACATCAGAGCACCTAAATATACGAAGTAATCACTGATGGAACTAAAGCACAGTCATAGCTGGGTCTTTCTATACACTCCTGTCAGGATTGACCAGAACGTCTAGGGGGAAAGGACCGACAGGCAATAGAGGACTGGGGTGACACTCTAGCCCAACTAAACTCGCCACAGAACAGCCCACTCAGCAACAGCACCACACACATTCTACTCCGGTGCACCTAGGTCCAACAGCACCACACACATTCTACTCCGGTGCACCTAGGTCATTCTCCAGGATAGACATGTTACTCCACAAAGCAGGTCTTGGTATATTTTAAGTCTGAAATCAGACAAAGCATTTTCTTGGACCCCAACCTATGAAGCTAGACATCAATAACAGAAAACAAACTGGAAAATACAGCAACCTATGGAAACTAAGCAACACACTATTAAACTACCAGTGGGTCAAGGAAACAAAACAAAGGGGAAATCACAAATTTCTTAAAGTTAAGTGAAAAGGAAAGCGCAATAAACCAACACGTATGGGCTGCAGCAACGGCAATACACAAAGGGAACTTACAGCAAGAAATGCCTACCTGGGAAAAAATAGAAATATCACAAATCAACACGCTAACTTGACAACTCCAGAAACTAATAAGAGAGGAGCAGACTGAGCCTAAATCTACCAGAAGGAAGGAAATAACAAAGAATAGCAGAAATAAATGAAATTTAAAACAGAAAAATAGAGAAAAATCAAACTAGAAATCACCTATTTGAAGAGATCCATGAAACAGACAAACCCTTAGCTACACTGACAAAAGATGCAGACAACCAGACTAAGAAGTTAAAGAGGGGATGGTACGACTGACTTGATAGAAATAAAGTGAATTACAAACGAATGCCACGAACAATGGTATGGCAACAATCTGGATCACATCGATGAAATGGACAACTAGAAGCTTACAAGCTAACCAAACTGGCTGAAGAGGAGATGGAAAATCTCAACAGTCCCATAACAAGTGAGGAGATCATTTGTGATCAAAAGCCTGCCAATAAACACATTTCTGGACCAGGTGACTCGCTGAAGCTTTCTACCAAATATTTAGAGAATTGACAACAAAACTATTTACAGTCTTCCCAAAGATAAAGAAGGAAAGAATGGTCCTTAATTCATTCTGTGAAACAAGCGTAACTCTGATGCCGAAACCAAACCAGCGACACCACAAGAAGAGAGAACTAGACGTCATTATATCTTATGAAGATAGACACAAAACCCTGAATAAAACATTAGCAAAAAAGGTCATATACCCTGGCCGAGCAGTCATTAGTCCAGGAATCTGGGGTTAGTTCAGCACTAGAAAGTCAATCGATGGGATGCATCATAGCAGAAAAGCAATGGAAAAGAGTTACATGATCGTCTCTGTAGAGGCAGAAAAAGCATTTGATAAAATCCAACACCCTTTCTTGTTGAAAACCCTAAGGAAGGTAGAGAAGAGAAATTCCTTGGAGTTTAAATGCAAAGCCAATAGCCAATATAGCTTAATAACGAAAGACAGAGTTTCCCCCTGAATATTAGGAACAAAACAAGAGTGCCACTCACAAGACTTCTATTGAATATGATATTAGGAGACCTAGCCAGAGCAATAAAACAAGAAGAGAAATAAAAGTTATCCAGATTGGAAAAGAAATAAAATTCTCCATTTGAGGATGTATGTAAATCATATATATGATTAAAGCATGCTTGAATGGAGCATTTTATTTCCTAACCATAGATAGGAGCCCTGGTTATTTCCTAATCATATATAGTGCTTACGTGTTGGGCTGCCAACCGCAAGGTCAGCAATTCAAAACCACCAGCCAGCTCCAAGGGAGAAAGACTAGGCTTCCTACTCCCATGAAAAATTATAGACCCAGAAACTTACAGGGGCAGGTCTACCTTGTCCTACAGGGTGACCAGGAGGCAGCATCCACTGCATGGCAGTGAGATAATAATATATAGAAAATACTACAGAGTCCACAAGAAAACTTCTGAAGGTAACAGAAGAATTTAGAAAGTTGTAGTATACATGGTCAACAAGTAAAAATTAGTTGGGATTTCTATACACCACCAATGAGAAATCTGAAAAGGAAATTGGGGAAACAATTCCATTTACAATATCATCTAAGAAAATAAAATACCTAGGAATAAATCTAACCAGGGATGACGGATTTATATAATTAAAATCATAAAGCATAGCTGAAATAAATTAAATAAGTCCCACATAAATGGAAAGATGTTCCCCGTTGACAGACTAGAAGACTTAATATAGTGAGGATGTCAATATTACCAAAAGAAATCTATAGATGCAACTCAACATAATCCCAATCAACATTCCAACATCCTTCTTTACAGAAATAGAAAAACCAGCCTTCAACTTTCAATGGAGTGGCAAAAGGGTCTGAATAGCTAAAGTCGAGTTGAAAGAGAAGAACGAAGTAGGACTCATGCTTTCTGATTTTAAGATGTATGATACAGCTATAGTCATCAAAACAGATGGTATTGGCATAACAATAGACTTATGGGCCAATGAAATAGAATTGAGAGTCTACAAATAAACCAATACATCTATAGTCAAGTGATCTTGACAAAGGTGCTATGTCTACTCCTGGGTCGGCAAACTGCGGCTCTTGAGCCAAACAAGGCTCTTTCAGTATGTACATGTGGCACTGATATTATTCAGATCATGGTGATTTCATTGTTAGTAAAATCATATTTATGGCTCTTGAATAATTTTTAAATTGTTGGGAGGGACAGGATTGGCTCTTCCATCCCAAAAGTTTGTTGACCCCTGGTCTGAAAAAAAACCTCTTTGGTAAACGGTGAAAACATTGAATTTCCACATGCAGTAAAATTAAACAAGACCCATGACTCACATAATACACAAACACAAATTAAAAATGGATTAAAGATCTAAATGTGGAAGCTAAAACCATTAAATTCTTAAAGGAACATGCCAGGACAATGCTATCAGGCCCAGCTTTTAACAATGGATTATCAAATATAATAATGAAGTGCCAACAGCAAAA
>NW_022111357.1:38145995-38148182 GCF_000313985.2 Echinops telfairi
GAGAGGATATTCAACCACCAAGTACATGAAAAGATGTTCACCATCATTAATCATCAGAAAGAGGGGAATCAAAACAACGAGAGGTCATTTCACTCACACTAGGATGACTGAAAATTGCTTTTAATAAAACACAATAACAAATCTTGGAGAGGATAGGGGAAATCATCTCCCTTATCCATTGCCGGTGGGAATTCAACATAGCACAGCTGCTGTGGAATACAGAATGGCAGTTCCTCAAAAACACTACAACCAGCACCGTGCTGACCTCACAATGCCACTCCTACGGATGTGCCCAGAAGACCTGAAAGCAGGATTCAAAACCAGTCTTGTACGTCAATGTTCACAGCAGCGCTATTTAGAGTAGCCAAATGGTCGAAACAAGCCGGATGCCCATGAACAGATAAACAAAACATGGTAGTATTGTTCAAACAATAGGCTACTACTTAGACAGTAGGTGAAGTGTTAGTACACCCAACAGAGTGGGGAGTAGGGAACTTGAAGACATTATGCTGACAGAAATAGGCAATCACAAAAGCACAAGTAGGCATGATCTTACTTTTATATAAAAAGACAAGAAAAGGAAAATGTACAGAGGCCAAGGTTTATTACCAGATTAGGAGGGAGGGGGAAATGAGGGGAGAACAATGATGGGGAAAACACATTGATTATGGGGAGGGTCGCACAGCTGATTATTGTCATTGCTGTCAATAAATTGTATCCCTATAAAAAAGCTGAATTGACAAAAGTTGCTTATAGATTTTCAAAACCACTCAGACACAAAGAAAACAGCTGTTGGGTTTGTTTATGTACAAACATCTGATCAGATTTGACTCCTTGGTTTGGAAATGTCAAGGTCTTCGTTTTATAATACATATGAGTATAATACATATGAGCCTAATAGCGTGTTTAGTGCTTCTGTTCTACCTTCTAGTGCATGGTGCAGTTGGAGTCTGCTCTACAAGGAGCTTTCCAAGGTACAGTCTGTCTCTTTGCCTAGAGCAAAAGACGAAGAAGGAGAGTCAGGAACAGGAGGAGGAAGCGAACCACTTTTGCCATGAGACCAGAAGAAGTAGATGGTGCCCAGCTATAGTTACCAAATAGTTTGAGAAAGGATGCTATACAAGAAACCTGATACAACGGAGAAAAATGCAGACCTAACATCAAATTCTTATGCAGTTCAGATTTTCTGGAGCCAAAGAAGATGGATGGACTTCTAAAACTGTTGCCCTGACATAGGTTTTAAAGCTTAATCTAAAAATATCCCTTGAAGACTTCCTGAAACCAAACAATAGTTTAACGATCAGGGAATATCTACCTTGAGCATTGCGCTCTTTCAAGACATATCTCTGCAGAATCCAATGAACAGCAGCAACACAAAAGTTCAGATAAGAACCGTAGTGGCAAGGAGTTTATGTTCGTAGGGACTGGACAACCTGGAAAAGGAGGAAGGACGGTTGCACAAGTCGAAGATGACAGTCAATGTTACTGAATAGAAACTGTTGAATTGGGGTGTGCGCTGCTGTGTATATTCTCAACAACAATAAATAAATTATTTTAACAGCAATATTGGCAAAAAGAGAAAAGTGGAAATGTTTGATGATGGGAGCCTATTTGGATGTTGATAGGCTATCACCAGTAAAGGGAGGCCCCTTCCAGGGCAGGAAAGAGAGTAGGAAAGATGCAGGGACATGGGCTTAGACTAGACAAGGGAAGGTCAAGGTCACACGTGGAAAGTCAGCCTAGGTCAAAGTTGGCCTTGGACAGTCTTCCCTTGCTCCCATGAGTGTCCTTTCTCTCTCCTGTGTGAGTGACTTCTCTCGTTCCCGGGTTCCTGGTCGTGAGAGCAGGCATGAGGTCAGAGGCTGGTGAGCGAAGCTGTGGCTTGTAGAAGAGCCACTCTTGCCCCTTCCGTCGTGATCGGCTGTGAGTGCGCTGTGTCCAAGACGGCAGAGGGGCTGGATCAGGAACATGCGGAGGGCATGTGGGGCCACGTGCATCCAGGGCACATGTGGAGTCGGGAGTCAGGACTGAAGGTCATCAGGGTAGTGTCTTTGAAAACCTCCCCACAGGCTGCCAGGTGGGTGCAAACCCAGACTCAGAGGAGAGTCAGCTATAAATAGTGCTGGTGCTTGGCCAAGCAAGTCTGCTGATGAGAGGGTGGGGCGGAGTCCTGACAGAGTCATGACG
>NW_022111357.1:38148997-38157146 GCF_000313985.2 Echinops telfairi
GGGGGTGGCAACAGCAGTGGTGGGTAGGAAGTGGTGCCATGAAACAGGGTACAGCTGCACCACTGGTTCCCTTGCATAACGCCCTGGTGGTTACGAGTTAGGCTGTTAACCACAAGGTCAGCAGTTTGAAACCACCAGCCACTCCATAAGAGAAAGACGAAACTTTCTACTCTCCTAAGGATGTACAGCCTTGGAAACCCACAGGGTGATTCTATCCTGTCCGATAGGGTTGCTATGAGTCAGCATTGACTGGGTGGCAGGAAGCACAGGTCTGTGGGGCACAGAGGAAGAAACCAGCAGGGTCTCCAGGGGAGAGGCAGACATTGCAAGAGGAAAGGGCAGCTGGCACTCAAAGAAGATGCTGAGGCCAAAAGGAGACCGTGACAGTACAAGTGCTTAGGAGACCAAAGGCTGGGAGTTCACGTTTACACAAACGCCTAGAGGTCTGCTTCGATCAGCCCCTGAAAATCCCAGGGAGTTCAGTTCTACTCTGCCATGAGTCAGAGTCGACTGGACGGCCACTAGCTTGGTGTCCTTTTGGATAGGAGATTTTGCTGGTAAGTGACAGCAAGTCGCTGAAGGAAGACAGGTGGTGTCTCCGGAGTTGCAAAGTAAACAGGATCAGAAAAGAGGAGGTGTGGGGGCATATGGGAATGAGGGTTGTGGAGTTAAGGGTCGACCTGGGAGCTTAAAAAGGTTATCTATTCATGTAAATGCGGGTTCCGGTTGCTATCCTGCTCTGCATCTGTCCTGGCAAGCAGGGTTGTTTCCCAAAAGGTCATTCTATCAAAGAACACCCAGCCATGGGGTCGCAGCCTTATCGCTGATGCCCTCAAGCCTCCCAGTGGAAGCATATTCCCCCTACAGCCTGTGCGAGTGTCCATCTGGGACAGGAACCTGCAATGCAATCGGGTCAGCACCCGGCTCCCTGGGGCAGACCAGTCCCTGAGTTCCACCAGCTCCCTGCACTGCCAGCTCTGAGTTTTCCGTTCATCTGCAGAGAGAGGGTACCCGAGCCAAGGGGTCACACTGCGCCTCCCTAAGGTGAACCAGCAGCACGTTCTCTGTCTGGGTGTGCATGCCTCCATTCACCTGGGAGACACGGTCGTCTGTCCTAGCACCTGGAAATCAAGGCTAAAGCAAGCCACCTGGGGGTAGGCCCCAACCAGAAATGGGCAGCACTGGGAGGGGAGATTGTGCTGCAAAAGGGTTACAGCCAGCCCAGCACCAATCTGCACAGCCCAGCTCCCAGCTGCACGCCATAGCGAATTGCTTCCCTGTCCTGAAAGCCAGGTCAGGTCATCCAGAGGGACCTGGGAGCCAGCCCTTAGCCAGTGTGTGCATCTCCAAACTTGAAATGACCCCACGGGGTGACCCAAACAGCGGCCAGGGCTCGGGCTTCCTTGGTCGACCGACAGTCAGCATCCTTTTCCCATGAGCAGTTTCAGGGATCCGCTTGTTCGAGGACATGCTTGCCTAAGTCGGCCTGGGCCTGGGGAGATTCGGCCTGTCTGTAACTTTAATTTTAAGCTAATTCTGAAAGCTGGAAGAGATTTGCAGTGCAGGTTGGTGGATCATCTTCGTCCCAGGAACAAATGGGCATGCGTTTGGGGAAGGCCTCATCGCCAAGCTCAGCGTCCCGTGGCCACACCTCCCAAGAAGACACAACGCCGGCCCTCGCACACGCCTTGGCATACAGATTGCTGCAGGGTGCTGTCAAGTCAGTGCGGCTGCTGGGGCTCCCCTGGGTGTCGAGCAAGGTTGCATGGCTTTGATCTTTTCTTGGCTTTAATCCTTTTAGATATATTTCTAACTTTCTATTGTTTTTTATCTTCAGCGAACTTATTAGATGAAGGTTTACAGCAGGGGTCCTCAAACTACGGCCCGCGGGCCACATGCGGCCCGCCGAGGGCATTCATGCGGCCCGCTGGGTGTTTTTGCCCCCTTTGTTTTTTTACTTCAAAATAAGAGATGTGCGGTGTGCATAGGAATTTGTTCATAGTTGTTTTTTTTAACTATAGTCCGGCCCTCCAACGGGTCTAAGGGACAGTGAAGTGCCCCCTGTTTAAAAAGTCTGAGGAGCCCTGGTTTATAGAGTAGATGATCAGATTTACATTCAACCATTCAGACACATTTTGTGCCAACTCAGCCACTGCAATCCCCTCGAGGTACCATCGCGTACCCCACTGCCTCCCTGTTGACGGTTTCTATGGCCTCTTCTCTCCCAACCCTCGCTACTTAGGCCTTGAGTAAATTTTAAGTGGCTGTGGGTGGTGGAGGGAGTAAGTTCAGTTTCAGACCCAAAAAGAGTAAGGGCCATAGTCTTGGGGGTCCCACCAGTCTTGACTCAACAAGCAAACCTGGTCTGTCTTATGATTTGGGGGTTTCGTTCCCCTTTTTTCTCGCACTCTCTCCAAGATCTTCCAATGTGCCCCTTTTCAGAGCAGTTGGCAGTGGTCGCCGGGCACCATCTAGTTCTTCTGGTCTCGAGGTCATAGAGGCTGATGTCTGCATGATCCATCAGTCCCTTGAACGAAATGTCTCCATGTCTTTCTCTTCCCATCCCGCTTCTTTGCTCCAGACTCGGAGAGATCACGAGCTGTACTTTCAATGGCTGCTCACAAGCTCTTAGGACCCCAGTGGCTCAAAGTAGCATTGTCTTTGAGAACTATGCTATGCCCACTAACCTGGGTGTACTCCGAGTCTACGGTCCTGAGTGCCCAGGGCCAGCAATGCATGCCCTCAAGGCGTTGGGATATGTTAAAGTCATTTCCATAGCTTCACCCCCTGTATGCTCTACCATATTCATGAATATATTTGCAGCAATGGCAAATGCACATATATAAATGCCTTGTCTCCTATATGCATATGTGTAAACATATATTTATACATATTATAAAGTGGATATACTCCCACATCTGCTTAGCCTGCATGTCTACTCAAGCATCTACTCATAGATCATCACTACAGTAAGACTGTGTCCATAACAGTATGAACCTCCATTGCCTTTAACTCTTGCCAACCTCCCAGTGTCTTACTCTGCCTCCATCATTTGTTTTCCCAGCCTCCCTTGTACTGCAGGTGACAGCTGTAGCCTTTAAGGAAGCACTTCGCCATTCTCCCACAGAGCCAGTGAGTGGGTTCAGAGCATCAACCTTTTGATGCGCAGCATCAGAACATATGAATATGGACATCTGTCTGTGTGAGTACATGAATCTCTCGAGGTGCACTTGACTGACATAAGCAGTTTAGGACTGACTGCAAAGTTGGCACACTGGGCGCCCCCAGTGGCTCCAGGGAAGGAAGACCTGGCCAACTTTTATGAAAGATGGCAGTTAAGGAAGCCCTATGGGGCACTCGTACTCTGTCCCCAGGGGTCGCCACAAGTCATGACTGGCCCACCTTCTTGTGCTGTGGACGCCAACCCCCAAACCGCATGCGTCGTTCACTCCTGTTCTACCAAGCAAACCGTCCACTCCTGAGCTGGAGTCGCTGAGGCAAGGGCAGAAAGAAGGCTTGGGAAGAGATCGCTCAGAGAGGAGGGTGAGCATGATCAAACCACGTCTGGAAGAAGGTGGATTTCAGCGGCGGCACTAGGACGACCAGGAAAGGCTGTTCCTATGGAACAGGGAAAAGAGGCCCAGCTCCTCCCCGAGCAAAGGCTTCTGGGAGCAGAGGCCACCCCAACTCCAGCTGCCCACCCCCAAGGCAAACAGCAGGCTTCTTCTCCCACCAAGTCCCATTCCCTAAACTCTTAATTGACTAATTCCATCAAAAAATAATTGTATTTTGTTTTTCCAATGGCTCCCACTGCGACAATCTAGTTAGTGTTTGCCTCGCTCGAGTAATCACCTGGACTTTACAGTTGCCACGGTTTATTTTACCTTAGAGTGCCTCCTCCCCACCCCCTTCCCTCCACACTCAAGAATTTCTACTTGTCATAATAATTAATAGGTTCTGTTCCTAAAGCAATTATATTGAAATCATCTTAATAAAACGCAGCTCGGAGTGTCGATCCTGATCCCCACCAGCCTACCCCACCTCCACCCCCCAGGTCCCTGTCCCCCGACAAGCCCTCCATCTATGCCTCAAGACCCTCGCTGCTCTCGGGACACTTGGTCTGGAATGGCCCGGGGCTGGCAGAGGCTGCACCGTGCCGAAGCCTCTGTTACAACTGTTGAAGGGAGATCCATGCGGCAAACCCATCGAGACTCTAGCGCACACAGCTCCGGTCACAGACTTCCACCAGAGCCAGTCCGCTGCCAGCCCTTCCTTCAAGGGGACAGAAAGATGCTGTCTCATCATGGGCCCCTGATGCGTGTCATATGGCGGCCAGAAGTACCGCCTCACGGTGGCTTAAAACAACGGGCAGTGATTGTCTTACGGGGAGGCTGGAAGCCAGGTGCACATGGCATCAGGGCCCTGCCAGTACCAGGGGTCATCCAGCCAGCTCAACTCATGGCCCCCACACATGGGTCTGAGGAGCACTCTGTTCCACAGGCTTTTCAACGGCTGGTTTTTACGGTTGTTGATTGTCAAGTCTTTCTTCCCAGGCACACCTGGGGGGATTTGAACCCCCAGCTTTGGGACCAGCAGTCAAGCACCTCAACTGTCTGCACCACCGCAGGGGGCTGCCAGCTGGGCCAGGAGCGGTCCGGAGTTTGTAGTGAAGACCTTGTCGTCTCGCTCAGCTTCTGGGACTGCAGGCACTCCTTGGCTTGTAGCCACACGTCCACATGGTCCTTCTCACTTTGTCTCTCTGTGTCCCTCCTCCTGTCCGGCACACCACAAAGATGGGGGAGGACCCAGCCTGGACTTATGTTAACTGATACTATTGCCGGGTAACCCTAATACCAAGCAAAGTCAAATTCGTAGATACCCACCTAAGGACTTCATCATATCTTTTGAGAGGCCACCCTTTACCCCATAACAGGAGGGAATTCAGAAGGACTGCTGGTCAGCAGTCAGAAGGACTGCTGGTGGGGGTGGGGGGGTCAGCCACGCCCACCCCCACCCCAGATGGCCCCCTGTGGCTGCAGCTGTGATGTCTCTACACCCACTCTACATCCCTATTTAGCTTGATCCTTACTCAAAACAAGCCCATTGCCATCAAGTTGATTCCATCATAGTGACCTTAAAGTGGCACAGTGGCTACCTGCTCAGCAGCTAACTGAGAGTTTGGCGGTTTGATCCCACCATCCGCTCCACAGAAGGAAGAGGAGCCAGTCTGCTTCTGTAAACATTACAGTCTTGGAAACCCTCTGGGGTGACTCTCTTCTGTCTCACAGGGTCACCATGGTAACAGGGTTGGGTTTTGAGGTGACTCTTGGTGTTGCCATTCCTTCAAAACAAACCAAAAGAAAAGGCAGGAGTCTTTGTGTTTTCTAAGAGGAACTCAAGTTGAGATCACGGGGTTCATGGGTTCATGGGTAACACAAGCAGTAGTCAAACCCTGCCCCTTGCTGCATCCAGCGCTCACAGGCCTCCCCCTGCACCATCCTTTTCCGCCGGAAACTGGACGGTCACGTTCTCCCCGCTCCCGTGGCAAGGACACACGAGGAGATTCTGGGAGTTGGGACGCCTGCTTATGAGCTCCAGGAAGGGAGTCACAACAGGCGCAAGCGCTAGTTCCACCAGGACAGTCACTGGCTGTAGCAGGGATGCCTGGGAAATGCTCTCAGAGTCCCTGGGGACCCAGGGGGTGCTCTTGTCCTGCCCCCTGAGGCTCCAGAGCCCGCTCAGACCCTGACTAGCCAACCGGAACCATGTGGAAGCTGGAAGCAAATACTTTCCAAGGCTTCAGCAGTGTGGGCTCAGCTACCTCGGCAGCTGACTTATTAAATAAAGTAAATTAGGTCTCAATTATTTGCTTGCACACCAGGCAGGAGGAATGAAATTTTCAATTTAAAAGTAATATTGCTATTAATATTCAGAAGCAGATCTGAACAGGACTTCCTGCACATTTCTGCCGAGGGAGGTCGGAGGTGAGACGTGCCCGCCCGAGGGGTCTCCTTCCGTCCAGGCTACAGTTGGAAGAGCCCCAGGCCCTTCCAGAGAAACTGGGTGCTGGGTGCCTGGAATAACAATTTGGGAAGGAACAGCAAGGTCTAAGTCATTGACTTAATCTTCTCTTTCATTGTATTCGGCTTTAAGTACCACATCTCTGCCAATGCCCTGAGGTTAGCATTGCCTTCCACCATGAAAATGTCTGTATCGGGCAGATTCTAGATGTCTGCATTTCCTTTTTATTGTTTTAAAGGAAGCCGAGACCTAGGACCGGATGTTATTGTTGCGAGCTGCTGTGGAATCGATTTTGGCCCATAGGGTCCGCCCCTACGAGGGGTTCAAGGTTGGGATGGGTATGGTGTTGGTGCATGTTGCTGAACGCAGCATGGGCTGCCAGAGAATGAGCAAAGCCGCCAGGGAAGGGCACAGTCAGAATGCGCCCTCGAAGCGAGGTTGATGGGACGTGGTCTCGCATGCTTTGGCCATACCAAGTCAAGAAGGGTCAGTCCCTGGAGTATGATGTCATGCTGGCAAAGGGGGGCTGGGGGCGGGGGCAACAGAAAAGAGGGAGACCTTCAATGTGGCGGATTGACACAATGACTGCAGCAGTCCCGGGCCCCAACTTTGGAACCACAGTTGTGATGGCGGCAGGGGAAGGGGCAAGAAACTGGCGTGACAGCAGCTAACAACAGCAGCGATCTTTCTGGAAACCAATCCCCTGGTCTCTCTCCCATGAGGGGTTCAAACCATCAGCCTTTCCATTGGCAGCCGAGCACTTAGATGCTGTGCCGCCAGGACCAGGTAAGCACAGGCTCAACTCCAGCCCCTTACCAGCCACACGAGCTGAGACTAGCTACGGGAAGACACCTTTCGTGAGGAGCCTCTGTAAATCGACACCTGCTACTCTCTGCAGGTCCAACTGGCACAATCTACTGGAAAATAGAGAAAACACACTTTCCGTTGCGTGTCAGTCACCTCCTGGGTCCCCACCTTCCAAAACCCTTTGCCCCTCCGGGCCGCTGCACTAAGCGTGCAGTGGGTCTAATGGAATGAAAACCGTCTGTCAAATGTTGCCATACTTAAACATAAAGCGTCAGAGGTTGGCTTGGGCTCCCACTGGTAGTAAGTCAGGCATGTTTGTGGGCCCAATGAGAAGGAAGGTGCTTCGATGGCCAACACAAGGGAGTTCGACCGGCAGGTGTGGCTGGCAGCAGCAGCAGCCCTCTTCCCTAGAGCCACAGTGTCATAGTGGGTGAGGAGCACGGGTTCGGCTGGGCAACCTTTGGTGGTGCTGGTGCTGGTGGTGGCAGTGGTGGTGGGTGTCACCAAGATCATTTTCAACCCATAGCAACCCTACAGAGTGGCGTACAACAGACAGATAGGAGTTTCTAGGCGGGAATCTTTATAGTAGCAGGTGACCGGGTCTGTCTCCTATGGGGCCCCTGGGGAGGTTCAAACCATGAACCTTTGGGTTAGCAACCAAGCATTTAACCATTGTACCAGATAGTCTTCAAGGGCTCTGAACACTTCAAACACTCTATTCTGCATCTCAAAAATGAGGCTAATATGTACACTGCCTTCTTGGGGTCTTTAGGGGTGTTTTTTTTAAAAAAAGGTAACCAGAAGGAACATTTGCTTAGTGTCTGGCACGCAGCTAAAAACAGGCTACCCCATCTGTGCAATTTTCAGGTACAGGCTGTACTTTGGAGGTTCCCCTTGCAGGGAAGACATCACCTGCTGAAGTGGCGTGTTCACTGGGCTGATAAAGAAGGCTCCTTCTAAAGACCTCCAGGCCTGTGTAGACGACCTTCGAATGGGTGGGGGTTAGGGGGGCAAAGACAAATTGGCCGAATGTTGAAAGGTGAGGAGGTGTGGCTGGAAGACAAAACCATGAGAAAGACAACCATAGGTGGCGGGAGGAGGACTAGCGCGCAGAGGAGGAAGAATAAGGAGAAGCTAGGCCCCTCACAGTGTGGTGGTTATACACTGGACTGGTTACACACAAGATCAGCAGTTCAAAAGTACCAGCCACTCCTCGGGAGAAAGACGAGGCTTTCTACTGTAAAATCTCCTGTATCCAAATGTGCTTGACACAATGGATGGATGGATGGATGGATGGATGGATGGATGGATGGATGGATGG
>NW_022111357.1:38157326-38161710 GCF_000313985.2 Echinops telfairi
CAGAGGCAGTTCCACTCTGCCCTGCAGGGTCACCGTGCATCAGAATGAGGGGCAATGGCAGTGAATCTGAGGATGACGTTGAATCAGGAAGAGTGCAGAAGCGTCCATGCGCTTGAATCGTGACGCTGGAGAAGACAATCTGGCACCATGGACTGCCAGAAGGACAAACGAGTCTGTCTTGGAAGCAGTATGGCCAGAGTGCTCCTTAGAGGCAAGGATGGCCAGACATGGCCTTACATACTTCGGCCGTGTGGCCAGGAGAGACCAGTCCCTGGAGAAGGACATCCTGCTTGGGAAGGTGGAGGGTGCAGAATAAGAGGAAGGTCCTTGCTGAGCTGGACTGGCACAGTGGCTGCAGCAATGGGCTTAAGCAAGGAACCGTGGTGAGGACGGCACAGGACAGGGCAGTGGTGACTTTTCCAGTGGTGTGTGGGGTCACTATGGGTTGAAGCCCGCTCTATGGCACTTAACAACACCAGGAGGCAAAGCAAGGAGTCCTGCTGGTCCTGCTGGGTAATTGTTGGACTGCTCACTATCAGGCCAATGGTTTGAAACCACCCGCTGCTCCATGGGAGAAAGAGGAGGCTCTCGGCTCCCAGAAAGATTCACAGACCTGGAAACTCGAGATAGGATCACTGGGAGTCAGAGTCCACACAGTGGCAGTGGGTTTGGAATTAGAGGGAAAGACAGGAGTCCCTGGGCTGTGCCCTTGAAAGGTTGAGTCCACTCAGAGGTACTGAGGAAGAAAGGACCAGCCATCAGCTTCTGAGAGAGCAGCCACTGAAAACTCTGGAGCACACACGCGGGGTCGCCATGAATCAGGCAACAAAGTTGAAGAGGAGGAAACACAGATGAGGAACGCAGCGATAGCAAGGGTTGCGGGCATACGCCCCTTCTCGGGAGACACTGCAAAGCCAGTGTGTCGAAGGTCACGCAGAGGAGAAGGCTCCAGGAGAGCAGGCTCCACGGGCCAGAGAACATGGCTCCTCCGCAGCCTCAGATCCTCTGGGACCTGCAGAAGCTTAGGGAGGCCATGCCATCCAGCACACCAGAAAACACACTGACGAAGGTCAGTGTCCCCCACAGCATGGCTCTGGGTCTCCCCGCTTCCTGATCAGTCCAGCCCCCAGAGGGTGCTCAGACCCTGCTGCCGCCGCAACTGCCCCCCACGCACCAGTCACCAACCACTCCCACCATCCAAGGTGCCTGGTGGCCTGCTTGCAGCCCTAGCAGGTTTGTGCGCTGCATGACACTTGCACAGAGACATCGCGGGGAAATTACCGCTGAAGGCGGATGGCAGCAGCATCTCCTATAGATCACTGCTCCTGACCTCCTCCGCTGGCAACCAGAACAGCCCTCTAGAGGGCCCAGGTAATGCATTCACCTTCCCCAAGTCCCATATATCCTCCAAATGTTCCCGATGAGGGATGGAGCACCTGCTTCCACACCGCCCGCCCTCTCCCCGCACCGCCTGGCTCCTGCAGAGAGCCGCATAGATCTCTACCATCACCCACTGGGGCAGCAGCTGGGGGGCCTGGGGCCTAGGAGAACGCTCTCAGTCAGAGGGTCCAAGAAGGTGCTTAATGCAGGCTCCCGTCCACCCCATCCCCCACCACCAAAGACGGAAACCACTTCCTGGGAATGAACCTTAAACACTCCTGCCAATCCAAACAGGCCTTCCTTACTTTCTACCAAGAAGCAGCAGCATGCAAAGAAGATGGTCCAAGCCCCGATTCGCCTTCTGCTGTGAATATAGTCAGGGCTACGTGTTCTGATCCGTGGTAGAAGACTCCCCTCCACGTGGGGAGTCAATGTCTGGGCAGTGCACCTCAGGCACAGCCACCAGCCATCCTCAGTGGGGCACTGCGGACTGTTATGGCACTGAACTGGTTTCAGCAGAGCCTCCAGGAAGAAAGGCCTGGCTAACCGCTTCCAAAAGCCAGACAATGAAAACCCTATGGGTGACAAGGTCCCCGATCTGCCAGTGACGGTGTGGCTGGTACAGGGTGGGGCTGTGCTTTGTTCGGTGGTAGGTGGAAACCGCCACCTTCACAAAGCACTCGCCAGCAAGCAAGGCAGACGTGAACGGGCACCTCCGTCCATCCGTCTGTGCAGCTCGTGGTTTCAACTCCAGGTCACTGTGGGTGGACGTCCTGCTACAGGCCGAAGACCAAGCATGCCCACGCACGCCAACACCAAAAAGCCAACCTCCCTGTCTTCAAGTGGATGCCAATTCCTAGCGACCCCAGAGGACAGGGTCAAACTGACCCCTGTGGGTTTCTGGACTGGGAGCCACATCTCTCTCCCAAGGAGCAGCTAGTGGACTTGAACTGCCAAGCCTGTGGGTAGCAGCCCAACGTATAACCCACTATACCACCAGGGCTCACACCGTCCGAAACACACACACACAGGCACACACACGTTAAACACACACACTCGGAGAGATAAATCAGCCACGCCAAAGGAAGCCAGTCTGCCCCTAGTGTTGCTGCAAGAAATGGTTTTGAAGGGGAAGCTTGGGGTGTGAGTGAGGTGCATGGGAAGGAGACACCCCCCCTCCCGAACTGAGTGTGTAGGACCCCCTGTCCTACACAGGCACCTTGGGAGCCCATTGTCCCCTGAGAGCCACCTTTGCTGGCCAAAAAGAAAGCAGGTGTGTAAGCGCGTGCTCGGTGTCCATACCAGGGCCCCAAGCTGGGGAGCAAATGTGACAGGCTCCTGCTCAGTTTCATTTCTGTTCACCTCAGACGCTACTGATCCACCTGCTTTCCACCTTATTACAGTGCCCTCTGGTGGCCACGGCCCTGCAGGCCGAAATTAGAATTAAATTGCTTAATTCAAGTGGCTCTTAGGGAACCATCTCTGGGTCCTTTAGGCACCTCCAAGAAGAGCAGAAGAAAGAAGAAAAGGAGCGTGGCCTAGGAGCCGCCGGCGTGAGGTCTGAGGCTGACTGTCAGCTGAACGTGGGTCCAACACAGCACAACGGCTAAGGGCCCTGAGCTCCAGGTTGACATGCCTCAGCCTCCGACACCCTGCCCTACCAGCTGGTGGCATCTCAATGCCAGGCTTGGAGGGCACAGGCTCACAGAGGTCTTCCAGATGAGCTTCAGCACTGCCAGGGAACCTGCTTCTGAGCCCTTCCTAGAAGGTATGTGCTCTCAGCACAGCCCCACGGCTCGACTCTGGATTGAGGAGACAGGGAAATGGCCCGTCGGAAGCACAGAGCTCAGCCAAGAGAAGCAGGCCTGGCAAGACAAGAGGGGGAGACGGTGCCTGTGCACCCAGCAGAGGTCCACGCCACCCACACTGCGTGCCAACGGAGCGCCAGTGAGGGATGAGACCAAACAAGAGAAGAAGCATTGGGAGAGGGCTGCTGGCTTCTGGCTGGGAGAAAGTTAGAACAAACCCCCAGGGATTGGGGACCACCTATCCATTGGACCATCAGCCGGCTCAGTGAGAGCGGGCGGGGGGCGAGGGGGTGGGGGATGGGGGGACAGGGTTTAGGTGCCATTGAATGGATTCCAGTCCGTGGCAGCCCTGCGCCAAACAGAAGGAAATGCAGCCGCTGAGGCTCTTGTCGCAGCCATGCATCAAGTATGCATCTCTTTTTCCACTGCCCCTCTATTTTACCCAGCACGACGTCCTTCTCCGTGAACTGGTCTCTCCGGACAGCGTGTCCAAACGATGCAAGAGGAAGCCTCGCCATCCTTGCCTCTGCGGTGGAGGCTGGGAAACCAGGCTGAGGCCTGTCTCCCCGGCTGTGGAGCTTGAAGCTCTGCCACTGGTCTTCCAGATGCCAGCAGGGTCAGCCATGGCGGACTGGTTTCAGCAGAGCTTCCAGAGTAAGTCAGACGAGGAAGAAAGACCTGGAGATCTATGTCTGAAACGTAGCCAGTGAAAACTCCATGGACTAGAGACTGCTATCCAAGATCATACTGACCTAGATGGCCCTGACTCCCCACCCCAGCTTGGAAGGCATGCAGGGTGCACAGTAGTCACCCCGAGGGACTCCAGCATCCTCATAATCCCGCATGACTGCGTGGGGCACAGGCTCACCATGGACTAGAGCTGTATCACCGGCCACCGCCAACAACATCAACCAACAGAGAGCAAGGAAGCCCAGCTTGAGCTAAGAGTCTCATCACCCTCACCCCAAGACCACCACTAAATCATACCAGATGCTTCCGAACCCTGAAAACCTTTCTGAGGAAAGGATCCAACCGTCTCAGAGAGCCCCGTTCCAGCAGCGCCCGGAAGCTTCAAGCCCAGAGCAGGCAGGAGTTCCAGTGGGCCCGGCGCGAACTCTTCCATGAGTGATTTCAACCTCCTGATCCACGTGTGGCATGTAAGCTTCCATCAACCCCCCAAACATGAGTGGCAGCCC
>NW_022111357.1:38161810-38179076 GCF_000313985.2 Echinops telfairi
GTGCGCATCTGTTAGGACAGGACAGGCCTTGTGGTTTGGAATCTGAAGGCAGGCTGCTTCCCTGTCCTGGTATCCTTTGAAATTCAGGACGGATGTAGAATATCAATATTGTCTCAATTTTCCATAATCTACGAGGAGACGTCAGCAAACCTTTCTGCCAAGGATTGTACAAGGATCATTAAAAGGAAAATGTCCATGGTAATTGTGCCTTTATGCATATTTCTTCACTCCAATATTCTATAGTGTAATAATGTTTCACATTTCTACAGAACTGTCTTTTCAGCATGTTTTTGCATTATGCTTAATTTCGCAAGAGTTTTTCAACCCCACATAACGACACAGTTCAATGCAAAATCAGATATAAATCTAGCTTAAGAGACTCTCAACAGGAATTTCATTTAAAACTGTAAATGTTAAAAGATTCTGGCTCTGATTTATGTGTGTGTGTGTGTGTGTTTCAAAAAGAGAGCTTAAACAGCCCCTTTAAACAATGGATGTCCATGAAATCGCATCTGCAACACTTCCTGATCTTCCAAGACCTGACCTCATCGTCTCTCAAAACAGGAACCACACTCACTACCTAATAGTTGATTCTGATTCACAGTGACCCTACAAGACAGAGTAGAGCTGTCTCTGTGGTTGTCCAGGATCATAAATCTTTAGAGCAGCAGAAAGTCTTGTCTTTCTCACACCCTCTGGGCCCTCTAAAAAGCAGCCGGCAAGGCACACTTGGCCTCGGTGTGCCAGCTCCCAGTCCATGCCAGGGCCTCTTGGAAGAAAGGCCGGGCGATCCATCTACTTCTGAGAAATCAGCCACTGAAAACCCCAGGAGCACACAGTTCTCAGACGCAGCTGGGGTGGCCAGGAGTCAGAGAGAACGCGATGCTCCCGGCTTGTTTGTGTAACATGAGCAACGAGTATCTGACACTGTCTCCGTCGCTGGCACAGGGGCAGCTTTTAAGGAGCCATTTTTCTGCTTCCTCTCATCTCCCTGCTCCTCAAGAAAAAAAACAAAAACTGGGGCACCACACCTGAGCCTTCCCTGTCCCTACTCCCATTTGTACCTGTCTTTAGAAAGAGCAGGCGAGTGATCAAGAGAGAGCCTTAAAGGCCTAGTTCTGGATTGGAGTTGGCCTTGGGCCTGGCTGTGTGCATGACCCTGCACGCTGAAAGGTAAAATGAGAAAACCCAATACCCATTTGCCTGCAAAACAGGGAGATGGCCAGGCGATGGGCAGGGCTGCGGGCTAGTTGGTGAAGAGCAGGCGAATGCCTTCTGGTGCTGTGGCCCGTGAATCCTGGATGGGATTCACTCCAGTCCTCAAAGAGACGTCCACGTCCATTGTCTCAGCACGGGGGCATGTTGGTGCTGGTGGTTTGTTTTGGTTTTGCTTGTAATGCAAATTATTTACACGGTGGACTTGCATGATTCCGGAGCACCTATTACAGTTTGTCATGTAAAACCATACCCAGGCAATGTCGCTGCAGTTGATCATATGCACGCCCGTGTTTAGACAACGTATAATACACAAATTATGTACATCGTGAAAACATCTCTCTGGCCCTGGCATGATGCTAGCAATAAGAGACAACACAGCCGCAGTAGATTAAATTGAAATATGCCGGCTGCTTCTGGAACGCCAAACTTTATTTTTAAATGCTCAAAGCTTTTTTTAAGAAATGTTGTTTTGTGGTGTGTTTGTTTGTTTTTTTAATTCACGGTGGGCATCCTTTTGAAACCCACCGTGTCTAAAATTTCACTGGTGAGGCGGAGCTATATTGAGTTACAAACCCACGCCCCTCACCAAAAAAAAAGAGAGAATGTGGCCAGGGTGCTACTGTAAAATCCACTTTTTCAAAGACCAGGGAGACATCCAAACCCTCTCGGAGGGCTGAACATTTTAAAAATATACACGGCAAAGCTTTAAAAGTCCCTGAATCCCTTCTCAAAAAAAAAAATTTTTTTTTGTCGCTGCAAATGGATGACACCCAACCCCAAGTGGTATCTGCAGGCTACCCGCCCCCAGGAAAGAAGCCATTGGAACGACTTGACTGTATCTTTCCAGGAAAGGAGATTATATATAGGACTGTGCTCACACCCCCAACTCCCTTATAGGCTACAGGCTTTCCTCCCACATGCCCGCGGCCCACGGAAAACGAAGGGAAAGAGATTAAATGGGTTTAAGCACTTGGGTACCTAATTGCCACAGATCTCGGCGCTGCATCTCCCTGCCTTTCAGAACTCGGGTTTCATACTTGAAAGCCATTTCCATTAGCCAAGTTGACACCTGCCAATTAGCTCCTTGCATTTTGCAGAATAAAACGCCCCTTGGGAAGAAATCACCCCATATACCTACACAGATTCCAAATACCTCCATTTGTTTCTCGGTGTTTCATTAAAACCGGGCCCTCACGTGTCTGTTCAGATGTGAGTGCGAGTGCTATGAATTCTACTTCAGACTCCTTTTGCAAAGGAGATCAGCAAGGGCCGCAGAGTCAATGAAGGACAAAAGGGTGTTTTTGATCAGAACAGTGGTCCCTTCTGGTCACCCTCCACCACTTGAAATGTGGGACGGTTGGCACCTTTCGGATGGAAGAAACGAGTTCTATCATTATCTTCGATGGTGGCGGTGATGCTGAAGGGAAAGGAGGGGAAGAGGGAGACGGCAACCACAGAGGGCCCTCCGTGCTAACCAGCCACTTAATTCTGAGTCGTGGCAACCACGGGTGTGGCAGGCGCTATAGCACTGCGCTCCAGAAGGTTTGCACTGGGGGCGGGGGGTGTTCCAGAAGCAGATGATCAGGGGTTTGGTTTGGTTTGAGGTACCTTTGGGCAGACTCGGAACCTCCGACCTTTCAGGCGCAAGGAGCTCATTAACTGTTTGTTCCACCCCGGTAATACTTCCGCATGCCAAGTTCCAACCGTGTCCTTCTGACAGAAGTGGATAAAGTAGTGACAGTGCTGAAACTCCCGAACGTTACCACCAGAATAGGTTGCCTCTGGGACTTGTCAGATAGTGTAGAGAGATGCCAGCATGGGTTCAGACCATCTGCATTGGGACCGAAACTAAATTTTCAAAATAACAGTAAGTACAGTGGAGTCCAGTGCGTGCACAGTGGAGTCTTTAGGGTGAAGAGTACTAATGTCCACGCCCGGAACAAAGGGCACCCGTGAGTGTGCAGATAGATGGATAAAACCAACCAACAAACAAAAACCCACTGCCAGGAAGTAAGTTCTGACCCACAGCAAACCCCCGGGAGAAAGTATACCTGCTCCTGGGATTTCCAAGACGATACATCTCCACAGGACCAGACAACGCTCTTCCAAGGAGCAACTAACTGGTAGGTTTGAACTGTCGACCTTCCATTTAGCAGCCTAATGCTTCCCCCGCTCTCCAAAAACTCCCTAATGAACAGATAGAGGGTTGGGCATATGGTCAGTAGATAAAATAGGATGTTAATTGTAGATGCACAATCTTGCTTGACATGATTGAACTATGGAGTGATATGATATCTAGAAAAGCTTCCAATAAAATGATGTTTTTCGTTGTAGATGCCAGTTGATGGCCATGTGGGTGTCACTGTTAACTTCCCTCAAGTTTCCTGTGGGGCCAAAGTGCTCGAAAGGAGAGAGAAGACATAAATCGACACCCAGTGTTTTCACGGAGTCCTTAGGGCATAGAGCTCCGTCATGCCTCTCCTATTAAACAGGTGCATAAGACTTCATTCCATGTGTGCAGCTGATGCACACGCTCCAGTCCCCCAGGGATGGATGGGGAGGCCACTTTGCAATGACACACAATGAACATCCCTGTAAATACAACTTTAACACTTATGATTACATTCCTCTGGGATAAATTCCTAGAAGTTGAGTCAAAAAGAAGATACATTTTTAGTTTTCATACATGATCATAACAGCTTACTCCTAAAAAACTCATTCACTTCCATCTGGTCAATGCTGACTCATAGCGACCCTACAGGACTCTGTAAACTGATCTCTGTAACTGGGTCGAACTGTCCCTTTGAATTTTCGAGGCTATAAATCATCCTTCTCCCAAGAAGTAGCATGGAGGTTCAAACGGTTAACCTTATGGTTAGCCGCCCAACGTCTCCCCCCACCAGAGCTCCCTGCCTAGCACCTACTGCTTATTGATTCTGTGCCAAACATCGCGGGGGGGCACCTGTCATGGAGTAGCTCATAGGAGAGTCCTCATAACCTGCTCAAGTTGGTATTGTTGTAGCCTCAGCCTGAGAAAACTGAATCATAGAGAGGTAAGTGACTTGCCCAAGATCTTACAGCCAGAAAGTGACAGTCTGCCTTCCGAGCCAATACTTCTAACCTTTAGGCTTACAAATGACAACCCAAAAGGTCAAACCAACATCGATTACCACCTCAGGTGTTTGAGAGTAGGAGGCCTGAGGGCGTAGTAGGTTCTGTGTTAGGCTGCTAATTACAAGGTCAGCGCTTGACATCGTCAGCTACTCCACAGGAGGAAGGTGAGGCTCCTTACTCCTGTCAAGAGGTACAGCCTCGGAAACCCACAGGAGCAGTTCTACTCTGTCCTCCGGGGTCGCTGAGTGTCAGAATCAACTCGATGGCAGTGAGTTTGGTTTGGCTGAATCGTGGAAAATTTCCCTAGGCTGTGTTGTTTATAAATAGATCTGAAACCCTATCCGTTTCCCCACAAAGCAGGAGAAGGCAAAACACCCTGCACAGAGAGAGCAGCATAGAGTGGGACAGGGGTATCCGTGTAGAACTGTGCTCCCTAGGGCGTTCAATGGCCGATTTTTTTGTTTTGTTTTGTTTTATGTAGATCACCAGGCCTTTCTTCCAAAGCACCTGTGAGCGCATTTGAACTTCCAACCTTTTTGTGAGCAACCGAGTCCAGTTAACCATTTACACCACCTAGGGCCCAGGAGAAAGTCTTAGGTTCTAGCTTAAAGTAGGATTGTCTCCCTGCGAATCTAACTGCCTCTCTGCGTGTATTCACTTCTGCATGTTACATGTAACACTGACATGTAAATACAACTACAAAACTCTCAACTTCTCTTCCCCTGT
Source organism: Echinops telfairi (assembly GCF_000313985.2). Taxonomy (NCBI): domain Eukaryota; kingdom Metazoa; phylum Chordata; class Mammalia; order Afrosoricida; family Tenrecidae; genus Echinops; species Echinops telfairi. Next base: position 38,166,869 of record NW_022111357.1, read on the forward strand.
GTGTTTGTTTGTTTAATTCTTTACTGTGAATTGAGTAGAGGTTGACAGAGGTCAGTCGGTTTTCCATTCATCGATTCCTACACATTCCGTCTCATGTCACTGGTTGCAATCCCTACATCGTAACTTCGATCATCCTGTTTCCTCCCTGCTTCCTACTTCTGCTCCTCCTTGTTTCCTCACCCTTCAGAAGCTCAATTTTCAGCCAAAAAACACACACAGGTCTGAAAGGAGAAGAGTCACACTGCTCTCAGGTGAGTGTTCCTCCCGAGTGTGACTGTAATCCTTTCAGACCTGTGTGTGTTTTGGCTGAAAATTGAGTCATGGGGACTGCTTTATTATGCCATGTAGTAATCTGATAGGCAAGGTTCTGCCCTTGTAATTGAATGTTATTAGAAATGTTCCCCTCTCATTATCCCCCATGGTCAACGTAAACAGTGCTCAATCATTTAAGAGTTCAATCTGTACAAATCAACAACTCATGGATTTTGATTCAGAGCCAGTCTATACTTGCATAACTTGCTTTTCTCAACAGGATGCTAATGTCTGTGCCATTGGGTAAATTAAAGACCTTATCAATAGAATTACCTTATCCCCCAGGGGGATGATGGATCATGCTCTTTTATCTTCCGCCTCCTCTTCTCTGAGTTTCCCATTTCCATCCCTCCTTCCTTCCTATCCCATCCGGTCCTGCCTTCAGAACTCTGTCTCCGGGCAAAGGCTGCCCTTTGGACCTTGAATGATTATTGATTCTAAGGCATGTGCGCTGCCCTAGTGTTACTGTTTGCCCCATAGACCTGTTTATTGTTTGACTGAAAGTTGAGCCACGAGGGTAAATTCAGTTGTAGGCTTGAAGGGCCAAAGCCTTGGGGGTTCCACCAGTCTCTATCCAACCAATAAGCCTGGTCTTTTATCATTGAGCCTTTTCCCCTGTTGTTCTCCTACTCTATCCAGGACTTCTAACATGATCCCTTTGGGCCGTTGGTAGTGGTAGCTGAGCACCATCTAGTTCTTCTGGTCTCAAGTTCCTAGAGGCTGGGGTTCCTGTGTTCATTAGTCCATTGGACTAATTGCTTCCAAGTGTCTTTGATTTTCTCCATTTTTTTTCTCCGTTCTTCTTTGCTCCAAGTGGGAGAAGTTAATAGTTTCACCCTAGGTGGGCACTTACAAGCTTGTAAGACTGTCAATTCTCCCCCAAAGTACGATCTACCACTTGCTCTTTGTGGACTGTGTTGTGCCTTTTGGCCTCGGTGCCCCCTGAGACTACGTCTAGGTTCCCAGGCCCAGCAATTCCTTCCCTTAGCTAGAGACAAGAAGTTGTCATGCTTGGCAAAGTGGATGGGCAGCAACAAAGAATAAGGCCCTCGGCAAGAGGACCGACCCAGAGGCTGAACAACGAGCTCCAACACAAGAACAATTGTGGATGACACAGGACCGGCAAGTGTTTCCTTCTGTGAGGCGTAGGGTTGCTATCCCGGCTCAGCCCACTCAAAGCCATCGCGTCAGTGCTGACTCAGCGTGACCCCTGTGAGTTTCTGACCCCGTAACTGATGACGAGAGTTAGAAAGCTTAGTCTTTCTCCCTGGTAGCTGCTGGTGGTTTCAAACTGATGCGGATCGCAGCCCAGCCAGTAACCGCTACCCCACCGGAGTGCCTCCACAGCACCTAACAAGCACAATACCAAGTTGTCATAACTTTGCCCTTGTACACTCTACTATCATGCTGGGTTCTATTTGCAGCATATGTAAATGCGTGTGTAAAAATATCCTCTGTCAAACCTTTATCAAGCTTCTGTTCCTCAACTAACACTCCCCAGCCCATGTCCCCGGATGCTTTCATGTAATCTCAAGCTCTCTCCCTCCATTAGTCTTGATCAGGCTGTGGCAAGTAGAAAGGACTGCGTGAATAAGCACACCGTCTCCCTCTCCACCATCTACTCGATTAATTCAAATAAATCTTTCGGCACTCTGTGATGTGCCAGTGGGATATTATTATCAACAACCTCAAAAGGTTCGGCTGTTTTATTACCTAAAACATTATAAATGATCCCATTACCAGCCTGATTAAAGAGTCTTCTTGTAGCAGGTTAAAGTAGCAGCCCCAAACTTTCAAGACCCCATTGAAACTCAGCCTCGATGCAATTAGCTTAAAACACACTATGGCCACAGCCACTAGAAATAGCCCTCTACAAATAACAGGCCGTCCACCTAGCTGACTCTCCCAGCACAATGAAACAGAAGTAATACTACTATTGTATGATTGTTGCTGTAGCAACACAAATAATGCAATTGATGCAGCTGGCTCACTTAGTGGAAACATAACAAATTACTCCCAGAAAGAGAAAAAAAAATGTGCTTGGAAAGACGAGCTAGAGGGGGAAAAAAACAAAAAACCTGAACAACTTCAAATGCAGTACCAATTATCTCCAACATTAGCAGAGTGGAATTAGGACAGTCGTTGAACCCAACCGAGCTGAGTTCGAATCGTGATTTCAGATTTTGCTGAATGACCTTGGGCAAATTATGGAGCATTTCTGAATGCCAGGATGCTCATCCACCCCGTCAGGAGCAACGTCATGACTTCCTAGGTGGTCATAAAGTGAATGTGAAAGTAGGTGAAGCCCCTGGCAGGCAGCCGCCTCTCCCTAAATGCGGTGCCCCACAAACACTATCATAACCATGCTGAGCTTGCCAACTGATCTTCATTTCGCAATTTTTATAGAGAATTGGGAATCTATCACATGTCCTCACATTTTCTCTTTTTGTGTATTTCTCGTTTCTCCGAGAAATATGTTCTTGTATTTTCAGTGAAAGTTTGCACAGCAAATTAGGTTCCTATGTGGCTATTTCTATACAAATTATTCGGTAGCATTAGTTACATTTTTCACAATGTGTCAACATTCTCTTTAATTACATCCTGGTTGTTCAATTTCCAGCCTGCTGGTTTCCCCTGGCCTCTTCTCTTCTCAGCTTTGCTTCAGTGTCACAGCTGGCCTTCTGGACTCAGAGATGGTCTTTTGTTAATGGAGCACCAGACTCGTGAGTAATAGCCTTTATTCTGCGTGCGACTCCATTATTTCGCTAACAGGTAACTAACTTCAGGGGATAGGTAGTTCCAGTCCAGAGTTTAATGAGCATCTCAGGGCCATAGTCTCAGGGAGTCCTGTAGTCTCAACATGTCCAATCCATGTGAGTTCTGGTCCATGGTGTTCCCCTCTTCCACCAGGCTCTACCTATCGTCACCCAGATCAGAACAGCTGGAAGTGGTAGCCGGGCACCATCTAGTTCTTTCCGTTTCACAGCAGATGGGGCTGTGGCTTGTGTAGGCTAGTCATCCTGTAAGACTTGGATACTTAATAGCTCTTTTGCTCCTGAGAAATAGAATAGAGACCAATCAATGCATTCTTTTTGTATCTTTCTTGACGATGAATGAGTTCGAGCTTTTCAAATGAGTAGAGAAAAATGTCATTAAAAACTTATGTGCCTTAAGGAACAAATATTGTGTGGTTCCACTTATATGAAATATCTAGGATAGGTAAATGTATAGGAACCAAACTCTATTTGTGGCTGTCAGAGACAGACAGGAAGAAGGGAAAAGGGAGAGTAGTGGTTTAAATATACAAAGCTTCTACGAAAAATGAGAGGAAAAAATGGAAATGGGTAAGAGTAATAAACAACATGGTAACAGTTAATCTGTACATGTAAAGAATGATGAAATGGCAAATGGTTGTTACATATAGATTTACTACAATAAAGAGAGAAAGATAAAAAAACAGATGTGCCCACCAAATATATTTTTCAAGTCTTGTTATAAGTTCAGCTGTTCAAACCCACCAGCTGCGCCATGGAAGAAAGATGAGGCTGTTTATTCCTATAAAGAAGTAAAGTCTCGGAAACCCAAAGAGGCAGTTCTATTCTGTCCTATGGGGCCACTATGGGTCAGAAGCGACTCCGTGGTAGTCCGTTATTTTTAGTATAACTATGCTCAATTTCCTCATGTTAATGTTTTTCCGAATAAAGAATTGTCGATCGCAATGAAGCTCTGTGTACCCCGCCCAATCTCTTTCTCCTCCTTCTCTCTAAATCAAAGCCTTAGTTGGATTTCCATCAATTCCTCAAGTCTTGGGTTTTCCAAGTCCTTCAGTGCACCTTGGACTTCTTCTTTGGTACCATTGATCATTTGCTTCCCCTTGAAAGGACTGTCTGTTGACCAGTCCTGTTTGGTTCAAATTCTTTGGATGTATTCTGCATAGTTCAAGTTTTGCCCACAGACTCTTGCAGCTCAAGGCTTGAATCTTTCCTTCGGTTCCCTCGGCTTGAGAAATGCCAAGCATGCTCTCCTCTTGTGATGAACTCCAAGTCTTTGTACAGTTCACTATACTACTTTGTCTCCTCAAGCTGCCCTTTAAAATGCTCTGGCAGCTCTTTAACTTCACCACTTCCCCTGTTCACTTTAGCTACTTTGTGTTTAAGAACAAGCTCCAGAGTTTCTTCTGACATTCATGTTGGTCTTTTATGTCTTTCCTCTCTTTAATGACCTATTGTTTTCTTCATGTCCTTGATGGCTGGTTAGGGCTCAATGCAAAAAATCTACTCTTGAGTTGGTCTCTAAATTCAGGTAGGACCTAATCAAGGTCATGGACTTGCTTTTTCATTGTAAGTTAGGCGGGAGTTTGCATTTCAAATCATCAACTTGGTATTCAACAGTTTAACTACTAATCAACAGGCCACCCCCCACCCACCCCCAATCGTCTGCCCTCCCATAGCCTTGATTTCTCTTCTTCTTGTGAACGTCCATTTTCCACTTCACCCAAGTTATCACCTATCAACCATCTGTTGTTGTTGTTGTTGTTGTTGTTGTTGTTAGGTGCCATCGAGTTGGTCCTAACCCATAGCAACCTTCAGCACAACAAAACAAAACACTACCCAGTTCTTTGCCATCCTCACAATTGTTTCTATGCTGAGCCCATTGTTGCAGCCACTGGGTCCATCTATCTCCGTGAGGGCCTCCTCTTTCTCACACCTCTCTACTTTACCAAGCATGATGTCCTTCTCCAGGGACTGGTCTCTCCAGACAACATGTTGAAAGTATGTAAGGTGAAGTCTCACCATCCTTGCTCTGCCGTTCTTATTCCAAAGCAGATTAGTTTGTCCTTTTCGCAGTCCATGGTACTTTCAATATTCTCCGCCACCACATTTGAAATGCATCTGTTTGTCTTCGGTTTTCTTTATTCAATGTCTAACCTTCACATGCATAGGAGGCAATTGAACATACCATGGCTTGGGTCAGGTGCACCTTAGTCCTCAAAGTCACATACTTGGTTTTGTTTTTTAATACTCTAAAGAAGTTTTTGTAGCAGATTTGCCTAATGCAACTCATCTCTTGATCTCTTTACTGATGCTTCCATGAACATTGATTGTGGATCTAAGTAAGACAAAATCCTGAACAACTTCAATCTTTTCTCCCTTTATCATGATGCTACCTATTGTCCCGGTGGTGGGATTGGGGTCTTCTGTATATTTCGGTGTAGTCCACCCTGAAGGCTGCAATCCTTGATCTTCATCAGCAAGTGCTTCAATTCATTCTCACTTTCAACAAACAAGGTTGTGTCATCTGCATACCACAGGTTATTAATATGGTTTCCTCCAATCCTGATGCCACATTCTTTTTCATAAAAGCCAGCTTCTCTGATGATTTGCTCAGCATACAGATTGAACAAGTATGGTGAGAGGATGCAACCCTGTCGCACACCTCTCCTGATTTTAGGCCATGCAGCATTCCCTTGTTGCATCTGCACAACTGCCTCTTGATCCATGGACAAGTTCCGCAGGAACACAATGAAGTGTTCTGGAATTCCCATTCTTTTCAAGGTTATCCATAATTTTTTATGATCTGCACAGTCAAATGCCTTGGCATAGTCAATAAAACACAAGTAAACATCTCTCTAGTATGTTCTGCTTTCAGTCCCGTCTGACATCAATAATATCCCCTGTTCCATGTACTCCTCCCAATCTGGCCTGACCCTCTGGCAGCTCCCTGTTGATGTGCTGCTGCAACCATTGTTAGATGATCATCAGCACAACTTTACTGGCATGTGATGTTGGTGATGTTGTTCTATAATGTGAGCATTCTGTTGGGCCACCTTTCTTTGGAATGGGCAGTTGACCAAGGAGCTGTCTGACATAGATGAGTGCTTCCAATGCTTCATCAGCTTGTTGAAAGATTTCAATTGGTGTTCCATCACTTCCTGATGCCTTGCTTTGGGCTAATGCTCTCAGTGCAGCTTGAACTTCCTCCTTCAGCATCACTGGTTCTGGCTCCTATGCTCCCTCCTGGAAGGGTGGGATGTCCACCAGTTCCTTTTGGAACAGTGAGTCTGTGTCTTCTTTCCCTCTTCTTTTGATGCCTCCCACAACATTCAATATTTGGCCCATAGAATTTTTCAACATTACAACTTGGGGCTCGAATTTTTAAGTTTGTTGAGTGTGTTCTTACCTTTTGGCTTTTTCATTCCAGGTCTTTGCACATTTCATCATAATATTTGGCCTTGTCTCCTCAAGCTGCCCTTTGAAATGCTCTGTTCGACTCCTTGACTTCATCCTTTCTCCCATTGGCTTCAGCTGCTCTACAACGAAGAGCTAGTTTCAGAGTCTCTTCTGACGTCCACTTTGATCTTTTCTTTCTTTCCTGTCTTTTTAAGGATCTCTCGCATGCTTCATGAATGACAGTCTTGATATCTTCTTACAGCTCATCGGATCTTCTGTCATTAGTGCCCAGTGAGTCAACTCGGTCCCTGAGAGCTTCTCACAATCCAGGTGGGACCGACTCAAGGTCGTATTGTGGCTCCTGTGGACTTGTTTTTTCTTCAGCTTTATCCTGGCCTTACGTGGGAGCAATTCATAGTCTGTTGCACAGTCAGCCCCTGGCCTGGTTTCAGCTGCTGAGACTGAGCTTCTCCTCCGTCTCTTCCCACAGATGTAGACAATTTGATTTCTGTGTGTTCCATCTGGAGAAGTCCATGTGTATAGTTGCCATTGGTGTTGTTCAAAAAAGGTATGTGCTGTGAACAAGTCCTTGGTTGTGCAAAACTCTGTTATGAGCTCTCCAGCTTCATTTCTATCAACAAGTGCATATTTTCCAACAACTGTTCTGTGGTAGTTACATAATCATTGTCAGTTTGAGACTTAAGAGTGAATGGGGTGAAGTCTAGCCTGTCAATCCAGTCACAGCTTGGTGACCTCATTTGGAGGTGCTAATGAGACAAATAACTTGCTGGAGGTGGGACACATGCTCATTCCCTGCAAGACATTCCTGCAGAGAAGACACATGGAGCCACACTAGAGCCCTGGAGCAAAAGGACCTCAGTGCCAGCACTGAGATGCTTCAACTGCCACTGGATCCACAAGACTTTCCACTCACTGGCCTGTGGTCTTCCTACATTCAGCATCATTGCATGAGTTGTGTGAGTCTTAAAAGGAATTTATAAATAGGTATTGGACATATGGGCTAATATTGGACTTATGAACTTGACCTGGACTGGGTTGGCATGTTTTCTCAATATTCAACTGCTCTTGTATATAAAGCTCTTTCTTATACACATATAAGTGTCTCTATGAACTTGTTTCTCTAACCTACCCAGACTAACACATGTTCCTTCCTCGTTGTTTCCAATTTTTACATTCCAATCACCAATCATTATCAATGCATCTTGACTGAATGTTTGATCAATCAACCGTCTAATCTATTGCATTATCATCCCTGCCTTACCCTCCCCACTTTGTCAACCTCTAAAATCTGTTCCCTTTGGTATGAAAGTCCTTATCTTGGATTTTTCCTTTATAATAGTCATCTTATATAATATTTGTTCTTTAGTGATTGGATAATTTCACTCCACATAACATTCCCCAACTCCATCCAGGCCGTGAGGTGCTTTGTGGTTTCATCGTTGTTTTTCACTGATGCGTAGTATCCCATTGTGTGTGTGCACCAAGTTCCTTTACTCATTCTTCTACGGAGAGAGATTTAGGTTGTTTCCATCTTCTTGCTGTTGCGAACAGTGCTGCGATGAACATGGCTGCACATTCATCTGTTCATGTTACGACTCTTGCTTCTTTAGGGTATATATACGCAGCAGAGGGATTGCTGGATCCTGTGGAATTCTGTTCTCAGTTGTTTGAGATAGCGCCAGGTTGCTTTCCACCGTGGCTGTACATATCTATAGTTCCACTAGCAATGTATGAGGCTTCCAATCTCCCTGCAGCCTTTCCAGTACTGGTAATTTCCTGGGTGTTTGTTTGTTTTACTGGGCTGTTAGTGTCGGGGCCAGGTGGTAGCTCACTGTTGCTTTGATTTACATCTCTCAGGCGGCTAGAATGGTGATCATTTCTCCATGTTTGTTGTCCGTTTGGATTCCATCTTTGGTGAATAGTCTGTTCGTGGCCTTTGCCCATGTTTTAATTGGGTTATTCATCTTTCTCTTATTAAAGTGTTACCCTTTTCTATAGATTTTAGAGATTAGTCCTTTGTCCATTGTGTTGCTGTCAATGGTTTCCCCCTCTGTCGGTTCCCTGTTTGCTCTTTCGATGGAGCCTTTTGATGCACAGCGGGTCTTAATGTAGTAGGCCCAGGGACTTGTTCTCATTTTCCTCAGCTTCAACCTGAACTTGCAGGTGAACAATCGATGGTCTGTTCCACCTGGCCTTGTTCTGACTGATGGCATTTAGCTTCTTCATTGCCTTTTCCCACAAATGTAGTTGATTTGATTCCTGTGTATTCCACCCACTGAAGTTCACTTGTAAAGTCACCATTTTTGTTGTTAAAAACAGGTCTTTCCAGGAAATACGTCATTGGTTTTGCAAAATTGTGTCATATGATCTCTGGCATCATTTCTATCACCAAGGTCATATTTCCTAATTGCTGATCCAACTTTGCACTCCAGTCACCAGTAATGATCAATGCATCTTGATTGTACGTTTGATTAATTTTGGATTAACTGGTCTCCTTTGTATATGTATAAATAACATCCTACCACTGAAAGTGTTGTATTTCAGGATAGATCTTGAATTGTTCTTTTACTGTATAGTACATTTCTCCTTATAACTTGCTTTACCTCTCTGCAAATCTCCAGTTCACTGGTTGGTTGGTTGGTTTTTTATTAAAAGATCATTTTATTGGGGGCTCTTTAACTCTTATAACAATCGATACATCAATTGTATGAAGCATATTTGTACATATGTTGCCATCATTATTTTCTACGCATTTACTTTCTACTGAGCCTTTGGTGTCAGCTCCTCTTCCCACCCCCCGCCCCCCCCACATAACTGATTTTAATCTCTGTACAAATAAATACATACGATTGTTTATTCATTTTAACTGTCATAAAGGAACTGCGGTGGCACTGTGAGCATGCATGGGGCTGTTAATCCCAAAGTCAGCAGTTCTAACCCACCAGCCACTCCCCAGGACAAGGATGGGGCTTTCTGATTCTGTAAACACTCACAGTCTCTAAAATGCAGAGTGGTGGGTCTACTGTGTCCTATAGGGTCCCTACAAGGCAGGCTCAACGAGGTGGCAGTGAGTTTGAGTTTCCTTCAATACTATATATTGCATTTCATGAGTATGCCACCATTTACCATGCATGCTACAATGGTGACTATTTAGATTGTTTCCAGATATTTAATATTTTAAACAATGCTACAATAAACATTCTTACACAATGAACTTCTGGTACAGTAGCATCTCTTAAGCAGTGGTTCTCAAAGCATACTCCACCGCTCCTTAAAGCATCCCCAAGACCCTTTTGTGAAGACCATGACATCAAAACTATCTAAGATACTAAGAAGTTATCTGCTGTTTTCACAGTGGAGACATTTGGACTGTGGAAACAAAAGCAAAGGCAGATGAAGCTTCTGGTGACTTAGCACAAAGCAAAGGGATCAGCAACAAGCTGTTCTAATCATCTCATTGCATTCTCCACCACCATGCACTTACAGAAACACACACACACACACACACACACACACACACACACACACAGACAATTGCCAGTTTTGCTTAAGAGTTCCTTGGTGGGGTGCTATGAAGATTTATTTTATTATGCCTCAACCTTTGATTGAATGTCTTCCCCATATTCGGCTTCACAAAACAGGAAGCATGGATGAAGCACTTGGACTGCAAGCTGGAGTAGGCTTGTCGTGAAGGGAAGCATGTGTTTAAGTTTAAGTTTCAAGCTAAACTAGCCATTTTTTCCATGGAAAACCAAGAATAACTGGAATAACATGGAAAACCAAGAATAACTGGAATAACATGGAAAACCAAGAATAACTGACGAACCAATTATGGTAATCCTGACTTGGGCACTTGGCCAGCTTCTATATACAGCCAAGATGAGGTTACAATGATCCACGTAGTCCGCTCCCCCTACCCCCCACCCCCTGAAGGAACTAAAAACTGGACAAGATCCATGAAGCACCAGCTCTCTAGACACTGCACAGAAGGCAATGCAGGACAATGGCAACGACAGGGGGAGCAAGCATGATGAGCCCTACAGTTGTCCCAGCTGACCTGCTCGAGGAAGTTTCCAGGCCACACTGCAGGGAGGGGAGTCTAGGCAGCGGCGAGCAGTCTCCCTATCTTGAGGATGACACTGGGAATCAAACAAGGTCAAGATAGCTTGAGGTGACAAGCCAGAGACCAGAGAGGCTAGAACTGTACAGAGAGCCCCAGGGTGAACAGAGGATTCACCTCAAATATTCAAATACATGCAGATCTGAGCATGTGTTGAAGGCAACCCTCTCAGTCTCAGGAAAAAAAACACTTGCAAAGGTTTGTAGGAGGAACCAGTGACGCTCACACTCAGACCTGCTCACACTCAGGGTCAGAACAGCGACAACTCCCAAAAGCCGTCATATGCGGAGCCTGGGGTAAAGCACTCGCTGGGGTTGGACCTCAGTCAGAGGGAAAAACCAGCCATCAACTCAATGCTTCTTTAAAGCCACCTCACAAAGTGTGGCAGCAGGACCTGAAGGATCCAACTGTTTCCAAACAACATAACCAGGCTCCAGAGCATAATCTAAGTATATTTATAGAAACACAAAAATACGCAGTCCCCAACTAGGGGACTAATGTGTAGAATCAACTTTAAAATGTCCAAGCATGCAAAGAAAAAGACTTCAAAATGTAAACAGAAGAAAATGAAATCGGGCAAACATGAACCAGGAATTTCACAGCGAATGGAATTTGTAAACAAGAAGATTGAACATCTTCAGGAGAAGCACAGACATATTTAAAAGACCCAGGTAAAACTTCTGGAGATAGAAACTGCAATGGGTAAAACGAAAAACACCCTGGATAGGACTCATGGAAAATTAGACACATCGCCATACAAAATGTTGCAAAGCACACACAGAAGGCTTCAAAGTTCCTGGACATTTCCCATTATACTTTCATCCCATTTTTTATAAACTTGAAGACAGACATCCAAATGAAACAGAGGACAAAAAGAAAAACAATACTAAGAGTATCAGCAACAACTTCCAGAACCCGAACATATACATAACTAAGTTCCCAAAGGAAGGAGTACTGAAAATATATTTGAAGAAACAATGGTCCAAAATTGTCCAAGTTTGATGAAAACAGTAAACCCTCAGAGCCAAGAACCTCAGCAAGCCCCTGTACAAGAAGCAGGAGCACACTGAGAAACTGACCTGTTCTATAAGCCTTCGCCCAATTCACAATACAAAGTCTTCCAAGAAAAGAAAACTTCACCAAAGCACATCCTACTCAAGTTGGTTCAAACCAGTGGTAAAGAGAAAGTCCTAAAAGCAGCCACAAAAAAGGACATTTTATATACAGAGAAACAAGGATTTGAATGACTACAGCTATCAGAAGACGTCTTTAAAGTACTAAAAGGAAAAGACTAAGAAAAAAAACTGCTTGTGTGCAATTCTTCACCCTGTGAAAATATCTTGCAAAACCAAAGGCTATTTGTCACAGTATTATTCTTTTTTTTGTTTTGTTTTGTTTTTTAATCATCTTATTAGGGGCTCATGGAACTCTTATCACAACCATACATACATCAATTGTGTAAAGCACATTTGTACATTCATTGCCCTCATCATTCTCAAAATATTTGCTCTCCACTTAAGCCCCTGGCATCAGGTCCTCGTTTTTCCCCTCCCTCCCCTCTCACACCTCCCTCATGAGCCCTTGA
>NW_022111357.1:38179657-38206208 GCF_000313985.2 Echinops telfairi
TGATTGAACTATGGAATGATTTGATAAAGGTATTAATCCGAATTAATTTTTTAAAATTTAAAGAATTTCATTTAGCTAGATCCATAATCAAAGCCCAGGGAAACAGCAGTCCAGAAATCAAAATAGCACTGGGCAAATCTGCTGCAAAATATCTCTTTAACGTATTAAAAAGCAAAGATGCCACCATTGGGACTAAGGTGATGTCTCCATGCATAAAATGGACAGAATTATCTCTGCTCTGCTGAGCAAATCATCAGAGAGCACGGATTATATGAAGAATAATGCCACGTCAAGATTGGAGGAAGGCTTATTAACAGCCTGCGATAGGCAGATGACACAACCTTGCTTGCTGAAAGTGAGGAGGAACTGAAGCACTTACTGATGAAGATCAAGGATTGGAGCCTTCAGTATGGATTACAATGCAATGTCAAGAAGACCAGAATCCTCACAACTGGACCGGTAGGTAACATCATGATAAATGGAGGAAAGGTTGAAGTTGTCAAGGATTTTGTCTTACTTGGCTCTTCAATCGATGATCATGGTAGCAGCAGTCAAGAGATCAGAAGACATATTACATTAGGTAAATCTGATGCACAAGACCTCTTTAGAGTATTGAAAAACAGCAATATTACTTTGAGGACTAAGGTGAGCCTGACCCAAGACCTGGTATATTCTCTATTGCATCATATGCATGTGGAAGTTTGATACTGAATAAAGAAGACCATAGAAGAATAGATGCATTTGAATTGCGGTGCTGGAAAAGAATATTGAAAGTACCACATGAACTGCTAAAAGGACACACCGATCGGTCTTGGAAGAAGTAAGGCCAGAGGGCTTCTTGGGAGCAGGATGTTAAGACTTCGTCTTACTTACTTTGGACATGTTGTCGGAGAGACCAGTCCCTGGAGAAGGACATCGTGTTCGGTAAAGTGGAGGGGTGGTGTAAAAAGGAAGGCTTTCTACGAGATGGGTTAACACAGTGGCTGCATCAATGGGCTCGGGCACGGGGACAATTGGGAGCATGGGGCAGGGCCATTCAGAGTTTCACTCTGCCCTGCAAAGGGCCACTATGGGTCGGAGCCGACTTGATGGCACCTAACAACGACAACATCCCTAGCCTTATACTTGACCCAACCTCTGGTGTTTTCAATCACTTCATAAACATGCAAAGCTGGACAGTGAATAAAAGAGACTGACAAAGAACTTTGGCCTCAGAATCGGGGTGTTGGTGACGAAGACTGAGTGTCCCATGGGTTGCGAGAAGAACAAACAAGTCTTCCCACAAAGAAACATAGTGTGGACGCTCCTTAGAAGTGAGGATGGGGGTGCAGTTCTACTCGGTGGTAAGTTAGAATCCACGCCACACGAGTGTTTTATTTTCATTTAAACAGATCGCCCAAACACTGTTAAGATGGTAGTGAGGGAGGGCTCAAGCAGAAAGCAAATGTTTTGATGGCAACAAATGTACAAATGTACTTGACACAATGGATGGATGGAGGGATTGTGATAAGAATTGTACAAGCCCCAAATAAAATTATTTTTAAAATTAAAAAAAAAAAAAGAAGTGAGACATGTCCTCACATACTTTGGGCATCAGGAGGGATCATCCCTGGAGAAGGGTATCAGAGGAAACCCTTACGGGGATGAATTGACACATGGTTGCAATAATGGGCTCAAACACAGCAACTGGGAGACTGGTCAGACCCAGGCAATATTTATTCCTAATGAGCCTAAGGTCTCGATGAGTCAGAATCCACTCTGTGGTGGCTCGTATCAATAACCTATGCTAGGCATTTTTTTGAGTTTTTATATTTTTTAATTGTTTTATTAGGACTCATACAACCCTTATCACAATCCATACATACATCCATTGTGTAAAGCACATTTGTACATTCATTGCCCTCATCCTTCTCAAAATATTTGCTCTCCACTCAAGCCCCTGGCATCAGCTCCTCATTTTTCCCCTCCCTCCCCACTCCCCTTCCCTCATGAACCCTTGATAATTTATAAATTATTATTTTGTCATGTCTTGCCCTGTCCGACATCTCCCTTCACCCACTTTTCTGTTGTCCATCCCCCAGGGAGGAGGTCACATGTAGATCCTTGTCATCAGTTCCCCATTTCTACCCCACCCTCCCTCCACCCTCCCGGCATCGCCACTCTCACCACTGGTCCTGAAGAAGTCATCTGTCCTGGATCCCCTGTATTTCCAGTTCCTATCTGTACCAATGTACATCCTCTGGTCTAGCCAGATTTGTAAGGTAGAATTGGGATCATGATAGTGGTGGGGAGGAAGCATTTAGGAACTAGAGGAAAGCTGTATTTTTCATCTTTGCTACATGGCACCCTGACTGGCTCGTCTCCTCCCTGAGACCCTTCTGTAAGGGGATATCCCGTGGCCTACAAATGGGCTTTGGCTAGGCATTATATTCAAATTTACATTTTTATAATATTCCAGCATCCTTGGCGGATAAAAATTAGTCCCGTGGTATGGATAAAAGGGGCCCTGCTGTCGGTATCGGGTAAGCAGGGCACGGCTAACCACAAGTGTGGCAGTTCAAACCCACCAGCCTCTCCATAAGAGATAAAGGAGCTATCTGCTGCCGTGGAGATTTACAGCTGTAGAAATCCTATATCGGTTTGCTTGATGACAGTGGGTTTGAGTTTAGGGGTTGGTGACGCAGTGGTTAAGTGGTCAATTATTAACCCACAGGTCAGTAGTTCAAGCCCACCAGTCACACGGCAAGAGAAAGATGTGGCAGACAACTTCCATAAAGATTGCTGGTTGTTGTCAAGTTGTCGAGACTCATTGCGACTCTATGCACAGCAGAGCCTGCGACTGCCCAGTCCCACACCAGCCTCACAATTGTTATGTCGAGCCCATTGCTGCAGCCACTGTGTCTGTTCAGCTTGTCAAGGGTTTTCTGTTTCTCTGCCCCTCTATGAATGATGCCCTCCAAGAATGATGTCCTCCTCCGGGGACTGGCTTCTCCTGACGGAATGTCCAAAGGAGATGAGACAAAATCTCGCCAGCCTTGCCGCTAAGGAGCAGTCTGGCTGTATTTCTTGCAAGACAGATGTGTTGGTCCTCTGGGCGGCCCATGGTACTTTATTCTTTACCACCGCCGTAAGGAGAAGGTGCCGATTCTTCTTTCACCTTCCTTATTCAACGTCCACAAAGATTACATGGAAATCCCTACAGGACAGTTCTACTGTCCCCGAGGGCAGCTGTCAGCTGGAATCGGCTTGATGGCAACAGTTTGGGGGTTGCTTATTATGGAGAAGGTAACAAGGTTGAAACTCGTTCCCCTAGAACAGTGGCTCTCCACCTTCCTCCTGCCGCGACCCTTTCATACAGTTCCTCCTATTGTGGTGACCCCCAACCAGAACATTATTTTTGTTGCTACTTCATCACTGTCATTTTGCTACTGTTATGAATTGGGCGACCCCTGTGAAAGGGTCGTTCAACCCCCAAAGGGGTCATGACCCACAAGTTGAGAACCGCTGCCCTAGAGGGAGAGGGAGTTGGGGCTTGAATCTAGTTCTGTTTCCAAACCTATAATCCAGCCTCCTTTCAGATTCCTCTGAACCAGAGCCGTATCATCCATGATCCTGTCACTCCGCTCTATGCCAACACGTCCCACGGCCCCGTGTGTTTTCCTCTCTCTGCTCGGTTAGGACACAAACTCCACGGTTGGGGGGGCTTTGGTCTGTCCTCCTGGGCCCCAGGGTTTAGGAGCAGCGTCTGGCACATCATAGCAGACAATCAATACATATTTGCTAAATAGGTGAATGGATGAACAAAGAAATGACTCATAATGATAATAGACAATTCTGTAATCTGTGGCACTTAGAGCTCAAGTTGCATTAGCATTTGTTTTCATCCTCATCAGTGTTTTTAATAAAAGCGATTCTATAGGATTTCACCTATGCATGCAAAATAGCCATACAGTGTATAAGATCAGGGATAAATCTCCCCATCCTCTGGGTGAAGAAATCAAGCTCTTTGTGGTTGGTCAAGCTTGGTCCTACAGGCATCTAGAGAAGCGTAATGCTTGTCCCCAGACTTCGGGGCAGAGAGCTTTATGTAGTACGATTGGGAAGAGGTTGGGGTATGCATTCTCTGCTACGGGAAGCGGTAAACCAAAAAAATAACCCAAACTCACTGCCGTCGAGTCAATTCCACCCCACTGGGACCCTGGAGGACAAAGTAGAAGTAGCCCTGCGGGTTTCTGAGACCGTCAGTATTCCAGGGAGCAGAACATCTCATGTTGTGTCTCCCTTGAAATGCCAGTGGGTTCGAATCGCAAACCTTGCCGTTACCTGCCCAACCAACAGTCCACGACAAAATCAGGGTTCCTTAGGAGAGGTGGTACACAGAAGGAACTGTGAAGTGGCCAATGAGTCTTCAATATGTTTTTGGTTATTTAAAGTTATTTTTTAAATGTCAACCTCAGCATACTTTGAGGGCCTGGTCAAAAGAGCCAGACTGGACGTCCATTCACCTCCGAGAGCAGCAACACTGAGCACGTGCAGCTAAGGGGAGGCCACCAGCGAGAGACGGGTGCTCCAGAGCGTTCAGAGTGGCCAAGAATTAGAGTAGTCCGCGACAAGGCCACAGACAAGAAGAAACCTAGAAGCAAGACATAAATTCACGGACAAGAGCAAGAAGGACCAGGCACCGGAAATCCAACATTCACTCCTGAGGCTCTGCCTTGAAAGGAGGCAGTCTCTTAAACTGGGGGGGCCAGGGAGCTGAGTGTGTGTGGCACTTCTTGTGGTCCTATGCTGCGGTTTTCTGGCTGCAGGTCCACTCTGACCACCAGCTCTAGCACCCAGAGATTCACTGGCACGACTCTCTGCTCCAAAAGTGATACAAGGTCATGCCTGAAAGCTACCGCACTGCTTGCTGGTCCACATCACACACCTTCCTCTCAGGCTCCGCTGCTGCCATAAAACTTGGACCAAGAAGAGTGTCAGGAAGAAATATGGTAAAGAGTATTTCTGGTTGGCAGTAAATGCACATCTAGGCATTACTACCGAAGGGAACAAATAAAAAATCTAAAGGTCTTTGTATCCATGCCCAACCTCCCTAACTATCTTAAACAGATGGCAGCAGCCCACATTAAAGATTTGCCGGAATCTCCCTTCGTGCCTATTGTCAGGACTGAATCAAACCCACAATCTCCCAGCTTCACTGCAGGGGCCTTGTCTGTTTCCCCCCTCTGTCCATCAGCCAGGACACCTTAGCCAGTTTCTATCTTCTGACATTTGGCTCAGGTTCAAATACCATCAGCCCCAGAGTCCCCCATCTACCACCATTTAAACCCCCAAGCTGCTGAGCACACTGGAAATCCGATCCCACCAGGGAATGGAGACTGAGAGACGGGATAAGGAACTGTAGCCCAGCTTACCCTGGTCTCTAGGCGACTGAAACACAGGCCTGGGGTTCGATCTGTCCTCTTCCCTCCGGGCCCTCGGCCTTCCAGGAGTCGTGTTTTCAGACTTAGACCTTAATTGCCAATATTTAGATGCAGCGCATATACTGCTATTGATCCTCAAAGGAGCCTTTTAATATTGATAGTCATAACATCATCACAGATTTCAGCAGCTAGAGAATGAGCTTCAGAAACAATATGAGATAGGATTTTTTGGTTTTGTTTTATTTTGTTTTGCAACTTTAGCCCCTAGAAGTGAGAAAGAACACGTGGTGGCAATGACTCTTCTTCAACTGTTGGCCCACCCTTCTCGAGCCATCAAAGGAGGCTGAGAAACTCCCTGAAGTGTGAATCTTCATCGCGGGACCAAGTGGCCGCCCCAGGCCTGGCATGCCTACCACTTCTCAGGAAACCACCTGTGTTCTGTGCTAGGTGGGGCCGCCATGAATCTGAGCCAACTCCACGGCACCTATGATCAATAACAGCATCGCCCATGAAGAAATCGGAAGCCTTTTAAAACTAATTACCGTATACACTCGAGTATACGCCGGCCCGAATATCAGCCGAGGCACCTCATTTTACCACCAAAACTGCATTAAAAATGTGCTGGAAAACTTGGCTGAGACCGATTATATACAATAGAGTCTTAATCGATTCTGAATTCCTACCAGAGGGTCCACAACCAAGCAAGAAATATAGAACCTCTGCCCAGAGCCATTTATCTTCCCCACCTCTGGTCTACCTGACTCATGCATGGCTGCATGGGGCCGTACCATATATCATATACCTACCTCGCTACCAATATAAGCCTGACTAAGTCCACGAATCTTCACGGAGATGGGTCCACCTGTTAGCAGGTATGCCTCTTTCCTCTGGGCCCCACCCACCTCCCTGCCTCCAATCCCTTGCACACACAATGATGGCAGATTTCAGTTCCAGGGCCGTGCCCACATGGCCCCTTCCTCACCTGTTCTTGTCCAAATCTTAATCGTGCCTTGCCCACAACCCCACCCCAAAGTCTTCCCTGGCCATGACCCTCCTTGTTCAACCCTCACTTCCAAAGTGGGTATGAGATGTCTGCTGTATGTATGTCTGTCAAATCCTTTCCACGTCAGTGAACGCAATCCAAGCCAAGCCATGCTCACTGCCATCAAGCAGATTTTGATTCATCGTGACCCTATGGGACAGAGTAGAACTGCCCCTGTGGGTTTCGGAGACTATGATGCTTTGCAAGAGTAAAAAGAGTTATCTGGTTTCCAACTGCCTTGTGGAGAGTCGCTCAAAGCCTACCTCACAATGCCACTAAGGTTGCTAAACTCAGCCCTGTTCCTTGAAATCACGTTTGGTTCCCCGACTCCCCCACTCCCCTAGGAGCATCCTGAAGGTTGAAGTAATGTCAATGATTTGGGCATCTCCATGACGCCTAGCCCAACTGCCCGTCACATAGAAACACTCAATGGCTGTAGCTCTGCCCACCCTCCCAAGCCTCCCTCTCCCCCGACAAGGCTGACAAGATGGGCCCCAGAACAGATGGACCCGTCGCCAACCCAATATCCCCCCTGCTCCCTCCCAGGCTCTGCAGCCCTTTCATTTCAGACCCGAGCTCTGCATCTGTGCACCCTGGAGATTTGAGCATTCCCTCCTCTCTGCAGTACCGCTTCACGACCAGGGCCCCCAGGCCACCCGAGCCAGCTCTCGGGTCCTGCGGCATCAACTCCCACAGGGGGGAAACAGCATTGCATTCAGATCAGCTTCCTCGGCAATAGGTCAGGCTTCCAGAAGCCTCCCCCAAACGCTGATTAATGGGCAGGAGCGGCTCTTGCACATCTCATTACGCACATAGCTGCAATGAAACCATCTTTGCTTTACAGTTTTGTGCAGGACATAAAAGTGGGAAATATCCCAGCCTTCAGAGGGAACAGGCTATGAATATTGAAGCAGCCCTGGGTTATTAATCCAGCACCATTAGTCTTGGGGAGTCACCCTGGCACTGACCCCCTAGAAGGAAATTTCTCTTGCTGTCCATTTCTCATTTCAAATTATCCACATAGCCACCGTACCGACCACCTGTGAATTATTTGATATTTTGGAGAGGAAAGTAAACAATATAAAAAATCAGCAGAACGTAGGGGATCTATAAATTCTTAGCAAGTTGTTTTCAGAGTGAGGGAAGCTGATTCATATGGCACTTTACTTCCCAGGACTAATTTAGTTTGCTTTTTTTCCCTTTATTAATAGGAGGTAAGCACCCTGGAAAGATCACATTTCTGTTCTCTGCAGCACCTGTCAAGGGGATCCCAGACCCACAGCCCATGTTTGAAGGCGGCTTATCCCCGAAAGAGCTTCAGACGACAGACACAGCACTAGCCATGCGTCTGCTGAACAATCCTTCACAGAGCAGTGCACACACTTGTTTTTGAAGGCCAGCGTCGCACAGTGTTAGTGCAGACTGACGGGGGCGCGGGCGGGGACAAAAAGGACCATCTTCACCCAACGAATTTTCCTAGCAAGCCATACCAACATGTAGAAAGCAACCCCTCCTCTGAATCTTCTCCATGTTGTATTCAGCCAATAATGAGGTTTTCCTGTGGTTGTGTTCCAGGTGGTCTGGACAATAACTCCTTGTCTCGGGGGCTCATTGATTCCACTATGATGTATCCGTATGTGAATTTTTTCCCATTATTATTCTGCGTGGGACTCGTGCTCATGTTTAATTGGAAGGCTCAAATCTCCCTTCCCTCCTCAGCCAGGGCTTCCTTCAAGTGTGCCTTTTCCTCGTTCTGGCTTCTCATTCTGACCCCGATTACCGATGTGTTGGACCTTCTCGGTCCTGCTTTCCATGTTACTTTCATTTTTCATTTATTTCTTTGAGCTACGCTCTGGATGACCTCCCCGGCACTACCTGACAGCTTATTCACCCGTTCCTCCGCAATATGACCGCCCTTGGGGTGAACTCCTCTACCAGGAGTTAAGAGTCTTTTTTTCAATCAAATGCAACATTTTTTATTACTCGGATTTCTAATTGATTGTTCTTTAAAACTGCCTGCTTCTCCATAGTTTGTCCCATGTGTCGTGTCTTGTGGATTCTAGTCCGTATTCTGTCCCTTCAACATGTCAGATCCACTTGGTCTCCTATCATATTCTCAGATTGCTCTGTTAGCCACAGTTCCTTAGAGATGAAGTCTCCTTTCAGCATCATTTTTTATCGCTGGAGGTACTGAACTTTATGGTTTGTTTTGTAATTTTTGTCAAAGAGCTCATCTTGACGGCGATGCCCCTCATCTTTTCATATGGGAGACCCATAGGTGTTGCCCCCCTTTGAAAAAGCTTCCCCCCAGGCCAGTTGCACGCTTAGTTCGGACAAAGCCCTGGACCACGCTAGTTCCTCCGCTCAAGAATCTCGCCCCACAAGGGTAATGCAGGTTTGGGTTTTATATCTTTATACAGCTAGGCTTGGCACCATCCCTCTCTCTCGCTGGAAATTTCTGTTACATCTAAGCTTGGAGAAGACACGCTAGGTCCCTGGGGCAACAGGCTGAATTTTTCTTTTTCTTTCTTTTTCAGAGCCGACATAAAAGACAGTTATTGCTCCAACTCTTGTGCAGGAAACCTATTTTCAGCTCCCTGGGACGTGTGAGAATCCCACCCGTGAGGTGTGCACCACTTCTTCAGCGGGGCCTCTCAACTCCAGGTCTGAATTCTCCCTTAATTTCTAGCACTTGGAAATCTCCTAGTCTCGCTTTTGAAGTCCACTATGATTTTTGCTGCTGCTACACCATATCCCGCACGTCTTTGGGTTTCAAATGAGAAAGGAGCTATCCCTGAATCTGCTTAGTCTGCATCTTGACTGGAAATTCTACGGAGGGAAATGTACTCTTGCTTAGTATTCACCAAGAACACACCAAACCCTGACCGTAGCTGAGCCTCCTTCGAGTGCTGCAGGCATGTGACCAGTGAAGGCCTCCAAGTCCAGTGGAGAGAAATCAGTGCCAGTACTGAGGCCATCTGAGAGCTCTGATGTTTCAGAGACTGCCAAGGCAATTGTGCCTAGCTAGTCCAAGCCCTTGAACGCCATGATGTAATCGAATCAGGCTTTTTAAAGGAGAGGCTGTTTTGTTGCATCCCAGACTAATTAGGAGGCCAACTCAAGTTAACGGTCGCATTCTTACTGTCCTCTTATTGTGCCGCCAGCCCACACAACACTCAGCGTCAGGGTCCTCCTAAGTCCTTTACATTAGCCTCTCTCAACAGACAGCAGAGGCTGGAGAGAAGAGTAACAAAGGCTCGTCGTGCTGCAGAAGGAAGGAGTGGCCAGGAGAGCCAAAGGAGCCACTGCCCACGAGCAGGAGAAGCAGACACAGTCCTCTCTTCAACTCAAACCAGATCTAGAAGGAGGGTGACCACCGACTTCCAACACACTTTCCTGATTGCTCAAAATAGCTTTGTTTTTTGTCACCAGCCCATGACTGTGGGGAGAAGAGAGGTCGGGATGTGAATCAGAATTTTGCAAGTGGCCAGTGGTGTGGCCCTGTCGCGTCACGTGGTTTCCTCTCTCTGGAGGCAGTGGAGACCAAGAGCTGCTGCGTAGACTTGTCATGCAGTGAGAAAAGCAATAAACCAAACCCGCCGCAGTCAAGTCGACTCTGATTCATAGCGACCCTGCAGGGCAGAGGAGAAATGTCTCGTGGGATGCCCACGGCTATAAATCTTCACAGGAGCAGACAGCCTCATCTTTCTCCCAGGAGCATCTGATGGGTTTAAACTGCTGACCTTGGGGTGAGCAGCCGAACTTGTCACCGGCCACACCACCAGGGCTCCTGGGGCAGATGAAACTGCTCACTGAAAGTCGGTCATTGTTGAGGCTCTTAATAATGATCTCCAAGTCCAGCGCGTCAGAAATAAAAGGCCCTGAGTTAGTCTGGGTAGACTAGAGAAACAAAATTCATAGATGCTCATATGTATGCGAGAGAGTTTTATATAAAGGGTAAGTGTACATTAAGAAAGCATCCCAACCCAGTGCTATCCAAGCCCATAAGTCCGACATTAGCCCATATGTCCAACACCGACTTACAAAGTCCTCCTCCATCTCACAAAACACACGCAATGATGCCGACTGCAGGAGGAAAGCCAAATCAGTGAGTGTGTAAGCATCTCAGCACTGGCAGGGGTCTCCATGTGGCTGCTCCAGCACCCAGGGCTGCCTCAGGGTAGGTCCACGTGGCTTCTCCTCAGGGATGTCTCACAGGAAGTGAGCCTTGCCAGCTGAGGCAGAGGACTAGGTAAGGCAGCGGCACCCTGGTCCAACTATCGGAGAACAAGAGACCAGAAAGTCGAAGCTCTACAAGCCATTTATCTCTTTACCCTTCAATTAAAGTACCCTTCCCTGAATCCCACATGTGTTCAACGGCCAGGTTGGCACAATACACCTTAACTATCACAGGCCCCATAATGGGCCTCTCTCTCTTTTATAGGGAAACAGAATACAGACTCTGGAAGTTCAAAACTCATTGCCTCAAATCAATTAGGACTCAGAGGATGGGTAGAACTGCCCTGGGGGGGTTCTGAGGTTGCAAATATTCACAGGAAGAGAAAGCCTCATCTTTCTCCCGAAGAGCAGCTGGTGGTTTCAAACTGCTGAACTTACTTTTAGAAGCCTGACACATAATCCACCGCATCATCAAGGCTCCATTTCTTTATTGTTCTCTGCCTCCAAATGGGTAGAGTTTTTAAAACAGCTTTACTGAGGAAGAAGTGGCATACACTGAACTGTACATGCAGCGGGTGTGCAATGGGCACACAAGGCACCTGCTGCGGTTAGCTGTTACTGAATTGCCCCCCAATGCATGGAACCCCACACGCAGGGCAACAAAACACTACCCAGTCCTGCATGCTCTCCATGATGGGCGGTGGATCAGACCGCTATGAGCCACAGGGCTTTCATCGGCAAGTTCTCAGAAGTAAATTGCTGGGCCTTTTAAGTCCATCTTAGTCTGGAAGCTCTGATACAACCTGTTCATAGCAACGCTCAGGCCTCCACTGAGGAGCAGGGGGGAGCATAAGGTCAGGCATCGGACCCCCACTTCCCAAACAGAAGGCGAGCATCCCACCACGGAGCCACCGCTGCCCTCTACAGATACACGTGTGCACCTGTGAAGTCACCATCGGGACAGGGAACGTGTCCCTCTCTCCAAAATGTCCCTGGGTCCCTTCGTGTTTCCTCCCTCCTGCCCCCTGCTCACTCAACCAGTGGGTGGGCTTTGATGACGATGCCTGGGAGAAGAAAGATGCAAAGAGAGAAGGCGGGAATGCAGGAGCGCATGTTAGGGTCACAGTCGAGCCTGGAGAGACAGGGGGACAGAGAGAGGAAGATGGGGCCAAGGCAGGAGTGCCCTTCCGTCCGCCTCCCTTCTCTGACCGGGGAGGCACCCACCGTTTGCGGGGCTCGGGCACAGGACTCACGTTCTGCCCGCCCCGCATCTTCATGCTCCATTGCTCGGCCCCATTCTTCAATGTCAGGGCGCTGCCAGCGCACCATCCATCACGGCCACGTTCAGAGGCTCCGCGTGTAAACGCAGAACGATTCCACTTGGCAAGGTCTGATTGCCCTGAAGGGATTTCGGGAAGCGTCTCAGATGCCGATGGCTCCTCGGCTGGTTCAGCCTCAATGGCCCGCCTCTCGGGGAGCACCCGACCTCCTCCTCGGCCCAGAGCACAGGAAGGGTCCAAAGTGGGGAGCGAGTAGCTGCCAGAGGTACGTGCCTCCGAAGGACACAACCATCACAGCGACCTGGAGATAAAGCGAGGTGCTCTGCTGGCCCCAGCAGGTGAGGGTCGCCTGGAGCTCAGAGGGGTGGTGCTCAGGCTCCCCCGCCCAGGTCAGCAAGTCCACCCTTGGGAAAGAAGAGCTGGAAATCTACCTCTAAAAAACCCACCACTGAGTCAACTCCATGCAACTGGTTAACTCGTCCTCTCTCTGTCTATCATCCATCTATAGTTGGGAGTAGACTCCTCGCTCTACTTGGCTCCAATCTACACTCCTGATTATAGGACGAATTATATCAGAACTCACAACAGAATTGCCTGTTACATCCAAAAAGGGCCGCTTTTCCCTTGATACAATGGGCCCCGCCCTCCTGGAAACACCACCGGGCTCATCAGCATCATTGGCTCAGTCAACCCCCAAAGAGTCCCCCGGAGGAGAAAACCATGCGTGCTGGCCACTCTGGAGTTTGAGCCTAAATGATTGCTGGAATCACATGCACCAACTTCAGAAATGGGGCAGGGGGGCAGGCTGTTGACTTCCAAGACTGTGAGCGGAAAGTAGACCCCCCAGAGCGGAAAGTAGACGCCCCCAGAGCTGGAGTGAAGGCGCTTATAGGTGTTACCTCGGACGCGGTTGGGGAAGCCAGGCCGTCGGCCTCCCTGTACCGTTGAGCTGATGCTACTCACAGCTGCCTGATAGGCTCGAGGTGATAGCAACCCGAGAGGCTCAAGTTGAACTGGCCCCAGGTTCCAAGGCTGCCATCCGGGGAGAGACAGACTGCACAATTTCTCACCAGAGTGGTTGATGAGTTTGTATTGCCGATCATTGCATTTGCAGCTTGGTGCTCAACCACTGTGCCCCGCGCTCCTTCCTAAAGGCACCCTTCATAACAATACTTGAACACAGTCCGGCTGGGTTTCCCCAGGAAACGATTTCCTTTTGGAGATCAAAGTCAAAGGACTCCCAGTTCTCCTGAGCGGTCACCGCTGTGGTTGACCTCTCTGCATGTTGCCTGGGCAGCAGACGGGGGCATGGGTTCTCATCACTTCCACTGTGACTCCTTGCCCGGGCGTAGTGCTGACAGTTGAAGGGTTTCCCTTCCCACAGCCAAGAGGGCAGCTGGTGCCCCACGTGCAGAGGGACGCTAACAGAGCGGCCACCCTGCCTGCTGCCCTCGTGGGAAACAGTCCTGAGCCCGGGGCTGCTTCCCTGCTGCGGAGTTCTGACAACAGAGCCGGGGCTTTAGGTCAAGGCCGTGAGCTGAGCTTCTCTGGGGCGAAATGACACCCAGAAGAGGCTGGAAGCTTTCATGGCTGGGAAGGGAAAAGATGGGCATAAAATCCAAGAAATTGCTCCCAGAATGGCTTTGACCCCAACGAGGGGAAGCAAACCTTCACGCTCGGTGATTACTTCGGCTGCGTGCCTGGAAGGAGGGCCCTCTCTCCTTTTTGTTATTGAGACCGCATTGTTAGCGAGGGAGATGTCCCTAAAAGTCACCCTTTTTTGGTGGTTCTCTGTTCACTAGAGTCCTCTAATGAGTCGCATAAATTTGGTTTATGGGGGGGGGAAGATTTGGAAGGATAGGGAATGTTTGTAAAAAGACCGTGGAGTTCTCCAGATGGGGACAAGAGAGACCTCGATGAATCCCATCCGTACCTGGTCTTTCTGGGGTAAAAGTAATCATAAAATGGTGCCGCTAAGCACCCTCCCCACCGCACAAGCACCAGCACTGCCGGGTGGGAGCAGCCCCAGCCCTGTTCACCTCTGCCTGGGGCTCCAGTCATCACCTCCATGAGTTTGGGCTTGGTCAACCCACCAGGGCTCACAAAAGGCTTGTTCAGCAGAGTCTGGACCGAGCTAGGAGTCAGGAGACAGTCGCAACACCTGACCCTTCCTTGCCCCCTGGTCCCAGCACCTGACCCTGCCCAGCAGCCTGGACTGCTGGCCGATCCCTCGGAGCCTGGGAGGGCCGGGCAAGGGGACACGTGCAGAGGCTGTTGCCACCTTCCACCAAGGGTGCACCTGTGACTGTGCAGGAGCCTCAGAGACCAAGGCCTCTCCCAGGGAGAGGCAAGTCTGAGCCACATACAGGACCAAATGTGGGTGTTGGGTGCATTGACTTGGCTCTGACTCATGGTGACCTTGCATATACCACCGAACAAATGCCAGGTCTGGTGTCATGCTTACACTGTCGGTAGGTCTGAGCGCATTATAGCTGTGATGGTACACGCACAGACTGCTGCTGGGTGTGTGTGATGGGGGGGAGTGGATTCCGACTCACAGCAACCCTGCAGAACAGGGTAGAACGGCCCCGTGGGTCTCTGAGCCTGTGGTGTCTACAGAACCAGAGTGCCAGGGCTTTTTCTCCCTCGCTGGTGGGTGTGAACCTCTGACCTTGAGCACTTCATCACTGCACCACCAGGGGTCCTTGAACTGCCCCCCAAACAAACAAACAAAACAAAACTCCCTGCCATGAAGTCCATTCTGGCTCCTCGTGACCCTGCAGGACAGGGTAGAACGGCCCCGTGGGTCTCTGAGCCCATCCTATCACTCTTGACAGCAGGAGACAGCCTCGTCTTTCTCCCATGGCTCAGCTGGTAGTTTCAAACTGCTGACCTTGTGGTTAGCAGCCCAACTCGGAACTGTATGGTAATGTTTAAATCCACTTATTTTATGATACACCATTCGCCGCTGCAGGCATTCAGAGGAGAGGGCTGGGTGATGGCTGGCTGCAGCCAAAGGAGACCCTTGATCAGACCCTGACTGCCTGCAGGAATGCTGTGTGGGAGCGACGAGAAGCAGTCAAGAAATAGGGTAGAGGTGGGCCCGCTCTGCCGACGCCGGGCAGGAAGCATGTTGAGAGGAAGTGAGGACAAGGAACTAGGCCGAGAAGGCAGGAAATCCAGCTTGGTGTTATTGTGCGCCATCGGATCAAGTCCAACTCAGGGACACCCTGTAGACAGAGGAGCCCTGCCCCATCGGCATAGGCTGTCCAAGTCTGCTCATCTTTACAGGAGATCAGAAAGTCTTTCTCCCCTGGAGCCGCTGGTGGCTTTGAACCGTCAACCTTGTGGTTAGCAGCTGAGTGCGTAGCCATTTGACCACCGGGGCTCCTTTCCAGGGCAGCCTCTCCTTCTTCAACAACTCAGAGGACGTGCTCTAAGCACAGTGCTGCGGCCAGCCGCTGGGAGCCTCTCTGTCGACCACCACCAGACACAGGACTCACAGTGACCCCCATGGGAGAAAGGCGAGGCTGTCTACTCCTGTAAAGAGTTACAGCCTCAGAAACCCACAAGGGCAGCTCTACCCTGTCCTAGAGGGTCGTTATGAGGACTAGGATGGAGCTTTCTCCCCTATAATTTTCCAAAATCTCTTGACTTAGAATAATAGTAGGATGGGAGGCGATCTGAGCTAGACGCCAATGTCTGCATCATTGAACTTGTGGCATTGAAGTAGAGGAGCCTGTGAAGAGCTGAGACGTGCTCCAATCTCGGTCTCCAGAAAGAGGAACCAGAGTGAAGGCCTGAACTCATCCCCCCAGGCACTAGTAGGGGTATCAGAATACCCTCATGGACAGGGCATCCCCCAGGTGCAGACTGTCCACCCCAGTCACGGTCCGGCTCACCCTGGCAAGGAGTCCAGCCATAGCATCAAAGAGAAGCCCCTTTCCCCGAGCACAGTCGCATGTGGAATTACTGGGAATTACTGGGAGCTCTGAGCTGGGGGTGGGCCAGCCCGTAGGAGAAACTGAATGCCGGTGTCACACCCCCAGTGGGGTTTGATTTGAGTCCCAGGGATGCTCCCTGGTACCCACCTTCATCCTGGCAGCCTCTGTCCCGTCTCAGTCAAGGTCTAGCGGGTGGGCTGACACAGGGCAAGAAAAGCAGGTCACTTCCTAGAGGGCGTGGAGATTCCCAAGGAGAGGGAGCCGGTCTCCAGACTGTTCACAGCTGACTGTGTGCCCAGCCCCCTCAGGCCTTCTGGGCTATTTTTAGCCTCGCACCCCAAACATAAACTGTGGTTTGCAGCTTTTCCAAGGCCTGGCCCAAGGCCCCCGCTTTCAGACTCCCATCTGTGCAGAAGTCTACCAGGACTGCTTCTGGATGGGGCTGCAAGAGCCAGGGGGCTGGAGAGGGCCAGCCTGAGAGCAGGACCGGGGCCTCGACTAGCCTCCCCCTCCCCACCCCCACAGGCCCCCAGTCACCCTGCCGAGGAACACCCACTGCCTCCCCCTCCCAGTGGAAGAGCTGCATTCTGGGGGTGGGCAAATGCACTGGGATTCTGGCTTCCCAGAGCGGTGGCCGAGCTTTCTGGGGAGCCCACCACCCAGCCCTCCTTGGCCTCCGACTTTGTGGGCTGCACTCAGAAGCCAGGGGATAGAGGCTCCCTTCAGGCCTGAGGCAGAAAGAATAGAAGGCTAAGAATTCCCCCACGCGTGCAAAACCCCACTGCCATCCAGTCGATGGTGGCGCTGTAGGACAGGGCAGAACTGCCCCCTGGGAGTTTCCAAGACTGGAACTCTGCAGGGGAGTAGAAAGCCCCGGTCTTTGTCCCACAGAGTGGCTGGTGGGTTCAAACTGCTGACCTTGCCGTTAGCAGCCCAATGCATAAGAGACCACGATGCCACTGGGGCTCCTTGTCCAGCATGCTACCGGGTCAATTCTGACTCGCAGGGGCACTATAGCACTGGGTACAAATGCCCCTGCGGGTTTCTGAGACTGCAACTCTTTGTTTTACTTATAAATCACTTTATTGGGGGCTCTTACAGCGCCTATAACATTCCATACATCAATAGTATCAAGCACATTTGTACATATGCTGCCATCATCATTTTCAAAACATTTTCTTTCTACTTGAGCCCTTGGTATCAAGACTGTAACTCTTACGGGAGTAGAAAGCCTAGTCTTTCTAGAGAGAAGTGGCTGGTGGTTTCAAACTGCTGACCTTGTGATTAGCAACTCCATGCATAACCAGGGCTCCTTAGCATGCAGTAGGTGCTTTCTAAACCCCCTATGGATGAGCGTCCTTGGGGAGTAAAAATGCTCAATGTCTTTGAAGGTTCAAGGGCATCCAGGGGTGCCTCAGAAGAAAGACCTGATGATCTACTCCCGAAAACCCAGCATCTGACAACCTACAGGGCCCAGCTCGGCTCTGACACACCTGGGGCCCTCTCGAGTCAGGTGGGCTCAGCAGCGACCTTGGACAAGCTTCCTCTAGCTCAGCGAGGAGCATGGGGTAACAAAGTCATCGTAGGGCAATACCCACTGGAGAGTCTACTCGCCAACTGAACCACCCATTCGGCAGTGGCTGTCCCCTGGCGTGGCAGGATGGAGCCAGGAGTCAGGGGATGGAGCTCCTGCCGTGGCAGTGGGCCCAGAGGAGCAGCTGTGTGCACAGCTTTCAGGAGGTTTGGAGCTAGAACTCTGGCCCCAACCATCGGGACTGGGCAGCAGAGCCCATTCTCCACAGGTGGCCTGCACCTGGGCCCAGGTGGCTCCCTTGGCACCCTGCTCCATCACTACCAGCTCGTCCCACCTGATAGGTTGAAGGTAACAGATCAGAGCTTTCTGTGTTACTCATTCTACACGAAGATTATGCTGAAACTGTAGGAGAAGCCATTGGGAAACTGAGCATTCGCGCCTGTTGGTACATGCTCAGAAACCTACAAACAGGACAGCTGGTAGGTGGGAGGGTGTCGGGAGGGTGGGCGAAAGAGCAGTCCTCGTGTTGCCAGGAGGCAGTTCTGACTCATGGTGAGTGGCCTTCTGTGTAACAGAGTGAAACACGGCCCACTTCGGTATCGTCTTCCTGATCACCATAGGTTGTAGCGGTTATGGTGTCAATCCACCCCACTGAGAGTTTCCCTCGCCCCCATTGGCCCTCCATCTCCCCAAACTAACACATAGAGAGCCGTTATCCTGTACCCAGGAGCCCTGGTAGCAGAGTGGTTATGCAACGGGCTGCTAACCACAGGGTCCGCAGTTTGAAACCCCCACCAGCTGTGGGGGAGGACGAAGGGGCTTTCCACTCTCATAAAGAGTTACAGTCTCAGACACTCGCAGGGGCAGGTCCACGCTGTCCTGTGGGCTCACTATGAGTCAGCATCGACTCCTGGCAGGGAGTCGGTACCCGGTACCCGGTTCTATCCTAATAGCTTTTAAAGCATTGTCGTGTAGATGCTTGGGCTAAGTCCTTTCTTCATTTTATAGATAGTGGAACAGAGAAACGTATTAAGCATTAAGCATGGTAAGCAATGGGGTCTAGATTTGAACTCAGGTCTTCTTGACTCCAAAACCCATCTTCCAGACAACTAAGCCAACAGGAATCAGAAGCAGTTTTTGGCCCTGAGCTTGTCTTCCATAGAGGGCGGAGGGCCAGCTGACTCCCGGGGTCCGGGGGGGGCGGGTGATTGCCACACATGACTGCATCCCACCCCAATCTACATCTTTATCACTCTGTCTCTGTAACTTTGCTGCCACAGCTAGTGTCGGGCAAACAGGACGCTGCTGGACGCTGGCCCCGAGGGAGATTGCAGTTCTCTTCCTCCTCCTCCCCTCTCTCTTCTTCTCTTCCTCCCACAAATACTACACACACGCTGTCTTCTATAATCTCCCTCACACACACACTTCTCTCTGTCACGCGCTGTCTCACACAGATGCCTGTTCACATACTCCCACACATACACAGTCTCTCCCACCCACCCTCTCTCACACACGTGCAGTCTCACATACAAGTGGTTCATACACATACGCTCACTTGCAGACGCACACACCCCTCTCACGTGTACAGTCTGTCTCTCTCTTCCACGTACATGCATTCTCTCACACACATGCAGTCTTTCTTACACACATTCCCTTCTCAAGCACACAAATACACATATTTTCTCAAACAGAACACCACACACCCTCTCACACATAGGCACATTCTCTGTCTCTCACACTTGCACACATACAAAAGCACACACATTCTTTCTGTCACACACACACACACACACACACACACACACACTACTGACAGACCAGGTACAGCCAGAATAGACCACCCAGGCCGGACAGCGTGGCTTGCTTGCTCCCTCCTCAGACCCCAGGCATACACCCCACCCTGCGTCCAGGAGAGAAGGCCTGGCCACCCCAGAGCTGTGTGGGCCTCTGAGCTCACCTGAGGCAGGGTAAGGAAGGGAGCCGGCGGGGAGCGGGCAGGGAGGAACAACAAGGAAAACCAGGAAGTAAAGAAACTCAGCAGAAAATGAGCAGAAGCCAGACCACCACGATGCAGATCTTGGATCCGCCAAAAGCGTAACGGAACTGCTCCCGGATCCCACTGCCCGCAGGCGCCGACCTGGCCAGACCCGGGTAGCAGAAGACCAAGCCGATCCCAGGGACCCTGCAGGGGCTGCAGACTAGAGACAGCATTACGATATTGCTGGTTAGGCCCCAACGAACCTGTCCCCTGAGAAGGATGTGGCCACCGAGATACAGAGGGAAGGAAGTAGCCAGCCCAAGGTCCCCCCCAGGGACCCCTCCTCCCATCTCCGGCCTGTGGCCAGGAGGCAGCAGTGACAAAGGGTGCACAGACCCCTGCTCCTTCCAGCATCTAGGCAAGAAATGGGCGCCGTCCTGCTGACCAGAGCCAAAGACCCAAAGGGGCACATGCTGCCTCGGGATCTTCCCCAGCCACCCCATGGAGGCGTCCACAAGAGGCCTCGCAGGCCTGTCTCCTTGGCTTCCTGTGCAGCACTAAAACCATAGCACTGCTCCTTACGCCACCAAAGGCCGAGACATGAGCTCCTATATTTCATTCGCTAAATAGCTCAGATCATTATGGATCCGACCTGGAATAAGCAGAAGCTTCTTCTCTTTGCACTTCCTCGATAGCATGCAATGATCATCTTCAACGACCATTTGACAGCTTGCATTTATGAGCAATTGCATTCCAAGCAGTCACTCACCAGGGGTCCGTAAACCACCCGAGAGTAAGAGTCAGGCCAGTTGGGCAGTGATACCCGACAGGGTTTGCTAAGAAGGAGGGGGGACATCACTCAAACTCAGCCCCCTGGATGCACCAGCCGCGCAGACCCACCCTTCCCCTTCTAGAACCTTCCAGCTCATACAAGCCGGTATCCTCCTGCACCACACCGAACCAGAGCCATCCTAGCCCTGTCCGTTGTCCCGCCTAAGCGTCCATTTATGTCACTTAAAACAACTCACGCAAAAACTGTATTCCCATGTACTCTGGTAGGCTGCTGGATCTACCCCTGGCCCTACCTACCCTGCCTGCCACCGAGACCCAGCTCACCCTGACCGCAGCTGGAGGCCACCCTGCTCTGATGCTGCTCTGTACGTCTGTGCAGGAGCCCTGGTGGCACCGTGGTCACGTGCTCAGCTGCTAACCACAGGTTCAAACCCACCCAGCAACTCCGCGGGAGAAAGGCCTGGCAGTCTGCTCCTGGGAAGAGCCCGGTCTAGAACCTGACGGGGCAGTTCTGCTCTTGCACCTGAGGTCACTGCGAGTCCAAAAACGCGGGCTCAAGAGCAGCACCAATGATGCCTGTGGACCCTGTTTCCCGGTGCCCACCTTCCAGGTCTGAGGCCCCAAGAAGGAATCGAAGGTTCCTGAAGAGATGGCTGCTTTTCCACATCCCTTCTCTTCCCCCAGAGCACCCTGGGTCCTCTCGGCTGCTGAGAAAGACCGAAGAATGAGGCAGGATTCCACATCTGCTCTTTCAAATGCTCCCTGCCCTTTTCTGAACAAGGGAGGTACGGCTACCCTAGACCTTCCTTTTGACCACCCAGAGTCCCCGTCTGCACTCAGAACTTTTGGTGCTAATTGTATAGTGCTAGGGGTTGGCTTGTATCCCCCAAAAGATGTGTTCAAGCCCCATCCCCCTTGGATGCGTCCTTATTTGGAAATAGATTCTTTGCAAATGCAGTTAATTAACATGAGACCATACTGGAGGAAGAGTGGTCCCTAAGTCAATCTCACTGGTGTCCTTAGGAAAGAGGGACATTGAACCCAGACACGGAGGGAAGCCAAACACATGAAAACAGAGGAGGGCTGCTGCCCAAAAGCTGACTCATATCTGGGACCACCCGAATCCCAAAGAGGCAAGAATCTATCGGGGAAGCCTTCAGAAGGATCATGGCCCCGCTGACAACTTGGCTCTGATGGTACAGTGGTAAGTGCTGGCCTGATAACCGAAAGATAAGTGGTTCAAACCTACTGGCTGCTGTATGAGAGACAGCTGTAGCAATCTACTTCCACAAGAATTACAGCCTAGCCACACACACACACACACACAAAAGATATGAAGAGGAAGTTTTGATAAGTTGTGGAATATACAGCTGATGATCTGCTCAGTAAAACTTTACCTAATTCACCATTTTAAAAATTAAAGGGGGGAAAAAACAGAATTCCAGTCTAGGAAACCCTATGGACTCATCTGCTCTGTCATCGAGGTTGGCTGCAGGCAGAAAACAGTGCCGTGCCATGGCTTCCTCCACCCTGGCCGCCATTCTGCCAACCTGCTCCTCCAGCTGGCCCTGGCTTATCAGGGGCATGTTAGTCCACCAACAGGCTCCCCTGCCTTTGTCTGTACAGCACCATCTCCCCTGCAGCTGGCTCTCTGAAGCAGTTATCATTTTAGCCAAAATGCACTCTCCTATCCTGGTGTTGGATTTCTTGGGTGCAGCAAATGATGGTGTGCGTTTGTTCAATACATTTATTAGATGAATTCACAGTCTTAGCTCTGGGGAGAAACATTTCTCCACCTCTTCTTTCCCGAATGACGCCTTCTCATCCTTCTATTCACAGGTCACTAACCGAGTCTCTGAAACTTGCTCTTGAACTTCGAGGAGCTACAACAAATGGGAAACATGATGCAGTCAAATGGCTGAAGAGGGCATTTCAAAGGGCAGCTCGAGAAGACAAAGTGTTACAAGGACATGTGCAAAGACCTGAAGTCAAAAAGGCAAAACAGAAGAACACGGTCAGCAGATCTCAAGTTGAAGAAAAGAATTCAAGCCTCAAGTTGCAATATTAAAAGGTACTATGGGAAAAACATTGAGCAATGTAAGAAGCATCAAAAGATGATGGAAGAGACACACAGATACTGTACCAAAGAGAACGAGTTGACATTCAACCATTTCAAGAGGTAATGCATGATCAAGCACTGACGGTACTGAAGGAAGGAGTCCAACCCGCATTGAAGATATTAGCAAAAGGCAAGTGTTAGGGATTGATGGAACGCAGGGCAAATGTCTCAACAAGCTGATGAAGCACTGGAGGCCCTCGCTCATCTACGCCAAGAAATTTGGGAGACAGTTATGCAGCCAACTGACTGGAAGCGATCCACATTTGTGCCCATTGCAAAGAAAGATGATGTCACAGAACTATTGAACACTATCATTGATATCACAGACAAGTAAAATTTTGCTACAGGTAATGTAAAAACAGTTGCAGTGGTACATCAACTGGAAGCTGCCAGAAATTCAAGTCGGATTCAAAAGAGGATGTGGCACAAGGGATACCATTGCTGAAATCAAATGGATCTTGGCTGAAAGCAGAGAATACCAGACAGATGTTTAATTGACTACGATAGACATTCAGTTGTGTGGATCATAAAAAGTCATGGATGTTGTTGTTGTTGTTGTTAGATGCCATCGAGTCGGCGCTAACCCATAGCTAACCTATGCACAGCAGAGCAAAAACCTGATGGATTGCTTCAAAGCACTGTCAAGTTATGGATAACATGGAAAAATAGGAATTCCAGGGACTTCACGGTGCTTATGTGGAACCTGTGCATGAGCCAAGAGGCAGTCATTCAAACTGAACAAGGGAATACTGCATGTTTTACCATCAGGATGGATATGCCTCAGGGTTACATCTTTTCAGTAAACTCGGGTCCACTTGTATGCTGCGCAAAGAATCTGAGAAGCAGGACTCGTGAAGAAGAGACTATCATCAGGATTGGAGGAAGGTTTAACAACCACCTGCAATATGCAGATGACGCACAAGAATTACAGGGTGGATTGCAACTCAATGTATTGAAAATCAACACCCTCACAAGTGGGTATATAGACAACCTCCTGATAAGTGGAGAACAGATTAGAGCTGTCAGAGACTTCATTTTGCTTGCATCCACAATCAATGCTCATGGAAGCAAGCGTCCAGAGATCGAATGACACAGTGCATTGGGTATAAATCTACTGTTCAAGACCTCGTGAAAGTGTTGAAGAGTAAGGGTGTCACTTGGAGGACCATGGTGCACCCGACTCAAGTCATGTTATTTTCAACCGCCTCCTATCCATGTGAAAGTTAGACGATGAATACAGGCGATCTAAGCATCGGTGCATTTGAATTATTTTGTTGGTGAAGAATAATGCAAAGACGGTGGACTGCCAGAAGAGCAAACAGATCTGTCTTGGGAGAAGCACAGCCAGGATGCTCCTTAGCAGTGAGATTGGTGAGACTTCATCTTACAGATGTTGGACATGTGACAAGGAGAGACCGGTCTCTGGGAAAGGACATCATGCTTGGTCGGTAAAACATCAGGGAAAAAAGAAGACCCTCGACCAGATGTATCGGCACAGTGGCTGCAACAATGGCCTCCAACAAAACCACCATTGTGAGGAAGGTGCAGACCCAGGCAATGGTTTGTTCTGCTGTGCACAGGGTCACCACGAGTCCAACGGATGCAAAAGTGTCTCACAACAACTAAGTCTCTAAGGAGCCCTGGTAGGGCTGGCAGGTAAGCATGGAACTGGTAACCACAAAGTCAAACTCATTAGCTGCTCCGGAAGAGAAGGATGAGGCTATCCTGCGCCTATAAAGATTTACAGCCCTGGAAATCCTGGAGGAGTGGGACTTCATTCCGTGACCGTGGGTTTGTTTCTTTGTTTGTTTGTTTGTTTGTTTGTTTGTTTTCTGATTTTCTTTTTAACTGAGTCTCTAAGGAGCCCTAGTGGCTTCGTGGGTTAAGTATTGGGTTGATAACCACAAGGTTGGTGAGTGAGTTAGTTTATGGTGCCAACCTGGCCGATAAACACATGTGGGATTAAATGAAGGTTGGAGAGATAAATGGCTCAGCGAGCCTCACTTTTCGAGTTCTCGGGTCTCTTGCTTTCTGATGGTTGGACCAGGGTGCAGTTGCCTTAGCCAGTTCCCTGCTTCAGCTGGCGGGGCTCACTTCCTGCAAGACATCCCCAAGGAGAAGCCACATGGACCTACCCTGATGCAGCCCTAGGTGCCGGAGCAGCCGTGTGGAGACCCCTGCCAGTGCTGAGATGCTTACACATTCACTGACTCGGCTTTCCTCCTGCAGTCAGCATCCCAGTATGTGTGTTGTGAGATGGAGGAGAACTTTGTGGACTGGTGTTGGACATATGGGTTAATGGGTGAATGCTGGACTTGCGGGCCTGGGCAGCACTGGGTTGGGATGTTTTCTTGGTGCACACTTAATCTTTATATAAAACTCTCTCTTATACATGAGTTGCTGTGGATTTGTTTCTCTAAAGTTCCCAGACTCTCACAGTTGGCATTTCAGGCCCACCAGCCACTCCATGGGAGAAAGATGAAGCTGTCTGCTCCCATAAAGGTTTATACTCTCATAAACCCTAGGAAGCAGTTCTCCTCTGCCTTATTGGAATCAGCTTGTTGACATTAAGCGAGACCTGAGTCTCTAGATGCTACAAATGGTTAACACATTGGCTGCTACCTGCAAGGTTGGAGGTTCAAGTCCACCTAGGGACCCCCAGAAGAAATGCTTGGTGGTGGATTTCGAGAACGCAGTCTGTGACATCCCTGCGGAGCACAGTTCTACTCTGACACACCTTGGGTTGCCATGAGTAGAGGTCATGCGGACAGCGTCAGAGACGCAAGTAAACCCCTACAAGGACGCTCTCCCTGGCCCTTCCTCTACATTCCATAGGACTGACGCTTGTGCTTCCCTAAATGCCACTTTTGTACTTGTCTGCACATCTGCAGACTTGTGCTTCCAGTCAGAAGATGGGAGACTCCGTGAAGGCAAAGATCAAGCCCATCATACGCCCCAAGGACTCTGCAGGCAGCTGCCAGACGCCTATGGGATCAGAAAATGGAAAGTAGAGGCCAAGAAGAAGGGAGGAATAGAGAGAGTGGAAGTTACAAACGTATGTAATGGATGGGATTGGACTTGACTGACTACTTGGAGAGGATGTGATGGAATCCCAGATCTGCTCAGTGGAGGCTTAAGGCAAATGAACTTCTGGATTTTATCATCTGTGGGCTGGGCCAGCAAAACTAAGTCAAGGGGAACGGTCTCAAATGTCTTTGCTTTTAAGGAATCACTCAGGCAGGTAGGTCGGTGATCCTGGGAGACCACCCAGGTGCTTTGTTCAGAAGTTATCGCTTTCCCTAGGAAGAGTAATGATCTTCACAGAGCAGCAAAAATAAGCCCCCATTACCCTGGGCTGAGGATGAGGATAATGGGAAATAGCCAAATATCACAAAAGTATCCACTTTGTGCCCTGGGATGGCCGGAATGCCTAGCTCCAAGGTTACCATCTAGGAATTCCTCAGGTGAGATAGAGTAGATGTACCACATGATTCTCGTGGGCCCTTCTAGGCAACAGGTAGAGAGGTGCACACCAAAGTCCTCTTGCAGCTTCTCTGGGTTTAAAATGAAAACAATTGGAAATGAAGTCAAAAGTAAAGGCAGAGGTCAGAAGTCAGGATCGGGGTTCCCTTTGGGAAGGAAGAGGAGTAGCGGCTAGAAGGTGGCACAATGGGGCTTCTGAATGTTGGCACCACCCTTGAGTCTCAGATTACATGGTTTTCAGATTTTTGCTCGCTTTGTGACAAATCGCGGATGCACACTTTCTGTTTGGCTCTCTCTTTTGTACCCATACATGTTCCCCAAAAGATACGTAGAAGTTCTAACCCCTGGTGTCTGTGAACATGATCTTGCTTGGAAGCAGGATGGCTAAAGATGCTATCAGCCTATACACATGAGGTCATGCTGCAGTAAAATGAATGCTGGCCCCATAGGAGTGGTGCACTTATAAAAGAGGAGGAGAGACACAGAGACAGGCATGAAGTGAAGCAGCCCATGACCAGGGAGTCAGAGTGGAGTCATGTTGGCGGAGGTTAAGGAGGAGAAGAAAAAACAGATGCTCCTGGAAAGCATTCTAAGACCATGGCCCTGCCAACTCCCCAATTTAGACTTCCAGCAGCCTCCAGAACTGTGAGACAATAGATTCATTTTCTTATAAGCCAACCACATTGTGATGGCATCTCTAAGAAAGTAATGGTGGTGATGGAGGTGGTGGTGGTGGTGGTGGTGATGGAGGTGGTGGTGGTGGAGGTGGAGGTGGAG
>NW_022111357.1:38206496-38210793 GCF_000313985.2 Echinops telfairi
GGTGGTGGAGGTGGTGATGGTGGAGGTGGTGGTGGTGGTGTGCGCCTATTATTCACAGGTGCCATCAATTCCATCCTGACTCACAGAGCAACTATAAACAATAGAACAAAACACAGCCCTGTCCTGTGCCGTCCTCAGTATCATCCCCATGCTTGCGTCCCAGGGCTGTGACCTCAGTGTCGATCCACCTCATTGAAGATCTTCTTCTTTTCTGTTGACCCTCTACTTTGCCAGCCATGATGTCCTTTCTCCAGTGACTGGTCCCTCCTGATGACACGTCCGCACTGCATGAGACAAATCCTGGCTATCCACTTCTAAAGAGGATTCTGACTGCACTTCTTCCAAGACAGATTTGTGTGCTTCTGTCAGTCCATGATCCATTCAATAGTCTTCGCCAAAACCATCCTTCAGAGGCATCCATTCTGCCTCAGTCTGCCGTACTCATTGTCCCGCTTTCCCACGGATGTGAGGCGACTAGAAATACCGACCGTAGCTTGGGTCACGTGCTCCCTAGTGCTCTGAGTTGCAGCTTGGCTTCCTAACACTTTAAAGAGGTCTTTTGCAGCAGAGACCACCGCCGCCGCCACTCCATGCAATCTGTTTGGTTTATTTCATAATAAAGACGTGAAATTTTAAACCGCAAGCCAGCACACATATTTCTGAAGGCTCTATAAGATCATGAGACCGTTTCAGCAAGAGGATGGGACCGCCTGACCCCTGGCCAGTTGAGTGGCAGCCCCAGGCTGGCTAACTCAGGGCGGCTGCTTCCCTTTTCTGGTGCCGAAGGAGCTGATTCTCCGGCGGACTTTCCATTTACCACACACAGGTCCAAAGGCAATCGGTATCAAATCCCCATTGTTTGAGGGGGAAAAACAATACACTTAGCCTCTCTGCTCCTTGACAATTATTCTCTCCTCAAATAGACAATTTTTCACCATTAACTGGACGACAGGACTCTAGTTTGTACAGCGATCCATCTAGAAAATAATGTAGCGTCCACCCTAATTCCCATTTCCTACGCAACTTGGGCTATTTTTTATTTCAAGCAAAGCTAGGGAAATCATTTTCTGTAACCGGATGCCTTCTTGAGCTCACATCATTTCAAAACCGCTTACATTTTAGAGTGGAATTGTACCTTTGAGAGGCCGAGCACAGCCTGGCCCCTTCGGGGAGTTCATTTTCAAAATAAAAATAATAATGATGACTAATCTCTCGTTTGACGTCCGATGACAGAGCTTGACTCACCTCTTACAACTCCTATTAGCTCCCAGGGCACAAAGTGGATACTTGCATGATGTTTGGCTATTTCCCATTATCCTCACCCTCAACCCAGGGTAATGGGGGCTTATTCTTGCTGCTCTGTGAAGATCATTACTCTTCCTAGGGAAAGCAATAACTTCTGAACAAAGCACCTAGGTGGTCTCCCAGGATCACCGACCTACCTGCCTGAGTGATTCCTTAAAAGCAAAGACATTTGAGACCGTTCCCCTTGACTTAGTTTTGCTGGCCCAGCCCACGACGATAAAATCCAGAAGTTCATTTGCCTTAAGCCTCCACTGAGCAGATCTGGGATTCCATCACATCCTCTCCAAGTAGTCAGTCAAGTCCAATCCCATTTGTTCTCGAGCAGACCAGGTATTTAACCCATTGCCTGTGTTCTAGTTAATAATCTCCTTCATCAACAGGCTTTCTGAGTCACATTATGATATGCCAGCAGAACGTAATCAAACAATCCTAACTTGGACTGGGTTGCATGTTGGGCTGCTGACCACAAGGTCGGTAGTTCAAAACCACCAGCTGCTCTGTGAGAAAAAGATGAGGCTTTCTACTCCCTCAGAGATTTCCAGTCTCAGAAATTGACAGGGGCAGTTCTCTTCTGTCCTACAGTAGGGTGACCAGACGTCCCACTTTTGGCAGGACAGTCCCGCTCTTTGGCGTTTTTTTTAAAAGTCCTGATTTTTGGAAAGAATGCACGACAAGCTAAGGAACTGTCTATTTGGTCCATATAGACCAAATTTTTAATCAAGAACAGCCCCCACCCCCGCACCCCGGTCAATGATGTCCCGCTTTAAATCTGGTCATCTTATCCTACAGGGTCATTAAGAGTCAGAATTGACTCCGTGGCAGTGAGTTTGAGTTTTGCAAACTCATTTGAATCCTAAGACAAAATTCAAATGGAATGGCAAAGCTATGTTATTTTAAAGCCAACTACAGAAAACATGTGTGGGAGGGGAATATCATGTATTGAATTGTGTTCCCCCAAATTATGTGTCAACGTGGCTGGGCCATGTAGCTCAGAGGCTTAACAGCCACATAATGATACCATCAACTCCTATGATGTCATCTGATGTGATCAGCCAATTGGTTGCAAGGGGATTCAGATCAGATGCAACATCCTTATTCAGGCCACAGCCCTGATCTAGTATAAGGAGAATCTCCATGGGGTGCAGCCTGCAACACCTTTTATTTCACAGGAGAAAAACGTGACCAGAGAAGAGTTGACCAGACTACCACCAAGAGAGAAAAGCCAGGAGCAGACTGTGTCCCTCAGACCCAGGGTCCCTGCGCTGAGAACCACCTAGACCCAGGGGGAGATTGATGCCAAGGAGCGAGGGGACTACAGATGTTGCAAGTAGACAAGGACCTTCCACCATAGCCAACAGAGAGAGAGCCTGCACCTCAAACCGGTGCCCGCATTCAAGCTTCTCATCTCCTACACTGTGAGAGAATAAATTTCTGTTTCTTACAGTCATTCACTTGTGGTATTTTTTTTAGCAGAGACAGTGGGTTGTCATTGTTGACATAGTTCAACCCCTCCACCCTTTAAGTAGACCAGTGGTTCGCAACAAGAAGTGAGTTTGCCTTCCAGGGGCATTTGACAATGTCTAGAGATCTGTTTGAGAGTGGATGCTACTGCACCTAGTGGGGAGAGGCCAAGGCTGTTGCTAAACACCCTACAGTGGACAGGATGCCCCCCAACCACCACCATAAAGAATGATCCGGTCCCAAATATCATTAGTATTGAGATTCAGAAACCCCCGAGTTACACAGATCACTCGCAATGATCATAGTCTCGATATAATGTTGTTGTTGTCAGCTGCTGCCAGCAAATCAACCCAAGCCCATCAACCTGCTGTTGGTAGCTGCCATCCAGTCAGCCTCCCAACACACAACCGCCCGCGGCACAGCCAAACAAAATGCCTCCAGGCCCTACATGAGCCTTGCAATCG
Organism: Echinops telfairi; assembly: GCF_000313985.2. Lineage (NCBI taxonomy): Eukaryota > Metazoa > Chordata > Mammalia > Afrosoricida > Tenrecidae > Echinops > Echinops telfairi. Next base: position 38,209,727 of record NW_022111357.1, read on the forward strand.
GTTGTGGATTCAATTGTTAGGCCCCATAGGGTTTTCACTGGCTGTTTTCAAAGGTAGAGCACCAGGCATTTCTTCCTAGTTCCTCTTAGTGAGGAAGCTCTGATGAAACCTGTTCACTATCACAGCAACACACTCATCTCCGCTGATGGGCGTTCACGGGGCCACTGTGACCAGCGTGCCTTGTCTACTTACACTCACCAGGTCCTCTGTGATGGAACGGGGAGGGGGGTGCTGGGCAATGAGTTTTAGGGCACCTAGTAAGATGTATGACCACCAGGAAGCTCCAGGGGAAGTCACGATTAGTGGCCACAACCCCTTTTTGATAGGACAATCTACACAGCAAGGCATCCAATAAAGTCTCCCGTGTAACTAGATGAAACCTTGTGACTGCAGTCAGCAGATACACTGCCGACAAAGAAGCAGACTTACAAAGAATGAAATAATAGATCTAGTCACCCCAGAGACAGACCACCAAGGGCTTTGTCCCCAGCCCCATCAGTTGGGACCTTTCTATCAACCGTTTGAATGAAGCCATAGAGAGCATTCTTCTGAAATCCTGGGAAGGACCCCATTGAGCGGGATGCTGCTGGTCCAGTGGGCTGAGCCACAACTCGGCGCTCAGTGGGTTGTGATAGGATAACCCAGCTGCACCCTAACCATAGGCAGCTGGCAACTCCTCCCGGCTTGCAAAGCAGTCTCACACCTGGTGGGCGTGTCTCCTGCCTCCAGGTCCCGCGTCCTATGTCCCAGCTCGCCGAGGGACAGGACAAGAGCCTGTCCTCAGACTCACAAGGCATAGGACAGGAGAGAAAGGGCGGATTTTGGAAAGGATTTCAGCTGATTGCCAACTCAAAAGGCATTTGCTCAGCTGCACTTACACAAGGATAATGGCAAGCAGTGTGGGAAGGGAAGGTGGTACACTCATCCCTCTCTGTTGTCATCGAAAGCCTCTCTTGGACTTTGTAGTTTAGTTCTGGCAACCCCCTCCGATTGGATTTGTATCTATTTAGAAGCAATACTGCAAGCAAGCTCTCCTTCTGAAGAGGATGATTAAGTTGGGGAAGAGG
>NW_022111357.1:38212457-38214166 GCF_000313985.2 Echinops telfairi
ACAAACTGAGGGCAGGAATGGGGAAAAGTTAACAGGTAACGGTGGGAACATGGGAAGTCTTGATTTGAAAGTGGGCACGTGGGGAACACCAAGGTCTATTGGTGGTAATAGTTCACAAGCACAGCGTTGTACATCTTAGGTGGGTGAGTAACAACTGGGGTCTTATAGGCTCATGAGCAGCCATTGAAGGTACAACCACTGATCCCCCCCTGCCCAGAGAAAATAAGAATGGAAACAATCAAACGCCATATAGAAACAATCCAATGGACGGATGAAACCCACAAACGCCAGTCTCCACAACCCTGAGACCAGAGGAACTAGATGGTGCCCAACTACCACTGCCAACTGCTCTGACCAGGATCATAGTAGAGGGTCCTGGACAGAGTGGGAGAAAAGATGGTGCAACACTCAAGATGACAGAAGCTATCAGACTTCCTGGTCAGAGAGAGACAGGCGGGACCCCGCTACTATGGCCCTCAGTCCCCTTTAGGTCTGGAACAGAACTCACCCCTGTGGTGAACTGATTAATCATCCCATATCAAAAGGGCAGCCTTTACCCAACAACAGAGTTCAGAGGGTTAGGAAAGGAGAAATGTAAATAGGAAACGCAGGGAGAACACAAGATAAATGATGGGATGTCAAGGGCATTGCGATGGACAAGTTAGACAGAAAGCTGATGGTGTGCTCAGTAAACCCAATTCACTTAATTCACAAGCAAAGGGTTTTTCATTAAAAAGTAGGCAGATGTAGCAAACTGGTTAAACACCCTCAAGGTCAGAACAAAGAGGAGCCGCATAACTTCAAACCTTAGGGTCTCCCATGCAGAGGCCCCAAGGATCTGGCCTACAGGCCTGGCACTTGCCAACTCCCTCTGCCCCCTCCACCTTGCACTCAGGACTGCCAACCCTGACAGCCTGGACCACTCCAAGAGAGTTGGGAAAACGTCCAGAACCTTCTACTATTTGCTCCTCCCCAAATCCTCACTGTCTCTCCTCAGCCACTCCCACCCACCTGCACAGCCACCTTAAGCCCACTCCCCTGAGCCAGGGTCTTGGTCTCTGGGTGCTGCTGTTACAGAAACTGCAAGCGGGTGGCTTTAGGAGAAGAAAAGTATTTTCTCACAGACGTCTGAACCCAGGGCACTAGCTCTAGAGGACAGCTTGGTTTGTCCACTGGGGGGGGGAGGGGGGGAGGAACCCATGTCTCCGCTCCTATAGGCCTGGCATTCCTCAGCCCCATGGCAATCTTCACATGCATCTATGGTCCCTCTTTCATGCCTGAATGTCCTCCTGCCCATGCTGCTTTTGATATGAGAGAGCTTTACAACATGCATGGAAAATTAAATTTTAAAATGGTAAAAAAAAAAAAATTCCCATGAACTTTTTAAAGTCCCCACAGATAATTCAGAAGTGATTACATTTGGAACCTGCTTTAAACTGGTACGGCCTCACCAATGAGCAAAGAAATCCCCTTTTGCCAAACAAGATCACATCCACGGTGTGGGGATTAGGATTTCCAACACATCTTCCGTGAGGGATACCAATCGATCATAACCACCAGCAGCTTCCAGCCCAAGGCACCTTCGAAAGACAGAGGCAGCTAACAAGGTAGAGAACCAACAGAGGATACTGGTTCCCAGGCCCACAGCCCAGGCTGAAGATGCTCCCAATGAGCACACTGTCCGATGAATGCTGAGAGAAGTTTGAGAG
>NW_022111357.1:38214652-38225460 GCF_000313985.2 Echinops telfairi
GGACAGGTATCGAAGGAGAGTAACCATTCTCACAGAAAAACCCCAGGCAGCCCACGTCTGTCGCAGGAGGCAAACTAGCAGACCATATAGAATACGAATTTACAAATAATGGTCCTCAGAGAGATAAGGAAGGTTTGGGAACATAAGTAGGAACAAATAGTTACGGAGAAGAACCCATGGACAGCACTAGGTAGGAAAAGTCTAAAAAGAGAAAAATCATTTTTTAAAAAAATACAGTTTACTCTCTGACTTACCAATGATCTGTGCATACCCACTACATGTGAAGCACCATGCTAGATGCTGGGATCAAGTAGGGAATAAAAACAGATACGAAGTATTGCTGTTGTGACCCTTACAATATGATGGGAGAGACAGAGAATAAACAAGATGGGTAAATAAAATGCAGGTATCCTAATCCATGACAAGTAGCATGAAGAAGGTAAAGCTGATGGGGACCCTAGCTGGCCTAGTCCTCACTGGTATGGGACTGAGTTTCAAACTGACCAGCACCAGAATCAGGGGTAGAAAGTGGTGGCAAGGCCAACATGCTGCAGTAGGGAGATGGGGTGCATGCCAGGATCAGGCAGCGCTGTGAGGCTATCTCTGGACTCTGATGAGGAGAGCAGCTGCCAGAGGTACAGACATATCATATTTTATTTCTAAAATAAAGCACTCAACCAATGGCCAGAGAATGAATTAGTGCGCTGCGGGCTCACATCAGGACCCTTTCCCAGAAAGCTTCAAGACAGAATAAAGAGATGGAAAATAACTTAGCAATAAATAAACAAGCAAACAAACGAGAGGAAATATAGAGGGGAGAAGTAGATGTGTCAACGTACGTCTCGCCGGAGACACAGAAGGAGAGAGACAGAAACAAAAGGCCAGCCAATGAAAAACGAAGAACCAAGAATTTCCCAGAACTAAAGAGAGATGTAAAAACCTCAAATGGAAAGGGTTCAGAGAGTGCCAACGAGGATAGATAAGATAGATAGAGGGACATTATAGGCCCTTGAAATGGACAATAACTCAAGAAGATATAATGATCATGAAAAGATATGCACCTAGGAATTTGGCCTCAAAAAATGCCGAGTAAAATACGACAGCATCACAAAGAGAAATAGATAAATCAACAGACCTGGTTGGAGATTTTAACACGCCCCTCTTAGAAATAGATGGCTCAAGCACACAAAAGGCCAAGAGCAAAGATAAAGAGATTTATTCAAGTTGTAGTAAATAAATAGAGGGAGAAGGCACCCAACAGAGAATACACATCCTTCCTGAGCACGCGTAGAACATGCACAACAATTAAACATGCCCTAGGCCACAGAGGAGGTTTCAGCAAATGCCAAAGAATCAACATCATATAAGCCATGTGCAATCATAAAATTAAAAAGTTATTAATGAAAGGATTGTTCACAAATCCAATATGTCTGGAAACTTAAAAACAGTCTATTGATCCTTGTGAAAGGGAAATCATAAGGGAAATTTAAAAATACTTAGAGCACATGGCAAAAATCACTACATGTCAAAATTTATGGAAAAAAAAATTTATGGAGCACAATGAATTCTGCTTCCCATAATGGAGTAGCTTATCCTAAACCAATCCTCTAACACACACACACACACACACATATACATATATAAAATGTAAGGCACCAGAGAGAAACAAAAACAGGTAGAAAATGAGAGAGCTGGACACTTAGAAGTTAACTGCACTGGGTGGGTTTCTGAGGCTATCTTAGACAACATGTACCTAAGGCAGAGGCCAGTTAGTGAGATGGAAAAACAAATATCCCATAGAAAGCTGGAGTCCTTCTGGCTGTAGATTAAAGGGCCTCGTTCAGGACACACGTCACATCAGTGGGAAAGTTAGGGAGGATATGCTAAAAAAGGAGAGCGCCACAGAGGGAAGGTTCCGAATCCTATGTGTTCACTTGGCCCCAAACTCTAGCCAATCCTTGACGTGTGTATGCTAGATAGACGCCAAGTAGCCCAGCTAAGCCTACAACGTGCGAACAGAGATTTCCACTGCTCCCCAACACGATAGAGTTCATTCTGAGTCGGAATTCCGCCATGTTAAGTGTTAGCTACAACAGAAACTCAGTGTTAGTCAGAAAATATGTCATGAAACTTTGAGTCTCTACAACCTATCACTCACAAGTCCAGTGAGTTTGAAAAGTTCGTGTGGAAATTCCTGCCTCTTTCAAGTCCATGTTTCCATGAAACTTTCTGAAACACCTCCCTCCCCCATACAATCCCAAATTACAAGCTATACAAAGAGGAAAATGTGATCCACACGCAAGAGAAATGGCCTTCTGTGGTGAGTGACTCTTATTTAACACAGATGTTGGAATTAGAAGACAAAAGGTTTAAAGATATTTGTATAATCATGCTCAAGGGTGTGAAATGACATAAAAGATGGAATGCATGAACTGATAGTTCATCCGAACATAGGTAGAAACTATCTTTTTCTAAAAAGCATCAACTGAAACCCCATAATTACAAGATAAAATTGTCATTGGATGGGCTTCCCAGCAGATTTGAGATGATGGAAGAAAGCGATCACGCACTTAGAGAGGGATCCATTTCTTTGTATTTATTTCAGTGGAACCCAGTTTTGCTTCCCAGTGGGTGTTTGGCGGTATTTGGAGACATTTTTGGGTGTCTTAAGTGGGGAGCTGGGAAATCGGCCTGTGGTAGTAGAGAAGAGATGTTCCTAAATATCCTACAAAGCACAGGACACTCTTCCCACACATAATTCATTATCTGACCTAAAATGTCAATAATGCTGAGGTTGATAAATCCTCGTCTGTGTGAAAAAACACAGGAGGGAAAAGTCTGCAAAATATCAACAAGCCTCAGTGGTTTGGAGGAAAATAAGATAAGGTCAAATATATGTTGCATTGGAATCCCAGATGAAGAAAATGGAAAGAGGGCAGAAAAAATTTTTTTGAAGAAATAATAGCCCCAAATTCCCAAAATTAGCTGAATGGCAAAAATCTTCAGATTCAAGAAGCTCATCAAACCCCAAATAGGATACAAAAAACCAAACAATAAATATACCTTCGCATTTATCCAAAAGAAGTAAAACCACATTCCCCACCCCCTCCAAAAATAAAAAGCCTTGTATAAAAATATTCACAGTAGCTTTATTCATCATAGTCAAACCCTGGAAACACACCAGATGCCCATGAATGAATGGACCAACTGCAGTACATTCTTACAATTAGCAGGGGAGGGGGGTAACTACCGATAATTGCAATGACATAGATGAGTCTCAAGAACACGGTAACGGAGAGCACTGGGGTCCTCGCAGCATTAGCGGTGGCGCCGACCACTGCAAGTGAAGCAGGAAACCAGGCTTCCTCGCACGGTGGCTGAGAGCCTGAAGATCCAATTGTTGGTTTGGGATGGGACTCCGGCAGGGTCTTTGTGAAGAAGCTGCCCGCACTCACACTGGGGCCTTGCACCTTAGGATCTTCTCCGCTTTTCACCCTCTGGAGGTGGACGTTTTGACCCTGTGAAATGTTTCGAATAGCCATAATCGTCAAAAATGGTGACAGTGACAAAATGGCTGAGTGAAAGCTAAAATCTGTCATCAGATTGAGTGCTATTTTGGTGACTTGAATGCGCCTCGGGACAAATTTTTAAAGGAGCAGATCAACTAGATGAAGGCTGGGTGCCACAGGAGATAATAATAAAGTGCAGCAGGTCAAACCGTCTGACAACAGACTTTAATGTCCTAGTAGAAGCATTGAGCCAATCAAAGGTAGCACTCATGGAAATAAGTGAAGATAAAACAAGATTCAGAAGATCTCCAAGCAAACCCTCCCTGAAGCGACGGATGCGTATAAAAACAATGTAAAAGTCAGATCTGTTTTTATTAAAGGCTTCTCAGCTGATGCCACCCTCGATGACATAAAAGAATGGTTAGAAGGCAAAGATGAAATGCTAACTATTCAGATGAGAACATTGCACAGAGCATTTAGGGGATCAATAGTTGTTGTGTTTGAGAGAAATGAATGTGCTAAGAAGTTCGTAGAGACCCCTGCCCAGAAGAATAAAGATGCTAATACTTTTCAAGCCTGAGTACTTTGTTAAAAAAAAAAATAAGAAAGAAAGCAAAATAAAGTGGAAGCTAAATTATGAGCTTAACAAGAGCAAGAAGAAAAACAGAAGTTTTCAGCAGATGCTGAAATGAAATCTCTAGAAGCAAAGATGGCTGCTTGCTGAAGGTTTGCGGTGACCTAGATGAGCAGACCGGTAGAGAAGATTTGCACATCCTTTTTGCAGGTCATGGAGAAATCAAATGGATAGACTTTGTCAGAGGAGCAAGAGAGGGAGGAAATCTATGGAAAGAAAACACTAAAGAAGTACTGGATAAAACTAACGACGCAAGTCACAATAGCCTACTATTAAGAAACAGAGAAGAGATGCGCGAGGTACTAGAAGGAGGTGGGGAAAACAGCACTGAGAAAAATCGTGGAAGGCCAGCAAGAATCCCTGAACCAATGGAAGCCAACAAATCACAAATTGAAGAGGAAAGGAAAGGGAACAACAGTTGCCCAGGCGGGGTCAGCGAGAGGAAAAGTTCAGCTTCAGGGCAAAAAAATGAGGCAGGCCACACCCCCAAGGGGCTGCATTCCACACAGGGTTGATTACATCATGTTAGATCCCATTGTGAGGGATGACTGCCAAACTACTGAGAACCCTGTCCCAGCCAAATTAGCACAAAACTCATCACAGTTCCCTAAGTTCATGAGACTGCTTCTTTCCTAGCCCTCTCTGTCCTAAATCCTCTCATTGTAGTTCCTTCAGACCCCTAACTAACCAGTCATCTTCAACCAGTTCTGCATCTGTGCCCTCCTGTCACATTGCCTGATTAGAAGCCATCAGCGGACGGCCGACTTTGTATTCATTCAACTCTGCATCCACTAGCCTGAGACTTTCCTACTTCATCTTCCTGCGTCCTGGTCCATCAGGAAGCTATATGCATCAGGAAAAACCTCAAGCTTACCATCTAACCCATCAACTTGAACTAGACTGAACTTACCCCCTTTGTGGTAGTCTGGGTAAACTAGAAAAACAAATTCATACACATGCATGTGTATAAGAAAGAACTTTATATACAAAAGCAATTGAATTTGAGAAAACATTCCAGCCCAGTCTAGATCAAGTCCATAAGTCCGATATTAGCCCATATGTCCAATACCAATCTTAAATTCCTCTTCAGACTCACACAACATATGCAATGATGTGAATGCAGGAAGATCACAGGCCAGTAGGTGGAAAGTCTTGTGGATCCAGTGGCAGTGGAAGCATGTCAGCACTGGCAGGAGTCTCCACGTGGCTCCTTCAGCTCCAGGGTGCTAGTGTAGCTCCACGCGTCTTCTCAACAGAAATGTCTCACAGGGAGTGTGTGTGTGACCCGCCTCCAACGAGCTATTTATCTCTATAGCGCCTCCAAATGATTGACAGGCTAAACTCCACCCCTTCACTCTGAAGCCTCAAAATGACAACAGATCATGTAACTACCACACCCTTCTACAACTGTGTGAACCATGACTTGATATAAATCCCTATCTAAACACACACACAAGTGTATTCGTAGAAAATTGAATTAAAAGATAATGGGATTTTCCCACAATGTTTTGAAGTCCACTCATGCTATTGTCTTCAATTGACCATGTAATGCATCAGAACCTAAGCTGGATTGATTATATGGATGGATATGTGATGAAGCAAACCCTGTACAATGTTGGGGTGGGAGATGTAAGCATGCTGACTATACAATTCTTCCAACCTTTGCTTTTGTTTGAAATTTTTCATAATATAATATTGAGGGAGAGAAAAAGTGAGAGATACCTCTAAAGCAATATTTATTGGAAAATGTATAGTTTGAATGCAGTTCAAAACAAAGCCAAAAGATTTTCAAATAAACGAACTAAGCATTTGTGCTAAAGCAGTGGTTCTCAACCTTCCTCATGCCGCGACCCTTTCCTATCGTTCCTCATGTTGTGGTGGTGACCCCCCAAACCATAAAATTATTTTCACTGCTCATTCATAACTGTCATTTTGCTACTGTTAGGAATGGGGTGCCCCCTGTGAAAGGGTCGTTTGACCCCCAAAGGGGTCGCGACCCACTGGTTGAGAACCACTGTGCTAAAGGCTGCTGGTGGCTTACAAATAGCCATTCTCCACGTCTTCCTAAAGAACACAACCCAATTTCACCTTGGGGACCAAAGTACCAAGTAAAAGATTATGTTCCTCAAACTCCGTCACAAATAAAGTTGGCCAATGAGAAGAAAGCAGGAGTTGACAGGACTTCCAGAAAGTTCTTTCAGAGGGAGACAGAAGGCTGAAGGGGCGTCTCCCGCTCACTGTATGCCTGGAGTCCAGCCTTCGTGCTGCCCCTCTAACCTGACACTCTTTTTCTCCCGTCCAGTTATATCTCCCTATAGCCTTCAAGCTCTGGGCTGATCTACCAAGCTCTAGGGACAGAAAAGTATTGCAAAATTAACTTTAGGATTTTTTTAAGGGGGGGCAAACAAAGCTCCAGCTGAAAGACTTGTTTCGACCCCTCTATGAGGAATTAGCAAACACATAATGTGACGTTTCCGGGTCAACAGAAGATTACTCTCCTCTCCAACTCTGTCATCGGGAGCATCGGCATGCGGATTCGGCCCCTGGCCAGTGACCTGGGGGAAGGATGGCGGCTGTGAAAGCAGGAAGCAGCCACCCACGTGAAGAGGTTTCCTGCCTCGCTTATGAGCAATCACAGAGCAGGTACCTTGAACCACCGGTTCTCATAAATCTTGTTTGGGAAAAAACCTTTCAATTCCCCGTGGAAATATGCAAAACAGCCTCCACGCTGTAAATCTTCCTTTTTCAGTCCTAAGGAGATAAGTTAGACCTATTAACCTTCCATGTGATTCTCAACTTCATTATTTGAGCTGACACGACCAGAGAGCAGAGACGGCTCTTTCTGGCAGAGTGCATGTAAATCGCTTTCTCAAAGGAAATTACTTCTCCGGCCTGAATGTTATTAATCTAAATTCTCTGTTAGTCAAATTGTTGCCCATAATAAATATGGAACAGGTTGCGATACTTATCAACGGTGGCACCCTTTGTGGAAGCCATGTCCATTCCGAACCCCCTTCCATGAAGGGGTTCCTCTTGGGAGAGGCCAGTCCCACAAGGCTTCCTCTGCATCGGCCTTGGTTGACGGAAGGCAAGAGATGCCCCGGCTGTGCCCTGGGGTAAGGGTGGACATACCTCTCTGGTCTGCCCAAGGCACCGCCCCTCAGCCTCCTCCTGCTCTGACCTTCACAAGGACAAGCCTCCTGGCTAGTGAGACGCTTGGAATGGCCTCCCCGATGGGGACAATATCTTTCAAGACCAGGGGGACAGTTGAGTCACTTGCCTAGGATTAGTCCAGTTGGGACTCCTGTCAATGCTCTGTTGTGACCCATCAATTATACAGTGGCTAACTTTTAGAAGGAGACCACAGGTCCCTTTCTCCTAAGTAGCCTCCTAGGCAGAAGGTGATGCTGCACTCAGTGGACCATGGAGGAGTCTACTGATCCTGGAGATACCAGCTGCATCGTTTCCGTATCTTAGAGATCGGGAAGCCTCGATCTTACAACAAATGGACAGATGGGAGGTAGTGAACGCTTATTAGACTGGGAGGAAAGAAAGCGCCGTTGAAGCACGCGTGGTGTGACTTCCTCTTGCTCGCTTTGGCCATGCCAGGGGGAAAGGCCAGGCATTCGAGAAAGGCATCAAGTTCAGTAGAGAGCCCTGGAGAAGCAGGGCCGCCCTGCACGGAAGGGACCAACCGACACAATACTGCACCAATGGGCTCAAACCAACCAGCAGCTGTGAGGCTGGCCCACGACCGGGCATGTCTCATTCCATGGCGCATGAGACCGGGAGGAGTCTGAGAGGACTCCATGGCGCCTAACAGCAGCGAACAAGACTCGGTCAGCGCAGGGCTCCAAGGCCCAGGCCACGCTGATCCTTCCAGCAGCTGACCACAGGCTGGCACTGAAGGGACGGCTTAAACTGTTCACCGTGGCAGCTAAGTCACGTTGTGCTCAGCACCAAAGGCTTCACAAACCTGTGTCTTCAGAACCAGGGGAGGGGCAGAGTGGGATGGAGTTGGCTAATTTGCATGGGACTGGACAAGGCCCAAAGAATTCTTCCCATTAAAAAGCTCATTTCCGAATGGCAACCTTAAGGATGGGGAAAACTGGCTGCCATGGAGCAGAGGTGGTGGGGGGTGGGGGAGGAGAGGGAGTGTGCAAAAACATGGTTCGGTTTCTACTGGGGTTTTTTCCAGGATAATTACAAGAAGTTTAGAATCCATCCGGGGACTTGTAGTTCATTAAATGAATTTCCATCTGTGTTTCCACCACCTAAGAAGTATCACTTTGTACAATGCTCGGGTTTTTATTGTGTATAAGTCAGATTGCTAATTTGCAGCCTGCCGCACAGAAAGGACCATTTCAATCGCGCCTGATTATGCGAAATGAAACTGGGTTTTCATTAGGGCTGCCTCCTGTGATCCTTAGCACTTGATGGGGTGCCAGCATGCAGCATGGGCTGTGAGGTAGAGGGAAGCCGACTGCAGCCCCCAGCAGGGTCTTCCAGCACACCCAGAACCCCACCCCACATGGGGCCCTCTCGGAGCCTCTGCCCAGCGGGTGGAGGGAGAGGAAGGTAGGTGACGGGTGGAGGGAGAGGAAGGTAGGTGACGGGTGGAGGGAGAGGAAGGTAGGTGACTGGGGCCTCAGGGTTCCAGGCCCCCAGCGCATGTGTGCATCCTGCAACTCCCAGCCCTGACAGTTTTGCCAGCAGAAACCAGACAGGAAAGGAAACCCTGGGCAGACTGACTTCTGGATACCAAGGGTGCCTTGGGTCTAGCGATGGCACTGAAGGGAAATTGTCCCAGGGAGGCGGGCGGGGATGCTCTAGGACAGGGCCTGGGGATGGTGCCATCTCTTGCTGCCTTGAGGCTCACCCAGGGACTGAGAATAGGTACCATGGGGCACAGGTTGGGCATGGAGGAAGGAAGAAAAGGGTGGCAGTGAGGAAGGAGAACCTGGGCTTCTGGCACCGAAAACAAAGCACCCCTTCTCCCACCAACCTCGCCGTGTTGAGCTGTGTGTCCACACGCAATGAATCCGGCCCTGGATTGACTGTGTGCTCCAGAGGTCGGCCATGGAATCCCAACCCCTCGGCCTGCAGTTGGGATCCTATTTGGCAGTGGTTCTCCACCCTCCTCACACCATGACCCTTTCATACATCTCCTCACATTGCGGTGACCTCCTCCACCCCACCAACCATAAAATTATTTTTGTTGCTACTTCCTCACTGTCATTTTGCTCCTGTTATGAATCGGGTGACCCCTGTGAAAGGGTCGTTCGACCCCCAAAGGGGTCACAACCCACAGGTTGAGAACCGCTGCATTGGGGAAGGGCTCCTTGGTTACATCAGAGAGGCCATGTCCGTGTAGGGTGGGTCCTAAACCTACTTCCTTCTGGGTAATGTAACAAGCAGCCTAGACTGAGAGCAAAGCAAGTACCAAGGTGAGAGATGCCACGTGGCAGTCACCCCATGACCAAGAGCTACTGCCCAGGATGCTGGACGAGCTGTGACAAGGGCGTCCCCTGGAGGTGGCAGGAAGCGAGCACCTTCCCCTAGAGCTGGCGCCCGACTTCTAGCCTCACAAACTGCGAGCAAGTCAATGTCTGTTCATTAAAGCCACCCACTTGGGCCCCTTCTGTGGCAGCAGCACTAGCTGACTGAAACAGCGCTGAGTGACCAGGGAGAGAAAGGCGTTCACAAATGCATGCCCATTTGCCACAGCCCAGGGGCTCGCTCTGGCCACACTTAATGGTCCCCAGCTAATGCACCTGAAGGCCGGGCCACCTGCCTGAATGGTTTCAGGGATGTCAACCTGGGCTATACCTTAGAGACGTTGGGGAGATTTGAAATGTCAGCTGTCTGGTCTTCAGCCAAGACCATTTAAATACAGTCTCCGAGGGTGGGTCCTGGCCCTGGTGGTTATGACGGGCAGAGAAGGCCGAGCCCCTGGGTCAGCTCCTCTTGGGAACGTTTGCCCAACACTCCTCTCAAGTCCAAAGGCACACAAGTTAGGTATTCACAGGAGTAAACCAAGGCTGCCAGCATGTCCCATGTCGTCGGAAGCTAGCTTATAAATTATTAACCCTCAGCACCAAGGGTCTGTCCCCAAGAAGCAGCCATGACTGTGGGGTGAGAAATTGGTCAGGAAGCCTTGCCGCACTGCTCCAAAGGGCGCACGGTCACTGTAGGGCCGTGGGGCCGATTCCAACCCCTAGTGAGACGATGCGCAACAATGCATGAAGCAACGCCTGTCTCACCATTGTTCCTGTGTTTGAGCCCATCCTTGTAGTCACCGCGTCCATCCATCTCTGTCACCGCCCCTCCACTTCACCAAGCATGGTGTCCTTCGCCAGGGACTGGTCTCTCGGCAACAGATTTCAAATCCCTGAGACGCCGCCTCACCATCATGGCTTCCAAGGGGCATTCTGGCAGCACATCTTTCAAGACAGATGTGTTTGTCCTTCTGGCAGTCCGCGGTCCTTTCAGGCTTCTTCACCAGCACCGTCATTCCCATGTCTTGATTCCTCTTCGGGCTTCCTTAGTTGATTTCCAATGTTGACAGACATATGTAACGATTGAAAATCCCATGGTATGAGTCAGGCTTACCTTAGTCCTCAAAGTAACCTCCCTGCTTTTCAACACCCACAGATTGACCCAAT
>NW_022111357.1:38225729-38231699 GCF_000313985.2 Echinops telfairi
CCACTTGCAGATTCTTTCAGGAAGCCTTCCTGGATGGATGCAGCCAGTAAGTAGCATTTCTCTGAATGGCCCAGCCCTCTTTCACAGTCTGAAGGCATCTGCTGGTGACGATTGACAGATGGCCTTGAGAACACTGCTCTGTCTCCAACTTCCCTCTCTCCTTAGATCACCAATCCCTGATCCAGACTGTGGGGCCACATCCCTCTCTGGGACCCACCTCGCCCAGTGAGTCCTCCCTACTCCTCTCTGTCCCATGTGGGTCTGTCCTCCCTGACGCCCCAGGGGACACAGGAGCCCTGACCATTCTGTCGCCCGCCCAGCCCCTGAGAATAAAGAATCCAGACTGCTCCCAGTGGCCACAGAAACCCCCGAGCGAGGCATCTAGGGGAGAGAAAGCAGCCTGCCGGCCCCCCGTGGGTGCTGGAAAGGGTGCTAACTCCTTCCTCCACATCCTCCCCCCTGGGACCTCCACCTGCAGGAGCCAACAGGGAATTGCAGGGAAAGGTTGTGGGGAGCAGGTCAGAGTGAACCGACAGTCTGAAAGGGAAAAGTGTGTATCTCCGGAATGTTCTTTGGTCCCTGAAGGAAGCAGGTCAGGCCGGGAAGGGTTAATCCCGCAGCAGCGGTGAGGTTAAGAGAAGACGCCGCTCCTGCCAGTGCACAGAGGTGCAGGGAGCCGTGGAGCGTAATAAATCTGCGAGGGCAGGAGGCCTCTCTCCTCATTTGTTAGCCAGCGATGTGTGAAAATGTTAATGAAGGGAGTTATAATCGAGGAGAATTCCACTATTAAAATTGCGTTCACGTCTGAAGGCTTCTGCTTCGGAGTGGTCCACTGTACATCACTCCTCCCCTCGCCGCTAATAATAGACGTAATTGCTTCACTCTGTCTAGCCACCTTCACCCTGGCAAGTCTCAGATTTGCTACAACTGTTATTGTAGGAATTATTTTCATGCTATTAACTTTGAGTTTTATAATGTGTATTCTTAAAAGAAAATAAATGCTAAGAGATTGTAAGTGTATAGCGGGTCCCCGATGAAAGTATTTTTTTTTTAAATATACCATAATGACAAAAGGCACTGAAGTAGGGTGATATAATGGTTCCTTCTCTGATTGAAACTGAAATGAGATTCTGCATTGTAAAGTGCATAAAGGGGGTTCCTTGGCTTTCACCGAGATCTCGATGCTGAACGTGGGTGCATAGTGCCTGCTTCAAAGACAGATCAGGAAGAGAGTGCCGAGCAGGGATGCTGCGGGGGAAGCACAGCAGGGACTTGATGGGCCGGGGCAAACCCTCAGAACCAGGCCGAGATGTCACGGCAGCAAAGCCACAACGCTCTTCCCAGAGCCAGCAGGCCTGGCCCAGCAAAGGGAGAGAAGCCATCTCCCAGCTCTGCAAGCCGGCCCCCCTGTTCCTGGTGCTGACAGCTGCAAACAGGCAGGTGCCCCAGCTTCCAGAAGAGGATGGAGTGAGCATCAGTGCAGGCTTCCAGGCCTGGAACTCCCAGATCTGGCGCCAGGCACTCACCAAATGGATGCAAGACCTGGAGCCAAAACAGGAAGTAAACTCATAGGGCTGCCAACACGAAGCCACCGGTCCCTGCTATGAAAAGTGGCTCATCACATCTCACAGCAGGTGCCCCCCGCAGGCCCGATGTGTGGGCCTGGCTCCCAGCAAAGATGGCGCCAGGCTCTTTTCCCCAGGAATTTATAATTGGATTTGAGGACCTGCCAGTAGTCTCAGTGTGGCTGGGCCTGTCGCATACCAGGTCTATAGGTCTATGGGTAGCCCACCGCGTATGGACTGAAGATCGGGAACACAGCTGCCTGCCCAGCGGAAGTGGTGCAGATAAACAGAGGGGCAGGGGATGAGGAAGATCCTGCTCCGAGGCCTACCTGAAACCTGCTTCTCCCTGGGAGAATCCCTATGCCCGTACAATATTTCCTTCTCGGCTCTTAAACTAGCTTGAGGTCTTCCTGTAATTTAAGAGCAAGAGAATATAGTTGGCTCATGTAGGATGGGCCTGGAGTGATTTTGAGATATCTAGCTTAGTTTTCATAGAGTGCTCCAGAAATATTTGTTATTACCACTTACTCCTCCATTCCTTCCCCCCTCCCCCCACATAATTATACCCCTCCACCCTCCATCCAACCATCTCTCCATCCACACATCCACCCACCCACCATCAATCCGCCATCCGATATCAAACCACTCCTGTACCCATCTCATCCGCCATCTCTCTCTCCTTCCCTCCATGCATCCATCCACTCATCCATCCATCCCTCTACCATCTGTCCATCCATCTCTTCTTCCATCATTCACACCCCTCCAATCACCCCACCATCCATGCACTCTTTTCTCCATTCAGTATCCATCCATCCATCCATCCATTTATCCATCCATTTATCCGCCCATCATCAGTCCATCTATCCATCCACCCCTCTACCCATCCCATCTTCCATGCATCTCTCCCTCCTTCCTTCGGTGCATGCATCCACCCATCTATCTAGCCACCTATCCAAGGCTGTCCTTGTTGGGTGCCTTTGAAATGGGTCTGCCTGATAGTGACCCTATGTACAACATCACAAAACAATGCTGGCTCCTGTGACATTCTCCCCGCCGTTGCTATATTTGAGCCTATTGTTGCAGCCACTGTGTCCATCTATCTCCTTGAGGGTCTTCTTTTTCGCTGACCCTCCACTTTGCCAAGCATGATGTCTTTCTCCAGGAATGGGTCCCTCTCGATAACATATCTCACCATCTTCACTTCTTTTTTTTTTTTACGTGCCCTAGGCATGAAACAGCTCTGGCCACGATCTAGGCATCAAGCTAGGATGAACAAAGACCTGCCAGTCTGCTCTGCCCCTGACTGATAAGAGAGCACCACCACCAATCCGGTGTCTCTCTGCCCATAGCCAGGGCTTCCATCGTCACTTCTAAGGAGCATTCTGACGACTTCTCAGACAGACGTCATTCTTCTGGCACAGTCCCTGGTATGTCCAATCGTTTCCATCAACACCGTAATGCAAAGGCATCCACGCTTCTTCAGTTTTCCTTAGATACTATCTAGCTTTTGAATGCATACGAAGTGGTTGGAAACGCCCTGGCCTGGGTCAGGGGCACCTTAGGCCTCAAAGGGACATCTTTGCTTTGGGAACACTTTAAAGAGGTCTTTCACAGCAGATTTGCCTAATGCAATATGTCATTCGATTTCTTGACTGCTACTCCCATGGGCGTTGATGGTAAATCCAAGGGATAGGACATCCTTGACGAGTTTAATCTTATCTCCATTTAGTTGCTAATGGGTCCAGTTATAAGAACTCCCTTTTTCTTTATGTCGAGGTGCAATCCATACTGAAGGCTATCGTCTTTGATCCTGATTAGTAAGTGCTACAAATTCTCTTTGCTTTCAACATGCAAGGTTGCATCCTCTGCGTATCAAAGATTGCTCACGAACCATCCTCCAGCCAGATGTTCTTCTTCATATAGGTCAGCTTCTCGGATTATTTTCTCAGCACACAGAGCAAATGTGTATGATAAAGGGGCACAAATCTGATGTACATCTTTTTTTATTTTAAACCGTGCAGTATGTCCTTGTTCTGTTCTAACTACTGCCTCTTGTTTTATGTACAGGTTCCACATGAGCACAATGAAGTGTTCTGGAATTCCCATCCTTCTCAATGCCATCCATAATGTATTACAATCCATATAGTCCAATGCCTTTGCATAAGTCTGTTTATTGAGTGCCTGCCACGGCTATGGCAATGAATAACAATAATTATAAAACTTAACTTCATAGGGAAGATAAATATGAAATAAAGCCAAATAAAAATATTAAAATGAATCCACAAAAAACAAGTTGAGGCAATTATCACAAAAGGAAAGGTGTCCAGTGTGATGGCAGGGATTCTGGGTGGGTTGTGGGGTTGAAGTTTAAGCAAGGATGGTGAGACTGGGTCTCAAGTGTGGACATGACATTAGGAGAGGCCAGTCTCTGGACATCATACTTCGTAGAGATTCGGTAAGAGTAATTGGATGAGGATCAGGGTACGAGGGACAGGGGAACCACAGCCCTGAGGTGCCTTTGGAAGTGAAAGGGGAAGAGGGTGGGGGTGGGGCTGAAGGGGTTAGACCGCTTAAAACACGAGTGCTTTCTGATCACAGACCTACTTCTAAGAACATGACCTCAAGATGGGAAGAGTTTCCAAAGGCCATTTCGCCTACACACACAGTGTCCTTCTGGAATTCACATCTGGACACCTGCCTCCTAGGGGAGTCGTACAGGAGAGAGGCAGCAAACATGGCACACAGCCTGGCACGTTCTGTGAGCCCTGGGGGACTCCCCAAGCCCCAAGCAGAACATTGGTGGAGAAGCCATCCACAGAGGCCTCTATAGAGCAGCTTGGATGGTTCTCCCAGTAGGAAAGGCCTCCGAAGTTGCCTAGTCCAGTCAGTCCCTCCTCTCGACTCACCCCTCCACTTGGGAGGACGACAGAGCAGCTCCCGACCAGACCAGGGGCTTTGCTTCTCAGAGCTGCAGGGTGCTGCTGTGGTGGGAGGTTTCCTGTACCCGCTCCCTGACTCACCAAAACTAGCACACGCACCCAGTAAACCTGCCAGAAAAGGGTCCCTAGTGAGGCCAGGAGCCACTCTCTGCCATCTCCTGAGGGACAGGGAGATGCTGGCTGTGAGTGAGGACGGACATGAAAGAAGGCACTTGCCAGGCTTCCAACATGAGGAAGGGGCTCTTGAGGACGCAATGCAGGCAGGCAGCTCTTGTATCCCGGGCCCTGCTGCCCACCTAAGGGAAGAAGTAGGGGACGAGTCCCACCCCACCCCCCATCTGTCACCACCACGTGTGCTCCAAGACACAGTCACTGCCCCATGATCTGCTCTCAGCCCTCGCTTTCCAATATGATGGGGTTCCCATGATTAGCCAGTGGTCTCTGTTGATAGCGCCCCGTTCACCTAACAAAGGAACCCCTGCTCCAAATGAGATGACACCCACAGGTATAAGGCTTGGGACGCCAACACAGATTTAAGGGGAACACAATTTGGGAGGACACAATTCAATCCGTAAGGACGCCAATGCACCACCCTACCGGGCAACGTTCCTTGGGAGTGCTCTGCGGTTCAACATGGGGGCCTGTGCTGTACCATCGGTGCAGGTCATCAGCGGGCCTGGCTTCTAGTGTCACATAGCCATCAAACGTACGTGAGCGTCTAAGAACCTGGGCGAATGTTCACTGTGCAACCAGGAGGGAGACAAAAGCAGGGTCCAAAACGGTGCAGAGGATGAGCTGGGCTGTGTTTTTAAAACTGCATACAGAAGAATCTAGAAAATGATCACTTCTAGGGCAACGACCATCTTCTTCTAAAATACCTTTCTGAACATTTTCACTTTTCTAAAGGAGCCCACCTGGCCGCCAAACCGGCTGCAACCTTTATGGGCAACGCCCAAAGCCACACACACACAAAAAGCTCAGGCAATCCAAGGTTTTCTTAAATTTGACCTGGTTTAGTAGCAAACATCATCTGAACTAACACAAGGTGTCGTGGTTGCTAGCTGCCATCAGGTTCCTGGCCCATGCTGACCCCGGGAACAACGGAGTCCCTGCTGCTGGTGCTGTGTCGTCCACAAGCTTGGCTGCAGATCAGGCCAGTGGGAGCCACAGGGCTTCCACAGATCGCCAAGCCTTTCCTCGTAGTCCAGCTGAGTCTGGAAGTGCCATTGAAACCTGCTCAGCACAGTAGCAACATAGGTGGGTGGCAGCTGCACATGAGATACAGTGTTTGGGGTTCTCCCACATACCACTGAGCCACAACCGCTTGGAACAGCTCACAGTCCTTACCTACCCCACCTAGGGTAGGTGTGCAGACACTTCGCTGGCCAGAGATCCCCCATTGATAGGTGGGTGCTAGTAGCAATGGAAGCAATCTCTCTGTCTCTCTGTCTCTCTCTCTCTCTCTC
>NW_022111357.1:38231799-38240866 GCF_000313985.2 Echinops telfairi
GCCTGCCCCTGCTCCCATCTGCCCCAACTTCAAACGTGCAGGCTCCTCAGGGACAGACCCTGAGCCCTGCTGAGAATGTGCAAAGGGGCTCACAGCATCTTCAGTGAACGGGCCAAACAAGGCTCATCCACAAGGGGGAACTGGGGAAAACGAATTAAATGCTTCTCCAAAGATTCCCTCCAGAGCCGTCCTCTCTTCGGCCAGGGGGCAAAGTCTTGGGTGGCTTTAAACGTCGGAGACGCATTGTGTCATGTTGTTGGAAGCCAGACACCTGAATTTAGCGTGTTGGCAAGGCTCTGCTCGCTCCCAAGGCCCGAAAAATCATCAATACTGGCAAACATCGCGCGCCTCACCAGAGAGAAGCAGCTCTAGCCATCACATTAGGGGTAAATTAATTAAATGTTTGACCAGCAGGATGGCCCAAGAAAGATGCTATAAATATCTAAATGGCCTTTGGCAGACAAAAGGCTCCCCACCCCTGCCCTGGCGGAAGCGTCTCCCCGGCTCTCCCAGCTCCGGTAGCCCGGCATTCCTTGGCTTGCAGTGCCCGGCTTCCCTCGCTGTGCCTCTTTCCCTCTGTGACAAGGATACAGATGGTATCGGCGCTCACAGTACTCCAACAGGACCTCGTGGGAACTGCTAATATCTTCAAAGACCCAACTTCCAAACACGGTCCTGGTCCCAGGTCCCAGGCGTAGGGCCACAACGTATCTGAGGTGGGGCCCAAACCCAAACCACACTCATTGCCGTTGAGTCAGTGGTGGCTCACAGCGACCCTCAGTGGGTCTCCAAGATTGTCACTGTTCACAGGAGGAGAAAGCCCCGTCTTTCTCCCGGGGCGCTGCTGGCAGTTTCAGACTACCCATCCTGCGATCGCAGCCCCCCTCGTAGCCCTCCGCCACGAGGGCAGAGGACACAATTCAAACCAGAACAAGCCTCAATGGTGGGAGCTGAAGGACTGGGGAGAAAGAGGTCTGGGAAGAAGGGGTGTTCCTTTCTATCCCACAATCCAAACCCCTAAGACGCCCCTTTCTTCACCTGCATGTAACAAACTAAACCCTACCATCCCGTGGCTTAGCACCTAAAGCGCCAGCAAACAGAACCGAGCCAACCAAGAATCCTACCCCCCAGGGACCTTGCTCCACGAACCGCACCCCCACCACCACCACCACAGCCTGGTGACTTTTCATTTTCTTCTAATTTTAGGATTGAAGCAGCGTTCTAAGAACCCCTCTAAGTGTTTTAGGGAGATGGTAATGATCCCATACTAAAATAATTCAACCAACACTATAATTTTAGTGCCACCATCAAAATGAAATAATGGCTGTTTACTATGTTACACCTTTCAAATGACCTTCATTTGAATACAAATTGTGGCTGGAAATTCTAAAAGCGGCTCCCTTCCAGAAGGCTGCAAATTGCAGGAACTGGAGGACGGGCTGCTCTTCCCGGAGCCTTCTCCCCTGAACGCGCAGGGTAAATGGCTCCCCTTCTCTGAAGCTGCTGGAGACCCATTGAGCGCGGTGAGGCAGAGCTGAATGGTTCTGACCGGGCCACACAGGCCCGGAGCTGGCAGAGGCAGCGGCCTGGGGGGCTGAGCAGATGAGGGGGGCAATCCTTACTGTGCTGCAGACCCTCTCAGCGGAGGAGCACGGAGAACTCAGGAAACTTCCTCCAGGGAAGCCGATGGTGCCCCTTGCCACCACCTGGTCTGCTTTTGTCACCAACCACCTGGAGATTTCCACAGCTTCCTGACCTGTCCCTGCTTTCCTGGTCCCCACCAAGTCCCGTCCGGCCACCCTCGAACACAGGCCATGTTTCGGAAACTCCCTGGGGCTCTCTCCCTTCCATGTCTTGGCCTTCTCTGCCAGGTGGAGGGCAGAGCGAGCTTCCCAGTTCAACTTCTGTTGCTGCTTCCTTGTGCAGAGGTTCAGCAAGTGTTGATGTATTGATGAGAGGCAGCAGAGAAAGGAGAGAAATGGGCAGCCTGGCTGCGTGCAAGTGTGTCCCCTTCTCTGCTGGCCTGGGACATCCAAGGACTAGGAGCATGACTCCTTCAACCTGTCTCCCCAAAAGCCCCATGTTTCATTGTTGGCTGCATTAAAATCTCAGACGCTTCCTAGACTCGAGGGTAGAGTAAATGCGTGGCCTGGCCTGTCTAAAGCACCCTATCATGTTTACTGCCTTGTGCCTGTGGCTGCTGCCGCCATTGCTGCTGCAGGTACCGTGGAATGGGTCCCATGTCCGGGCGAAACCAGACTCTGCTCCGTCCTGCGTCATCCTCACGGTCATGGCCATGCTGGAGCCCACTGTGGCACTCCAACTCTTGATGGGCTTCCTCTTTCTGGACGCTCCTCAGCTTCACCGAGCACGATGCCCTTCTCCGGGGACTGGGCCTTCCTCCGACGGGGGTGAGGCAGAGTCTCACCACCCTCTCTCCTAAGGAACATGTCAGCTGTGCTTCTTCCAAGACCGATTTGATCATTGTTCTGGTTGTCCACGGTATGTTCAATATTCTTCTCCAACATCATCTTTCAAATTCCTCCCCCTCCTCTCTGCCTGTCTACAGTGATTCATCTTTCAGTGCAAGCTCCCAGAAAGCCCTTCCCCTGGGACCTACCTACTCACTCAGCATCTGCCCCAGGTGACCTGCTCCGATCTCAGAGCCTGGCTTTCAGGAGGGGCCTATCTCTTGAAGGAGAGCTCCCAAGTCCCCCCTCCAGAGCCCATTGTCCAGTCAAAGGCTGCCCCCGCCATCACGACACAAGGCAAATCTCAAATGCCGGGGACAGGAAAACCTGTGAGGCAGAGAGCTCCACCGGCTGGCTGGGGTTTCCGGGTCTCGGCCTTAGCCGACTCCAATCCTTGCAGTGTTCAATCCCTATGAGGGTAAATATTTGCATTTTCCTTCTCTGACAGGTGTCTGCCTTACACAGGTGCCAGTCGTCGCCGGCTTTATGGTGTCACCTTCTTCCTCGGTTTAGCACCACACCGCCCCCACCCCAGGCCCGGTATCCCAGGCTGAAACACGGCAGGCGGCTCCATCATTAGTCTCGTATCTCTGTCTCAGATGGTCCAGGAAAAGGAAGCAAGAACCAGAGCGACAGGGAGACGGACACACCAACAGAGCCAGGATGCCACCAGGGCTCCTAAACTCGCTGTTAGTGATTAATCCAGTGGTTCTCAACCTTCCTCATGCCGCAACCCTTTCATACAGTTCCTCATGTGGTGGTGACCCCCAACCATAACATTATTTTCGTTGCTACCTCATCACTGTCATTTTGCTACTGTGATGAATTGGGTGATGCCTGTGAAAGGGTCATCGGACCCCCAAAGGGGTCACGACCCACCGTTTGAGAACCACTGGATTAATACAACACAGGATACAACGAAAAAGGGAACTTTGGGAGGCAGAGGCCCACTGGGCGGCTCCCGTGGGTTTCATTCATTGCCTCCTACCAGAAAGTCCACTTGGTTAAGGAGTTGACGATCAACCGAACAATTGATGGGTCCAACCCACTCCAAGAGGCCGGCCTGGTGATCCGCTTCCAAAGTCGCAGCCTCAAAAGGCCTGTAGAACAGTCTCCACAGCAACCCTGGGGTCACCGTGATCTGAATCAGATCAATGCCAGCCGTTTCGGGTGTTGTCGCTGTTGATTTAATTGCAGTACGGTGTGTAATTTGTATTTCCATAGTATTTTCAATCGCCTCCTGTGCTAATAAACTCTGGACGGGGAGTACGGAAGACCGCAGAATAATAGCTGAGTTTGAATTACGGTGGTGGCGCATGATATTGGAAGTACCATGGACTGGCAGAACAACAAACCCACAGCCCTTCTGTAGGCAACTGGACATCCCCTTACAGAAGGGTCATGGGGAGGAGATGAGCCAGTCAGGGCGCAGTGTAGCAATGATGAAACATACAAGTTTCCTCTAGTTCTTAAATGCTTCCTTCCCACCGACCCCCAGTATCATGATCCCAATTCTACCTTACAAACCTGACTAGACCAGAGGATGTACACTGGTACAGAATTGAAAACATAGGGAATCCAGGACAGATGATCCCTTCAGGACCAGTGGTAAGAGTGGCGATACTGGGAGGGTAGAGGGAAGGTGGGGCAGAGAGGGGGAACCGATCACAAGGATCTACACATAAACTCCTCTCTGGGAGACAGACAACAGAAAAGTGGATGAAGGGAGACGTCAGACAGTGTAAGATATGACAAAATAATGATAACTTATAAATTATCAAGGATTCATGAGGGAAGGGGTAGCAGGGAGGAAGGGGGGAAAATGAGTTGATACCAAGGCCTCAAGTAGAAAGTAAATGTTTTGAGAATGATGAGGGCAACATATGTACAAATGTGCTGGACACAATGGATGTCTGGATGGATTGGGATAACAAGACTACGTGCTCCACTTGCCATGGTTTATTTGAACCTTTCTGGTTTCGCTCTTATTTCTCCCCAGAAGAACCTCCCTGTGGGCCTAGAGGTGTGCCTCTGCCATCTCCCCAAAGCTCGTACTGCAGACAGTGGGCAGGAAGAGGTTGGTCTCCAGCTCCGGTCTCTGGGGAGGTGCTGGGGCTCTCTGCCCCACAGTACTCACCCCTGGAAAACTGAGGGAATGCCTCCTTCACGGAAGAGCCAGGTGCAGCGGGGTGATTTATGAAGAGTTTAATTTGGCAGGAAAAGCTATTGAAAAATTAACTTGTGCCTCGAAGACTCATCAGAAAGGAAAGGAAGGTGTGTTCCCCTCTCCTAGAGGAGGGGCCACGTCTTTCAGTCAATCCAGCAAATAACTGATTCACCCCCACAGGGTTTCAGGGCTTGGAAGAGCCCCTGGCGGCTGCTCAGGAGGGAGTGTCCCGGAAGGAGGACTTGGTACTCTCCAGGGCTATAAGCCGGGAGAGGGCTGGGGTTTGGTGGGGGAAGAAAGACTCCTGATCTCTGGGCTGGGGCAGGGTGTGGTGACTTATCTGAGGTCTGTACTGGCTCCCAGGTATGTAGGAACTGAGACTGACCAACCACAGAAAGAACACGAATCGTAAAGGACTGGGCATCAAGTACCAGGCCCTTGGGCACATGGGGAGAGCTCACAGCAGCTTCGTTTGGCAAGAGGGGAGGGTCCACCAGCTGCATCCCCAGCTCGGAATTGACTCCATGGGCCTGGGCGGCGCTGGGCACACAGGATTCTGGACCAGCAAGAAGAGGGGCAGCCCCGGGCCACGGAGGACTCTTTTGGGACTCAGGAAGTCCCATTGTTTATCTCCCACCCTAGAGCCCAGAACTCCCCGTTTGGAACGAGCCTCCCATCTTGGCAGCTGGGGCTCTGAAAAATTGGATTGGAACAAAGAAACCTCCCTGTACTGACTGCACTGCGAAGGTCTTGGCCCCAGTCCAAGCTGACATTTAGGGGGATTCTCTGCGGTGATGAATTCCCATCCACCTCACCGGCCAAACACAAGTCCTGGAGCTAGAGAAGACGGCGTCTGGAGGCAGCGAGCGGAGGGCTGTCGGCAAACTGGGGCTGAGAAAAGGGAATGGTTTCCAAAAGGGTCGGGCTGATGGAGGGGCAGTGGAGGTGGGGGTGGGAGGGCGCGTGCCAGCGAGCTAAGAAAGAGCGAACCTACAAGAAACTCTCAAGAGAAAGTCTGAAGATGAGTCGGTGCATTTGAATGGGGTGCTGGAGAAGACTGGAAGTACCATGGACCAAGTTCAGCCACAGCGCTCCTTGGAGGCCCGGATGGCAAGCCATACTTTGTCTGCCATACTTTGGACACATTGTCAGGAGAGACCAGTCCCTGGAGAAAGACGTCACACTTGGTAAAGCAGAGGGGCAGCCAAAAAGAGAAAGGCCTTCCATGAGCTAGAGCAGTGGTTCTCAACCTTCCCAACGCCGCGACCCTTTCATACAGTTCCTTCATGTGGTGGTGACCCCCCAACCATCACATTATTTTCATTGCTACCTCATCACTGTCATTTTGCTACTGTTATGAATCGGGCAACCCCTGTGAAAGGGTCATTCAACCCCCACAGGGGTCGCGACCCACAGGTTGAGAACCGCTGAGCGTGATGGCCACCCTGGCTACAACAATGGGCTCAGGCAAAGAACCCATTACAATGATGGCACCAGATTGTGCAGTGTTTTGTTCTGCTGTGCACAGGATCACGATGGGTGATCACCTGACATCAACCACCCAGGGAACCTTGACAATACCCCCAAGCCCTGGGACAGATCAACAGAGAGAAGCCCACAGAAAGCTCTGGAAAAAGCTGGGAGCAGAAGAAAGCCGATAGCCTATTGCAAGGAAATGAAAAGGACCAGTGTCACATTTAGAGTGCCACTTCAATTAACCCACCATGAACGATTTGCCCATCCATGGATCGACTAATAACATGGACATCAGGAAGATGGAGCCACCTCGGAGGACAGTTTGTGGCTCAGGGACCTTGTTAGCAGGAGTGCCAAGGACATATCCTTTTCCCTTGCCACAGCTCAGGGAGGTGGCTGTACATCTCAGTGGGAGAGGCTCTTTGGAAATAGGTGAGCATCTTAGCCCACCAAAGGGAGGTCTCTCAGTCCATGAGCAATTGACAAAAGAGGATAATCCAATTTGATGTGGCTCAAAAGGTCACTCCAGTCCTGCTTCAAACACATCTGGAAACAGCACTCCCTTGGCAAACATAAGCCTCTGTGCCCAGATCAGAAGTGCCCATAAGGCGAAATCCGGATGCAAAGCCAATTCCCCAGGACAGCCAGCCAGTAGCAAGGTGCCCAGCTGCCCACTTAGGCCAAAGCAGGCCACCTGCAGCCTTCAGGCAGAACAGCCAGACCTGGAGACACCTCCTCCCTCCATCTCTCCACCCCTGCCCCACCCAGTTCTCCAACCAGGGAAAATACATCACTCTGACCCAGGCAGAACCAAAGGGCCAAACCCGTACCCATCAAGTTGAGTCTGAGGCAGAGCAGAACGCAGTGATAACTGAGACCAATCCTTCCCCCATTTAAAAAAAAAAAAAGGCTTGTCTCCAAGGGCCAACCGGCCTGCTGCGGACCGTCCCGTAGAATCGACTTCACGTGACATCTCCAGGTCAGAGACCCTCCAGTTGGTCTGCATAAAACAGAGGTATTGGGCCTCGTGTTTGTAAAAATAGATGCGGCTCCAGACCCCAAGAAACAGAAGGGATATTATGGGAATACACCGCTACCGTGTTTTGTTACTCTATGAATCATGAGATTTTGCAGCTCCTGTTTTCCCCTCCCGCTTCCCGGCCCCGCCTTCTCCCTCGCTCCTCACCTGAGAGGCTGCGGCTCCTGCACCAAGAACAACAAATATCGCAAATGAGCTTCCTGTTACAATAGCCCACACCAACTCCAAGCCCAAGCTGCGCTGCCCTGGGCTGTGCGGGCGCCAGGAACGCCAACTGCCATCTCGGGCCAAATTTGAAAGGATGAGACCCTGGGAAAATCAGTCTGCAAATGAGACGTGGGGAGTGGTCCCTGGTCACCAGGGCCTCCTTGTGCCACCTGGTTCTGCCCGTGGAAATTCGGGTTTGCTCCGAGATTAGGATTTGAGACATCTCTTTCCTAGGAAGGATGTTATCAGGAATGAACTCTGGGCCCCCCCCCCGAATCCCTACCCCCACCCAAAAGGGGGGGAATTATGTTCCCCCCAAAGAAGTCCTAACTGCGATGCCTGTGCACATGACCTCATTTGGAAGTGAATTCTCTCCTTGAAGAAGAGTAGGGTGGGGCCTACTCCCTTCTGAGGGGTGTCTTATAACATGGGGGAGAGACAGGGAAACTGAGTCACGAAGCGGGGCAGTGCTATGTGAAGATGCGTCTGTGAACAGCAAAGGCAAATCAAGGATGACTGCCCGCAGCCCGTGGAAGCTGAGAAAGGGGCCGAGGAGCAATTCCTCCATCGGAGCTCTCAGAAGGACTCAACAAGGCTGACACCCTGATTTGGACTCCTGGCCCCCAGAACTGTGGACAGTCCATTTCTGTTCTTTGAAACCATCCAGGCTGTGGCATGTCCTACTGCCACCCCAGCGAAGTCAGCCTTGCTGAAGCCTCCCCCAGCTCCCAGAGAAATTACTCTGTCCCCCACCTCACCTCACCCCGCCCCTGGCTCAGAGGCACAGGCAGAATTCCAGAAGTCTGATTGGCTTCCCTCTGCCCTTGTCTTCCTTAACCAAGATTTCCTGATGTTGAGGATGGTGGGAAAATTGGGAAACAGATAATGCTTGAACAAAATGATGAGGGTAATTAATGTTGCTGAATTATACATGCTAAAAAATGCTGAAGTCACCAATGTCTTATGATATTTACCCCAATTTTAAAAAGTTAACTATACACCCATGTTTATTGCAACCCCTTTTTTAATGGCCAAACCGTGTCCTGCCACCAAGTCGATGTTGACTCACAGGGACACTGTGCATACAGGGGGTAGAACTGTCCCACTGTTCAAGGCTTGGACTGTTCACAAGCGGATCACTAGACCTTTCTTCCCCAAGTGTCTCATTCTTTTTTAAAAAATATACTTTTATTGGGGGCTCTTACATCTCTTATCACAATCCATACATTCCTCCAGTGTGTCAAGCACATTTGCACCTATGCCGCCATCATCATTTTCAAAGCATTCTCTTCCCACTTGAGCCCCTGATATCAGCTCCCCATTTCTTCCCGCTCCCTCCCCCAACCACCTTCCCTCACGAACCCATGATAAGTTATAGATTTTTTTTCATATTTTACATTGTCTTCTGTCACCCCTCACCCACTTTTCCATTATTCATCCCCCTGGGAGGGGGTTCTAGGTTGATCCTTGTGATTGGTTCCCCCTCTCCCCCCTACCCCACTCTCCCCTAATCCTCCTGGTATCTCTACTCTCCTTGTTGGCCCTGAGGGGTTTAGCTATCCAGGATTCCCTGTGTTGTGGGCTCTTATCTGTAACAGTGTGCATGTTCTGGTTTAATCTGATTTGTAAGGTAGAATTGAGGTCATGATAGTGGGGTGAAGGAAGCACCAAAGAACTAGAGGAAAGTTGTGTGTTTCATCGGTGCTA
>NW_022111357.1:38241825-38243108 GCF_000313985.2 Echinops telfairi
AAGGGTGTCTCTTAAAGATATCACCCTGAGAGGATGCAGCCGGCCTCAAAAAGACAAATGCCACAGATCATTAGCAGTCACCAGGGGTGTGGAGGAGGGTAGCTGTTGCCTAGGGGACACTGAGGTGATGAGCATGGTGGTGGAATGATGTGGAAAAGGAGAGAGAATGGACGCTGGACTAGAAGAACATAACCAATGTCACCGAATGTCACACGTGGAAATCACTGAGCTGGTCTGTGTGTTCTTATGTCTATCTCACCACAATAATTCTTTTATAATGTCTTAAATTAAGGTTTCCCTGATCCGTGCACAGCCTGCTAAGTGGGACTTTTTGTGTCCCTTTAAGGAGCCCTCATGGCATAGAAGGTGAAACATCAGACTTTAACCAGAAAGTTGGAGGTTCAAACACACTAGCTGAGCCAGTCCTACGTCCAGCGTGGGTGACTATGACTCAGAATCCACTCGAGGGCTGTGGAGTTTATTTTGGCTTGGGTATTTGGGGTTTTCATTCTCCTTAGAACACATGCTTAATGCAGGCAGGGAGCAGGCCTGCTATTTAGCCCCTAATGCTCAAGAAGGCAGAAGGCGCAGCCTGGGGCCCAGCAGGCACTCAGCATTAGCTGCTGAAGTAAACCAAGGCTAGTTGAGATATCAGCACCCACAAGCACTCACTCAGCATGCATCCTTGCTCTAACCGCAAGAACAAATAAATGCAGTGAAAATGCAAGCACACTTGTTGACCATCTAATCCACCGTCAGTCAGTTTACTCTAAAGTCTCTGAGTAAACGCCTTGGTAAAGGGCTTGGTTTTCCATCTTCCTTAAAGACACATGACATGCAGACTTCCGGTGAGTGGTTTATCACTCGAACCGGCCATTCGCACTCGCTCCCGATCTTTACGGGCCTGGTTAGTTGTCCTCCAGTAGATCGAACTCCCGGTGACCATCTGCAATGGAGCAAGACGTTGCCCGCCCAGCGCCCTCTACACAAGGTTAGTCCATTGTGAAGGTCACGGCGTCAGTCCTTCTTACGAACGACCACGGTTGCTTTGCAGGTCCTCTGTCTTGACAATGGCAAGGCCAGGGTAAGCGAGCCCACTTCTCGCCATCCTTGCCCCTAAGGACATTGCGGGTATGTAACAACACAATTACAATCAGGAGACATGAGAAACCCCAAGCTCTCTCCCCTGGGGTCTCAATGAACCCAGTTACCCTTTTCTAGACAGGAGGCTCCACCACCTTGTAACAATCGCCCCTTCTGAGCCTCCTCAGGCCCCTCTCAGT
>NW_022111357.1:38247546-38250171 GCF_000313985.2 Echinops telfairi
GGTGGTGGAATCATTTGGAAAAGGATGTCAGTCATGGTTGCAGAGCATAAAGAGCGTAATCAATGACACTGAAAAAAAAAAATAGAGATTAGTGGTTGCCAGGGGTTAGAGATGGGGTGGGGGTGGGGGGCAGGGTAGGGGTGCTATGAAGGATAGAATGAGGGAGCTCTTTGGTAAGGGAACAATTCTGGGTCTTGAATGCAGAGGATCCATAAACCCATTAAGCCCCACATGGAACTTGTTCTGCCAAAGGAGTCCAACTCAGAGTGACCCCACGCGTGAGGAAGTAGAACTGAATGCTGTAGTTTTCTTGGCAGATGACCACTTTCTTCGCAGAGCCGCTGGATGGTTTTGAACTGTCAACCTTTAGGCTAATGGTCTGTGCCACATATCTACACATGGGATAAAATGGCCCAGACACTGTACACACAAACTTTCCCCATGTCAGGGTCCTGAGACACCAATACAGTACGACAGCTGCATGAGATAAAGTCACTGGCTTAGCCCCTGCGGCCTCTCATTCTACAGTTACAACTTGGTGTGATGTAATTATCTCAACATTCAGAATTAAGGAGACTCTGTGTTTCCACCTAAATCTGAGGAGTAGAGGACTCTACGCAGTGGGGCTGAGGTGGCTTAGGTGACCATCAGAGAGCCACGCAGCCGCAGTGGCAGCTAGCTGTACAGCACACAGAGGGCACCCATTCCCTTTGGATTTGGTCCTCGAGGAACCCAGGAGGTAGGGGTGAGACACTGAATTTTTGTCTCCCTCCACCCAAAACATGTGTCTGGGCATCTGTCCCTGTGACCGTGGTCCTCTTACATGAACCATGCCGTGCCCGAGGGCAGGACTTTCTATGCATCCGGTTGTCAGCAGCTACTTTCTCCAGGGTGGGCAGCCGAGCCTTCTGCATTGTCTGTTCTTGGTCTGGAGGCTCCACTGCAACCGGTTCACACTGGGTGACCCAGCTGGCATTTGAAATACCAGTGACACACCCTCCAGCCTCACAGCAGCCCACAGCACGACACACCGAGCCGTCTCACAGGCATGTGAAAATTGGACACGGAATAAGGAAGATAAGAGGAGAACCGGTGGGGTTGAATTATGGTGCTGGAGAAGACTATTAAAAGAACCATGAACTGCCAAGCCATGGACAAACACATCTGCCTTAGAAGAAGTCCAGCCAGACCAGAGTGTTCCTTAGAGGCAAAGATGGTGAGATTTCGTCTTACACATTTTGGACATGTTGAGAAACCAGTCCCTGGAGGACCTCGTGTTTGGTAAAGTGGAGGAGCAGCAAAAGAGAGGAAAGCTCTCCGTGAGACGGGCTGACTCCATGGCTGCAACAATGAGCTCACCCCCAAGAGCAATGGTACGGATGGTGCACCACCAGGCAGTGTTCCGTTTGGGTCACCGTGGGTCAAAGTCAACTCCATGGCACCTGACAACAGCAACCCAAGTGGGAGGAGGTCCAGAGACAGAGCAGCGGGGTAGGGGTGGGAGGATGGCAACACAGAAGCACCAAGGGCCACCAACAAGCAGCAGAGCCCCAAGAGAGGCCCAGCTAAGAGCCCTGGGTTGCACGCTAGCCTCTTGCACTGCGAGAAAATAAATCCCTGTCGTTAAAGCCACTCACACGTGGCATTTCTGTCTCCACAGCACCAAGGAACGAAGACGGAGGGCCCCCATAGGACAGATGAGGAAGCTAGGGCGAAAAAAGGCCCACACAGTTGAATGGAGCCCATCTGTCCCCTGGCCACCTTCCCAAGCTCATCCCACCTAGGTACCACTGGCACCCATCCCTTCAGTTAGCCCTCATCAATGCCACGAAGCAGATGCTATTGTGATCCTGCGGGTTTAGGGGACCTGCCCCATCAGGCAGAGGCTGGGGTCCAGGACTCGGCCTGCCAGACAGGGCCTCGCCACACTCACCTCACTTCCCACGCAGCCTCCAGCTGCTCAGCTGCCTCTGCTCTGGTCATGTGCCTCCCTCTGCTGCCTCCCATGGACCACAACCCATCGCCTTCCTGCCTCCTAACCTCCGCGTTGCCCCCAAGTTACCAGACTGAGCTGAGACCGCAAGTAGGCACACTGTATGGGATGTCGGAGTCTGTTGGACCCCTAGACCAGCACTCTCAAGCCTGAGCTGCTCCAGGCCACGGGGCCTCACCGGGCAGGTGGCTGCCTAGGCCGCATGCTGAGACAAAACCCACTGAGACTTAACCCCCCTCAGTGGCGCCTGTGCTTCAGAATAGAGTCCAACTCTAAATGTCCCCAACTTAACAAGACAAGCAAGCCTCTTGATGACAGACCCACGTTTACCTCCATCACCCACCTTACCAGCCCCCACCCTCCCATGCTATACCCACATACAAGCTCCTGGGTCCCTCTACACCTGACATGCTCTTCCCTGGCACCCCGCCCGCCCCACTGCCACCCTACCTACCACCTCCTTTGGCCGGGGTCTCTGCAATCCTTCTTCACTCTGAATTCCAACATCACTATGTCCAGGGCATCTTCCCTGGCTTCCCAGGACTGGCTGTGTCCTTGAGGTTGCTCTAGCAACACCCTATGCTCCCCATGTGTCTGCATGCCTCCCCGCTGTTCCTGTTGTCTAGGTGTGC
>NW_022111357.1:38251251-38271643 GCF_000313985.2 Echinops telfairi
GGGGGGGCCTGGTGGTCAAACCCACCCAGAGCCACCATCTGCTTCTGAAAGACCCCAGCCGGGAAGCCCTCTGAAGCAGCTCTCCCCTGCACGCGTGGAGTGGCCAGGAGTTAGAGCGGACTTGACGGCAACTCCCACTAACAACCAGCCTGCTCAGCCAGCTCCCCTCCAACCAGGGGACCACAGCTTCTTAGCAAAGACTCATTGTACAAATGGGCTTCCAGGGAAGAAGCTGCCACGCCTTCCCCAAGCCCCGCTCGTGCGTGGGAGCTGGGACCAGAGCTCAGATGATCTCTCCACCTTGCAGGCTGTGGCTTCCCATAAATCAAAGACAGGCGACGCGGGCAGGCTCCTCCATGCCTTCTTCCTGATCCGCTACAGGACACAAAGAAGCAGGGGCCAGGCTGAACAGACAGCCCTCTCTATGGAGATTTCTGGATCCTGGAGGGTCCAGCAGGGCTGCTCAGAGGTGGTTTTCAGAGGACATTGTGAGGGTACCGTTGGGGCAGGCTGCCATGAGGCTCCGTGATTCAAGCGTGGGGGACGGAGTCTCAGCAGCCAGGGGATCGAGCTGCCCAAGGCTGCCGGCTTAGTTTGGCAATTTATCGATGTTCTCGGAGTTAATGCATTATTATTAGTTTGCATATGTATAATGTGCCCCGAGTTATTAACAGTGCTATAATGCCATCCAAGAAAACCAAGAGACCTCAGAAATATTTACATAGCCGCATAATTAAGACTAACAGCCGAGTCACCCTGGGACCCAACTGACTTTCTGGGAGAGGGAAATATAGGGCATTCTGACTTTACACCCTGCCCTAAGTACCCTCCCCAAATCTGGGACAGACAGGAACCTGCTGGGCCAGGCTCCCTTGAGCCAGACCCAGCCTTCCCAAAAGCTCTCACTGCGATCTTTCTCTGCAGAGTCTGCCCACACCTCCCAGGTTCGACGGATGTAGACTAAGGGGATGGCTAAGGGGTGGGACATTCCTTTGGGGGTGGGGCGAGAGAGCAAAACTTACTGCCAGCGAGCCGCTGCCGACTCATAGCAACCTATAAGGCCCGGGTGAACTGCCTCGGTGAGTCTCCGGCACTGCAACTGTTCATTCAGTAAAGAGCCGCGGTTTTTCCCCACAGAACAGCGGATGGTTTCAAACTGTGGACCTTGCCGCCGGCAGCCCAAGGCGTAGCCACGACATCGTCACCAGGGCTCCTCCGGGGATGAAAGGACTGTTATAAAATTGGCAGCGGCAATGGTTGCAGGGCTCTGTGCATATACTAAAAGCCATTGAGTTGTACACCTTACATGGGTGGAGGGGATTATTTCTCAATTAAAAAAAGAGAGAGAGAGAGAGAGAGAGGGGATTATTTCTCAATTAAAAAAAGAGAGAGAGAGGGAGATCCTTGTGATTTCTTGGCTAGGGGGATGAATCCTAGAATGGCCTTCTCCACTAGGTCAGAACCCCAGCTCAGACCTCGGCAAAATATAACGCTGTCAAACCCTGTTCCACCCTTGTCCTCAGAGGCAAGAGCCCAGGAGGCTGCCATGCCCCGCCCACTGCCCTCGCTCCAAACAAGCAGCTTCTGCTGGCGGTGGGGAGCTGCGGGGAGGCCCTGGGCAGACCCAGGCTGAACATCTGCATTCCAGAGGACACAACAAGCAGTAAGTAATGCCAGACACGCGGCATCAAGTTTGCAATAAATGTCAGCCCGTTTGGCTTCTGGAAGGGTCTCTGATATGCAGTTAATGCCGCATTCAGGCTCCATCCAGCCTCCAGCACGGGCGGTATGCAAATGCGGCTTTTGTCACACCCGGCACTAACTCTAATAACTCCCCAAGTGAAAATGTTCCCATAAAACCACCATAAAATGTCCCTTGTTTTATTGCCAGCTAAGTTTTCTTTACTTGTTGTCAGGACTTCCTCCTCACTGTTGATTAGCTAACAGGCGGCGCGTCATGTTTTGTTGATGTTGTTCCTTTAGAGAAACCAGGGCACAAAATCACCCACCTGTCCCCTCCCTCCGTCTGGAGTGGCCTGGCTTCAGCTGCCACCGCTGCCCAGCCCCCTCTTAGCCAGAGGGGCTTATCAACCACATTTACCTCCCAAGCGGGCAGCAGAAACACATTACCTTTGGTCTGCTGGTTGCCCTCCTTGGTCAAATGGGAATATAAAACCCAGCCTTATTTATAACAACAGGATACCTCTGTCTCTCCAGTTAAACGGGGCTGCGTGCCACCCACAGGCACACACAGACATGTATGTATTCACACAGGCACCCGGACACCTATGTATGCAGGCATGCATGTTTACCAACACACGCACACTGGCGTGGACACAGATGTATGTCTGTGCACACACACTCCTCTTCACACAAAGGTACCTGCACATTTCTATGCATGCAGATGCAAATACACACATGTACATACACACATGTACATATGCACAAATGCAGACTTGAGCACGGTGTGCACATGTACATCCGCCCTACACATACCCCACACACTACAGCATGCAACACATACAAGCTTAGGCACACACATGTACCTGCCATGACACTTTCCCCAAAGTGGCTTTCACACACGTGCCGCAGAAAGGACCGACAGCTCTCCCTGCATCTTGGTAGAGACACCTGCCTCACTCTTGTCTCCCAGAACCATGCACCCAGGCCCCCGGGAGCTTTCTGTTCTTACGGCTCCCACATTTCAGCCACAGCTCCTCCATCCTCAGAGGGGGCCTCCACGTGCCCCCTCTTGTTGCCACAGCCCGCCTGGCCTCCTGCACAAGATGCCATCATGGAAGACAGTCACCTGCTCCCAGTCACAGAGGAGCATGGCCCACACCTGACTCTCTCTCAGGGGAACTGCCTGGTCTTCCTCCTAGGCCTTTGCATGGAATGAAATGATGGAGTCCCAGGATGGTTGTCGCTGTTAATTTTCTTTTGGGAGAGGGGAAGGGGGGCATAATGTTGTTTTATTTGGGGAGTGGTCTCCAGATAACAATTTCTGAAGGTACCCCACAAAACAAGATACAAACTGCCTTCCCCAGAAAAGAAAGAAGATTCCAGTCAACCCTCTAGGTTCCTCAGATGCAACACTGTGTCTGCAAGAAAATCCTGCCCCTTAGTATCTAGCGCCCGAGGGACCCACAGCGCTGCCACTGCCGAGGGAATGTGTGTTCCATTGTGGGAGGCAGGGGACAGGGCCACCCACAAAAGAGCACTCTGGGGTGAAGGCAGGTTCAGACTAAGGACGCGGCGCCCTTTCCCGGCAATCTGGGTAAAGCTAGGGTGAGTCTCCTGAGGGACGGGGCAGGCCACGCCAGCCTTCACCAGAAGTCCACCAGAGGACTAAGGGAACCCTGGTCGGTTCTGGATCCGTCCTCCAGGATTGGTGGCTGCTCTGTGCCAACTCCCAAAGGACTGTGCCCCTTGGTCTAGCCCTGTCCCCTCAAGTGGCCTATGGAGGGTGGCAAAGTGGAAGACTGGGGGTCCCTGCCCCATCCTCCTGCCCCATTGCTCTGGTTCCTCTGTCTCGGGGTTTTAAAGGTCACGGTCAGCGGAAACATATCTACATGACACTTCTGAAGCACAGGCCCCTTTTAGAGGCATTTAACCCAAGAGCAGACATCCCTAAAGGAAAGGGCTTATAGGTCACCCCATGGAAGGCTGTGTAAGTCATGGATCACGCTGGCTCCAGCCCCTGTGCCATCCATGGGGTGGAGGGGACAGAGGGAGGGCAGGGCGTGGGGGAGAGAGAGAGAGAGACACACGCACAGTGGAGGGGGCAGGTTGGGCTCAGGTGTAAAGGGTGGAGCCAAGGCAGAAGGGAGGGGCCCAGGCAGAGAAGGCGGAAGTAAGGGCAAGATGAGAGGCTGACGGAGAGTAGAGGGGCGTGCCAGGCAACAAGAGGAGGCACTCTGTAAGGAGGGAGAGGGCCAGGACAAGGCACGGGGAGGGGCTTGGGGAGGGGAGGGGCATAAAGGAGGTGGGGCATGGCATGGAGGGGCGGGGCCACCCGTCTCACAGAAGGGATAGAATCTGCCATCTAGTCAGTGCTGGCGCAGAGACCCCGCTGTGGGTTTCTGAGAATAACTTTAACGGGAGTAGAAAGCCCATCTGTCTCCCCATGGAGCGGCTGGTAGCTTCGAACTGCTTACCTTGCGGGATCACAGCCCAACACATAACCACTTCACCCCCAGGACACCTGTCTCACAGAGAGCCTAGGTCATGTCCCAGAAAAAGTAGGCTGCCCCTGGAGGGAGGGACAAGACCTCAAAGAAGGACACTGGAGAGGCGAGCATCACAGATTGGTGGGGGCGGGGATAGGAGGGAGCAGGAGCGGACAATAGTACGTTTGTTTATCCCTGAGCAGCGCCTGCTGTGCTCAGCCCTCGGCATGTGTTCAAAACTCAGAGGGGATGAATGAGGGCAGTGAAGAGCGGGCCGTTCAACCCTGAAGGCCAGGTGCTGGGGCTTCTCACGCCTGTGACCCCGGCCCTTCCCCAGGGCAGGGGGAGTCCCAATGTCTGGGCAGTGGAGACAGTGCCCATCAACGGGGAGGGTCTGATGGGCAGACCAGGACCAAAAGCACTCCCAATCTCTGGAGGCAGGCCGGGGAACCCAGGGCTTTGTTCCCTGCACGAACTCTCCCCAGGACACCCCACTCAGCCCTTCCCCCCGCCTCACAGGCTGGCTGGCGTGCCAGGGAGAGTGTGCGCTCTGCCCTCGTGAGTGCCACGTTTGCAAGCGTCCGTGCTAGGCTGGGCCCCTGGAAGGCCTGTCCTTTGAAAGCTGAGAATGAATGGGCTTGGATCGATTCAATCAATCCCCTCAAAATGTTAAAAAGCTAAGAAAGGTCACTACCAGTGAATATTCCTCTCGGGAAGAAGCAACACCGCACCCCCCACCCCCAACCTTCTTTCAGACTCCAGAACTGAGTCTCAAGGAAACTGGCTGTGGTCGCTGGACCCTCCTGCTCTCCGCTGGGCAGGGTGGATCCAGGAGCTCAGAAGGAAGTCGCGGCCCTCAGCACCGTCCACAGCCTCGGGCTCTCAGGGCCCTCCAGTTCTGGACCCACCACTGGCCCCAGGAGGTGGGATGGGGAAGGGATGAAGGTGGTAGGGTGGGTGTGGCCCAAGACCAGCACTCAGGTGCTCGGCGGCTCTCCTTCCTTCCGCCTACTCCCCTCCCGTTTGCGTCATTTATCCAGATGTGGTTTCTGTGGTTCCCAACAAAGGTACTTACTGATTTACTGACCCAACATTTTCCAACCCTTTATAAAATCAGACAAACTAAAGTGTGTGTGTGTGGGGGGGGGGGGAATGAAAAGTGAAATAAGAATTCACTCCAGGCTCCCCTAGTAAGAAGCACTATGTACAACAAGCACAGGCTGAAAGGCATGACTGCTGTAAACAGATGCTTCCACCCCCAGACTGCCTGGGCTGGGGCTGAAACCCCAGCTCCCCCACTGGCCTGCTGCAAGACCCAGAGCAGCTCTGTACCTGCTGCCTGCCCCGACGTTCTCCTTTGTGAAAGGGAGATGTGCATGGAGCTGATCTCAAACCCACAAGGTTGTTATGCAAACTGTTGCCGTAGGAGCCATTGTGCTGTCAAACCTCAGATCTCTGACTCACAGAGGTCTCAGTGCCCGGCCCCACGCCCTCCTCTCAATGATCGCTATGTTTGAGCTCTTGACTGCAGCCATTGTGTCAACCCATCTCATTGAGGGTCTTCCTCCGCTTCACCAAGCATGCTGTGCTTCTCCAGGGACCCGTCTCTCCTGATCACACGACCAAAGTACATGAGATGAAGTCTCACCATCTTCACTTCCAAGAAGCATCTGGGCTGTGCGTCTTCCAAGACACACGTGTTCATGGTGCCGGCAGGCCATTGTATGTTCAATATTCTTCATCCACACCATAATCTAAGGCAGCAGTTCTCAACGTGTGCGCTGTGACCCTTTTGGGGGTCGAGCGACCCTTTCACAGGGTCACCTAATACATGCTGCATATCAGATATTTACATTACGAGTCGTAACAGTAGCAAAACGACAGTGATGAAGTAACAAGGAGAATAATGTGATGGTTGGGGTCACCGTCACATGAGGAGCTGTATGAAAGGGTCGCAGCGTGAGGAAGGCTGAGCATTACTGATCCCGGGTGTCCATTCTTCTGCAGCCTGCCTGTTTCATCAGCCAGCTTTTGCCTGCGTAGGAGGCGACTGAAAAGAACACGGTGTGGGTAATAGACATCAAGAGCTTAGAGCAAGACCTGCTGGTCATTCAAAGATGGAACTTAGACCAAATGAACTCACTGCCGTCGGTCCATGCGACCGCACAGGACAGGGTGGGCCTGCCCCTGTGCGTTTCCGAGACGATGAATCCTGACGGGAGTAGACAGCCTGATCTTTCTCCCCAGGAGCGGCTGCTGGTTGCAGTCAACTAGATCACCTGTTTGCCCTTGATGCGTGTGGGGGTCATTTGCTGAGCACCCACTATGCGCACATAGCACTGCCCTGGGCGCAGAGACACGGAGAGAGACACAGTAGCGGTGGCCTCTGCCCTGCAAGTCCCTGTCTAGCAGGAGAGACGGCTTGTAAACACATAAATCCGAGTCTGAGGTGATAAGATTTTTCTGGAGGTATCTACTGAGTGCTGTGTGGCCACAGAGGAGGAGTGATTCATTGTGCCGGAAGGGGGGGCGGGGGCGGGGAGTATGTGCAGAGGAAGTGACATTTGAGCTGGACTTTGAAAGACGAGCTCTCCACAGAACTAAATCTGTACCCAGAGTCAAGAGAGTCAGCCTCGAAATCAATCCAGCCACCCAGAGCAGGGGGCGCTGGCAGCTTCCTTGTCTTGGACACCCTGCCCTGAGGCTCCGGCCTCAGCTCCCAGCATTTCTACCCACCACCCCTAGCCCCACCCACCGCTGACCTCCAGTTTAGGGCAAGTGCCCTGTTCGGAGCAAACTACCTTGTTCTCCATCCGTGGAATGCGACTAGCATTTTCTTCCAGAAGCACTGTCATTTTCAAGGTAAGCCCTCACGGATTTCAAAAGAGAAGAAATAAAGACTAGTGGTCAAGGGCGATGGTGAGTCCCGTCTCTGCCACTAATGAGCCGGCGCCCTGGGGCTAGTGATTCAGTCTCGTGCCTCAGTTGTCTCTTTGGTACCAAGGACCGTCAGGGC
This sequence comes from Echinops telfairi, assembly GCF_000313985.2. Taxonomy (NCBI): domain Eukaryota; kingdom Metazoa; phylum Chordata; class Mammalia; order Afrosoricida; family Tenrecidae; genus Echinops; species Echinops telfairi. The sequence continues at coordinate 38,258,437 of NW_022111357.1, forward strand.
TGCATTGAGGGTGAAATGACCCGAAGCTGTAAACCAGCTGCCATGGCGACTCAACTCATGGTGATCTCATGTGGGTCAGAGGAGAACGGGGCTCCACAGGGTTTTCTACAGCTGAGTTTTCTAAAGTACATCACCAGGCCTTTCTTCCGAGGTACCTCCAGGTGGACTCCAGCTGAGTGCATCTGCCATCTGCTCTATCCTAGGACTCTGGCAAAGAGTGTGTCCAGTGAGTGTTAGTGCGATCACGGGCACTTCCTCCCACCCCAGATCTCTCTGCCTTGGTCATCGACCCCCAAGCTACTTTGTGAAGAGCACAGGGGGGTTGCAGAAGAGCAGGGATCCTGGCTCAGTTCCATGTTCCTACACAACCTCACGAAAGAAAAATGAAGTAGAGCTATCTCATAGCTTGTGGATCAGATCAGTAAGGTAAAGAAAGGTCCATGCTGAAACCAAAAGCTCACTGCCATTGAGTTGATGCTAACTCACAGTGACCCTACAGGACAGAGCAGAACTGCCCCCATTGGGTCTCTGAGACCGGACATCTTTACAGGTTCGGACAGCTACCTCTTTCTTCAGTGGAGTGGCTGGTGGGTTTGAACTGCTGATCAACTTTGCCACCCGGGCTCCTCACCCAGTAATGTATCTAGCCAAGAAAATACAAGAGGGGCCAGCAAATCACCAACTCAGGTGCTAGAAGAGAACTACTCCATGGGTTTTCTTCGCTGTCATGTTTAGGGAAACAGTTCACCAATCCTTTCTTCTACGATGTCACAAGGTAGATTTGAACCACCAAACTTCAAGTTAATGTTGTTGTTGTTGTTCTTGGTTGCTGTTGGTCAGTTCCAACTCAGAGACCCTGTGTACAACAGAACAAACTCCCGCCCAGGCCTGGAACAGCCTCACAGCTGTTGTTGTTTGAGCCCATGGTTGCAGCCGCTGTGTCATCCAACAGGAAGAGAGCGACTTCCTTGTCCTCACTGCCACTCTCGCAAGCACGATGTCCTTCTCCAGAGGCTGGTCTTTCCTGAAAACATGTCCAGAGTACCTGAGACAAGGTCTCACCATCCTTGCCTCTAAGGAGCACTCCGGCTGTACTTCTTCCAGGATAACTTCCAACTAACTTCCAAGATAAGTTGATTCTTTTAACAGCCCATGATACTTTCATTATTCTTCACCAGCACCACCGTTCAAGTGCATCATTTCTTCTTTGGTCTTCCTTATTCCATGTCCAACTTTCACATGCCTAGGAGGCCATTGAAAATACCCTGGCTGGGGTGAGGCGCACCTTGACATCCTTGCTTCTCAACACTTTAAAGACAGGTCTTGTGCAGCAGATTTACCTCATGCAATGCTTCATTTGATCTCTTAACTGCTGCTTCCATGAACCCTGATCATGAATCCAAGCCAGATGAAATCCTTGACAACTTCAATATTTTTTTTATTTGTATGATGTTACCTATGGGTCCAGTGTAAGGATTTGGGTCTTCATGACCCTGAGTTGTCATCCATGCTGAAGGGTGCAACCCTTGTTCCTCGTGAGTAGGGCTTCAACCCCTCACTTGACCAAGCAAGCTTATGCCATCTGTGTATCACAGGTTGTTAATAAACCTTCCTCCCTTCCTGACGCCCATTCTTCTTCATAGCGTCCAGCTTCTCAGAAGTTCATGGTCAAGAGTCAACGGTTTGCACCAACCTGAGCCTTTGTATCTAAGCAGCACTCAGGGAATACTTGCCCCAAACAGCTGCCTTCAAGCCTACAATTACCCATGGCAATTCAATGTACGTATGCCAGAACAGAGCAATGCTCCACAGTGTTTTCAATCACCGTAACAGTTTAGAAATAGATTGCCAGACCTTTCCTGAATGGGTTAAAACTGCCAACCGTTTGTTAGTAGCCACGTGCATATCATATGTACCACCTAGGGACCCCAGAAAATGGTCACAGCATTGCATGCAAGTCGCACTGACGACCAGCAGCTCCCCCAGAAGGCAGCTCAAATAAGTCAGAGGTTAACTGGTCACTGTTTGTATGAGCGATGAATCTCTGCTCATACTTGACTTGACTTTCATCATGGCGGGAGTCCCCATTCAGCCTCTCCTGAGATCCTGCTCATGGGAACACCTGCTGGCAGTGGAGTATCCAGGGCCAGGTGGCTCCCAGCGCCACCACCTCCAGGATGCTGAGCGTCCCTGACCCCAGCTCCCACACGCACACACTCATTTAGCCTCTGACTTATTTGAGCTGCCTTCTGCGGGAGGCGCTGGTCATCTGGGCGCCCTCCCTGCATCTCTGTGCCTTTTTTCTGGCCACAAAGTGAGCCCGCCGAGGAGGGTGCTTGCAGGGCTCACCGCAGACCTGCTGGTGCTGTTTTGGAACTGTTGGCAGCAAGGACTCCGCCAAAATACTCAAGGTCAAGAGACCAGCATGGTTCGAAGCAATCTGTACCTCTTAAAACAGTGACAAATATGTTATTTAATTTTAATGAGCTTTTTTGCATCTCAAATCTAATTACAGCATTATCAAGTACTGCTTTGAACTGCAGGTGGTTTCTCATTACGTGTGCGAAGCCTGCCACGAGCATTTTTCGTGAATACTAATAACGGCTTAATTTTACTATCCGCTGGAAAAAAATAAAATAAAAATAAAAACTTTCCACAATGGAGAAGGCTAGGTTTTTATAAAGCTTCCGTAGTGGCCGAGCCCCAAGGCATTTCGGCTTAATTAAAATAAATAAATACTGTGTGGCCACCCTGGAGGTCGGCAGCTCGGGATGCAGCAGAGATGCTGCCAGGGGCCAGGGAGGGGAGGCCATGGGGCCTCGTGGTTTCTTCCCAAGCTCTGGGTTTATGGCAGGCTCATTGCATCACATTCAAATCTCTCCAATTGTTTGCACCGCAGAGAGAACGATCCCGTCAACAGATTTTCTGGGTGACGGACTTCAGTAATAGGCCTGAAGCCGGAGGTCCCCGGGGACGCGCTCCAGAAACCCGCAGTGTGGACAGGTCTGGGGAGAGGGCTGCGCATCTTCTGGGAAGTGGAGTGGAGCATCAGCCGCCTTGAGCTTGGGGAAGGGTGGGAGCAACCTGCCAGCCGGCCAGGGTGAGGAGAGCAAAAATCGCTGCAACTCCAGAAGGGAGCTGGTCATCGGCGCCATGGCCGCTGCTGCAGACTAAATTGTATCCCCCGCCCCAAAGAATAGTTGCCCCCAGTACTTGTGATCTTAATCCCACTGGGGAATGAGTTCCCTTTGGCACGGTCACGTGGCAGTACTGGCGGAGCGGGGCTTTCACCCGTTCTCATGTGAGATATAAAAGAAGAGGTGAAGCAAACAAGCTGAGATGGGCACCGACAGATGCCACGCCACGTGCCATCTCCAAGGACCAGCACCAGACGCTGGTAAGAGGCGAGGAAGCCCCTCCCCCAGAGCCAACAGAGCAATCACCTTCCTCCAGCACCGGAGCCCAGATGCTGAAGCCTCGCCGCCTCCTGGGCCAGAGAATGGACCTTTCTGGTGAAAGCACTTGTGCTGTCCCTGGTCCAGCAGCATTAGAGACCTGAGACACTGGCCACAGGGAGGGTGTGCAGTACCCGGGCTTTGCCTCTGGTGCATTCCCTTCTTCAGTGGTTCTCAACCTGTGGGTCTCGACCCCTTTGGGGGTCCAATGACCCTTTCACAGCGGTCGCCCGATTCATAACAGTAGCAAAATGACCGTGATGAACTAGCAAGAAAAATAATGTTATGGTTGGGGGTCACCAGTACATGAGGAACTGTATGAAAGGGTCGCAGGATTAGGAAGGTTGAGAACCACTGCTCTAAATGGTGAAGGCGAAGCTGCATCTTTGCTGGCCAGCTTCCAGTTTCCTAATTTCCACCTCGAGTGGGAAGGCTGTCTAGGAAGGGAAGGGAAGGTCTTCACTAACGTTCCTTCCAGAAGATTCGGCCTAGGCTTGTGAAGCCAAGGGATACATCTGCTCCTGGCTTTTGTTCAAACACGTCCCGGCCTTTCTCTGACTGTGAGCTCCAGGAAAACGCAAGTGGCATCTAAGGTGTAGGCTGTCTCCTGCAAGGACAGGCCATGTTGGTGACTCCGGCCACCTTTCCTTCATTCTGACCTCCTACAGAACGACCTCCGTTTCCCTTCTCAGGTCTGACACCTTCCTGGGACACGCTTGAACTCAAGAACTCCGAGTTCACTGACCTGGAGTCTTTTCTCGCTCATAGTAAACCCCTGGGACAGAGCAGTAGTTCCGTGCCTCTAAATCCTTATGGGAATAGGCGGCTCACCTTTCTCCTTCAGAGTGGGAGGTGGGTTTGAATCACCGACCTTCCGGTGAGCAGCTCAAGGTTTAGCTCCCTACTCCACCAGGGTTCCTTTGTGCCCAGAGGGCATAAATGTCAAGCTGTCCAATGGCCCTTTCTCAACCTGCCTGTAGTAGGCAGAATAATGGCCCCCAACGAAGCCCATGTCATAACCCTCAAAACCTGTGACTGGGCTACATTGTGTGGCAAAAAGGAAGTAAGATCGCAAATGCAATCCATGTTGTTAATCAGCTGATTCCCATTATCCAGGTGTACTCCTTAGTCCTTAAAAAAGGAAGAAGATGCGATGTAGCAACAATGAAAAATACAACTTTCCTCTAGTTCCTAAATGTTTCCTCCCTGCTCCCACTATCATGATCCAAATTCTACCTAGCAAGTCTGGCTAGACCAGAGGATGTGCACTGGTACAGATAGGAACTGGAACTACAGGGAATCCAGGGCGGATGATCCCTTCAGGACCAGTGGTGTGAGTGGCGATACTGGGAGGGTAGAGGGAGAGTGGGTAGGAAAGAGGGAACCGATTACAAGGAACTATATGTGACCTCCTCTCTGGGGGACGGACAACCGAAAAGAGGGTGAAGGGAGATGTCGGACAGGGCAAGATATGACAAAATAACAATTTATAAAGTATCAAGGGCTCATGAGGGAGGGGGGAGCGGGGAGGGAGGGGAAAATGAGGACCTAATGCCGGGAGCTTAAGTGGAGAAGAAATGTTTTGAGAATGATGAGGGCAATGAATGTACAAATGCGCTTTATACAATTGATGTATGTATGGATTGTAATAAGAGTTGTATGAGCCCCTAAGAAAATGATTTTTTTTTTAATGGAAGAAGAAATGATAGAAGAGAAGGTCAGGAGACATGACCAAGAGACAGGAAAACAGTACTCAGCCACCATCGTTGGCTTGGCAGATGGAGGAAGGGACCCGTGCCAAGGAATGCTAGTAGTCTCTAGAAACTGGAAAAGCAAAGGGAACAGAGCCTTTGGAAGGGAGCCCAGCCCAGTCCTGCCTTACCGACCCCTTGATGTTAGGCCAGGGAGACCCAACTTGGACTTCAGTTTGCAGAGTTCTAAGGGCCTCTGTGTTGATTTCAGCCCCCGAGTCTGCAGCTTTCGTTACAGCAACGATGGGGTAAAATTACACTACCAAGCGCTGACCCAGGGCTCTGGGGAACATAGCCCCAAGACTCGCTGCCAACCAACCATTCAGAGTGTGGGGTGGGGTAAAAGCATCTTGCTAAGAGCCTCCAGTTTCCATTCTTCTTCTAAGGTTCTTGGTATATGAGCTCTTCTTCCAAACAGTGCATCTGAAGCCGGCCTCCATCATCCCTAATTGGATCACATGGTTTTGTCATCCCGTGCCCACAGCCAAGATGCCCTGAGTAATGGACTTGGTCTTCTGTTCAGTCTAAGAGTGGAGGTCCTGGCCCGTGCACACAGTAACTGGGCTGGGCTGCTAACCGGAAAGCTGGGGGCTTGAATCACCCAGAGTGTGGCAGTTACCTAATCTGGTGTCAACTTGTGAAGGGGTGGAGTCTAGTTTGTCAGTCAGGCCGCAGCTTGATGACCTCATCTGGAGGCACCAAGGAGATAAATAGCTCACTGGAGGCAGGACCCACACTCACTCCCTGCGAGACATTCCTGCGGACAAGACACATGGAGCTACACTGGAGCCCTGGAGCCGAAGGAGCCACATGGCGACCCCTGCCAGTGCTGAGATGCTCTACTGCCACAAGACTTTCCACCCACTGGCCTGTGATCTCCCTGCATTCGGCATCATTGCATGTGTTTCGTGAGTCTGAAGAGGAATTTATAGATTGGTATTGGCCATAGGGGCTAATATCAGGCTTATGGACTTGATCTGGGCTGGGATGGGATGTTTTCTCGGTATTCAACTGCTCTTGTCTATAAAGCTCTTACTCATACACATGAGTGTCTATGAATTTGCTTCTCGAGTCCACCCAGACGAACACGCAGAGGACCCTCAGAAGACAGGCAAGCTTCGGTTGTTGTCAGGGGTCATGGGGTCGTTCCGACTCACAGCAACCCTCTGTACAACAGAACAGGCCACCCCTCAGTCCTGCGCCATCCTCACAACTGTCATGTCTGAGCTCACTGTTGCCACCTGTCTGTTGATCCATCTCATGGGGGGGCCTTCCTCCTTCACACTGTCTATGGTAGTCGCCTAATCTGGTGTCAATTTGAGGATTAAGAATGTAGGGGTGGCGTCTAGCCTCTCAATCCAGAGATAGCCAATGAGACTTCTGTGTGGGCCTGGCCTTCTCCTGAGAATTCTGGGAAATCTGGTAATTTCCTCCTTGGAGGTGGGAGACTTTCTGTCACACCATGGGAGACATAGCAGCTGACAAGACGCCTGGAGCCACCCTGATGCAGAGACCCCTGCCAGCGCTGAGATGTTTCCAATGCCACTGCATCCAAGGACTTTCTACCCACTGGCCTGTGATCTTCTACATTCGGCGTCATTGCATGTGTTCCGTGAGTCTGAAGAGGACTTTATAGATTGGTATCGGACATGTGGGCTAATATCGGACGTATGGACTTGATCTGGACTGGGCTGGGAGGTTTTCTCAATGTTCAATCGCTCTTGTACATAAATCTCTTTCTTATACACATATGTGTGTCCATGGATTTGTTTCTCTCGTCCACCCAGACTGACACACTGTCCCTCTACGTTACCAAGCAGGTGTCCTTTTCCAGCGACTGGTCTCTCCTGGTCACATGTCCAAAGTACACAGGACAAAGGCTCACGCTTGTTGCTTCTCAGGAGCAGTCTGACTGTGCTTCTTCCAAGACAGATTTTTGGGGCTCTTTTGACAGTCCTGGCACTTCCAATATTCTTCGCCAACACCACGATCCAAACGCAAACGAATCGTTTGTTTTTCTTGCCTCAATTCTTCTTCCGGCTTCCATCTTCGACGTCCGACTCTCACATGCAGATGAGGGGATTGAACGTACCAGGCAAGCTACTTCCGAGCAAGCCGCCACTGAACATATGGCAGAGCACAGTTCTACTGGATACACACGAGATCCACGTGAGGGGGAACTGACATAATGGTAACTGGTTTTGTTTCTTTTCTGTAAGCACAATAAGAACAAACGCTGTCAACCCCTCTAAGAAGACCGCAGGGGTTCACCAGTGCCCACAAACCTCATGCTGACCGATGGATCCCAGAGGGCGCATTCAGAGCAACCAGAGAGACCCCCCTAACTCCCAGGGCAGCAGGTCAAATAGATGCTCAGCTACCCTTGGTCCCCCAGCAGCCAGAGGGAGTTAATGGGCCAGGCCGGAACCCTTTGTTTTTATAAGAGAACAAGTGGTTTATGACAAAGAACAAAGTTTTTCCTCTTTACAGGCCATCCTTGGCGTTCCCTCTCCAAGCCCATTAAGTCTAGTTATCTCTTAGAAAACACTGCCACACAGGTACTGTTGCCACCGACAAGTTCATTTAAGAGAATTTATAGCCTAATTGTGCAGCTGTTGCCTTCTGAGTCAGTTTTAAGAGATTGTTACATAAGCAGTGTTATAATTTAGTCATGTTTTCATCTCACAACTATACTGTAATTACTGTTGTTAACAGTGAACGGTAAACAAGAGGGTGAAGGGGACCAGCCAAAGAGTGTGCCAACAAGCCGGGGAGCCAGCAAGAGTGAGAGATGACTCGGGGGAGGTGTCCAGGAAGTCCACAGGGGTCCCATCAACCACCAAGGCTGACCTTGAACTTCAGGGTAGGAAGGGGCGGGAGTCTCACTGCCCGAATGCAGGTGTGCTCCACATGTGTGTTGATGCAGGCCATACTGAGCGCTCCGATGGAGGCCAACTAGGGATTTCCAGCCAGGAGATTACTTATCCAACTCCGCCTGTGGTTCCCAATGAGAGCAGCCACGAGAATAGTAATCCCAAGTGCCACCATGCCCCTGGCATGTCCTCAGCCTAGAGATGCTCTGATTGTCCCAGTTTCTATAGAAGGTCACTCGTCTGCCCTGGTGGCACAGCAATTAATCACTCCGAAAGGCTGGGAGTTCAAACCCACTAAGCAGCTCGGAGGGAGGAAGACCCGGCAGTCCGCTTCTAGAACAATCATGGCTGAGGAAGCCCTGGGCCACGATTCTGCTCTGTCACGGAGTTGGAGTCCACCAGGGACACCTAACCATGACATGGCCAGCACTCCACTCAGATGGAAGTGACCCACAGCCCTGGCTCCCACCCAGTGGACTCACGACCGGACCGGCCTTTAGGCGACAACCAAGCCCACTACTGTCCTGGCCAGGACATGCTCCGGGAGCCGCTCACTGCAGCCCCCTGGCCTACTGATGGCAGGTTGGTGGGTAGGTAGGTGCCTTTGGCTGCAGGGCAGAGGAGGAGTGGAGGGATGGGGAGGGACGGGGAGAGATGCCTGCGCGGCCTGTCATTGGCACCTTCGGCCTCTTCTTTAACTCGAAGGAGGTCCTGCTCACCCCTCGCCTGTCCCCGGGTCCCAGCCTCTCGCAGCCTCCAAGCACGACTAGCTGGAGCTGATGAGGGAAAGGTCAACTGCTCCGAAGAACCTGGTGGCTAACGAGGCTGGAAGACTCGTTTCCGGATTGCCGGAGCCACCAGGAAAAACTGAAGGTCAGAGACAACAATCAATAGGCACGCAGAGATTCTAAGTGTGCAGAATAACGTCTAGGAAGCGAGGTGAGCTCCACAGAGACCTGGAAAACAGGCCCCCGCTTAGAAAGGAAGGGCACCCACTCTGTCTGACAGCAGGAGATAGGGGAGGAAGAGTCTGAGGGGTGGGGTGTCCCCTTGCCTGCTAGGGGATGGGCGGGTCTTTTAAAAAGCCCAGGGTTGTACTGGGCTTTAAGCCCGTCCCCGGTGTGGCCTTGGGGAGGTGACTCTCTGGGCCTCTTCTGGCCTTGTTGGTGAAGGATCCCCACAGTATATTTGGGCTCAAATATACCAGACAGAAGTGTGGCAGAGGGAACGCTTGTTCCTAGTCTGCAGAGTGACCTGGGCCCTATGACCCCAGCAAACAGCAGTGGGGAAAGAAGGCCCACCCACCTCCATCGCCCCCACCGGCATCCTTTGTGTCCAGGCAGATAGCTTACTGCAAAGAGCCACCCTTCCCGATGGCCTCAAGGAGACTGCCACGGGCCACCTGCTTGCCTGGGACAAGGCCAGACACAGACCTGCGTTCCCAGACATGGCTCATCCATGAGGATCCGAACCGCTGCCCCCACAGGTGAACCAGACATGAAATGCCTCTCAACCAAACTTCCCTGGAGCTCCTGTCCTCTGCCAAGTCCCCTTCTGAAGGACCCCTCCCCAGAGGAAAGGGTGGCCTTTGGCACCCCGTTCCAGCTTACTATTCAGTAACATCGCCCTTTGCCCCACTCCCCACACCTGGGCTTGATCCAGCCTGGCTGACTCTCAGTGTCCCTCCGCCTGGCAGCAGCTCACTCATCTAACAGGCCGGTCGACACCCCACCCCCACCCCCAGGCATGCGGCAGCTCCTAGCGCCCCTTCCTTATCCGACTAGGGTTTCTCCCTATTTATGTCTGGATGCATTCGTTACTGGACAGACGTAGAATTAATCCTGCAGCTGCGTGCCATCTGGGGGCTGGAGAGGTAGTCTGGGAGACCCCGCGTGGGTGGTGCACGGTGGGTTACGAGGATGGAGAGAAAAGAGTCGAAAGAGTTGTGTGACGAGGCCCAGCAAGCCTGCCCCTTGAACTCTGAGCCTTACCAGGACTGAAGGGTGGTGCTTCCCTGCGGAGAGGAACCCTGACGCTGTGAACTTTCACATGATCTCTAGGTTTTATGTCAGTATGACGTGAGAACATTTTATGTGGGCTTATGTGCTGGGTGTACCAGAAAGCTCATAAAAAAGACGAAGAAAGGCCCTTAAAAGGCTATAAAGGGCGCTGACTTTCATACCCTGGGGTTTTTCCATCTTGTGCTAGAGTCCCTCCATCTTAGAGGAGGCAGGAGGAGGCCAAGGTCAGGGAGACGGGACATTCTGGGACAGATGACTCTCTGCAGGGCCTGATCTCGATCCCAAGCCAACCCTTCCCGAGGCAAGACCTGCTTCTCCAAGCATGGGGGCACCAGGTCTACGAGTCGCAGTCTTGGGGAATGGCAGTGAGGAGGCGAAGGCTACAGGGCAAACAGAGTGGGGTACGCAGAGGAAACACATCCAGAATACGGGGGACACAGATGACCGTGGTCTTGGCCAAGTCCCAAGCTGAGATCATGGCCCACCACGTTCATGCAGGTGTCTGCGCCCCCGTGAAGTCTAGGGAGGCCTAGCAGGAAGAAAGAATGTCTCTCGAGTTCCCAGTGTCCGGCCTCTTTCCTCTCGCTCAGCCTGGGCTCGATTCTACGAAGGGAACCTGCCCGGAATCCCTCGAAGCTCCAAGAGTGAGGCTACAAAGGAGAGGGTGGGACAGCTGCTGGAGGGGCTATGAGGCAAACGTTAACAATCACGTTTGCATGTATGAGCCCCCAGTAAAATGATTTTTTTAAAATCCTGTTTGCAAAAAATGTTTAATGACTAGAGGAAATGCTCCCAATATGCTCTTGAATGAAAAAGTGAACAACAGAAATAGCTCGATTTCATAAGTTGAAGCAAAAACAAAACAAGTTAAGCCCACGCCTAAACCTGCAGAAAGGGGGTGGGTAGAAAGCACACCACTGTGTGAGCGGCTGGGGTCACAGAAGCTGGGGTCTGGGAGCCCTCTCCATTCTCTTCGCCATCCTTCCTGGGTTTTCCCAAGTTCTCACAATGAAGACATAGCCGGGGGTGCTGAGGTAAAAACTAAATTAATTCTTTAATATTTCCCCTTCTGATTAAAAAAACACCTCTTCGTCATTTTTCGCATTTTGATGCTAGACGCATGGAAGACGGAGTCCTATCTAGTTCTCGTGCTACTCAGCTGTCGGCGTGGGCAAGGAGCCTGGTGGCGCTGTGGGTCAGGCATTGAGCTGTTAGCCACATTGTTAGCAGTTCAAGTCAGCCACCCATGGGCCAAAGAGGAGGCTGTCTGCTCCTGTGAACACGTGCAGGCTCGGACACCCTCTGCTGGGTCGCCGGGGGTCGGAACGAGTAGCAGTGGGTGCTTTGGTTTGGCTCAGGAGAGGCAGAGGCAGCAGCAGGCCTCTGGTGAAAGTCTTGGGACTAAGGATGGCCTTGTGGGAGACAGGGCTAGAGGTGATGTGGGCTGGGCAGTGGCAAAGTAAGGGGAACGGGAAGTTGGTCGTGAAAGCAATGCCTCCCCGTCATCCTGTGCCTGCCTGTGTGCCACAGCCCGGCACCTCATGGGCACAGCACCCTCACTCTGGACCTCCCCAAGCTGGTGGCAAAGGATGGCGCAGTGCTCCGGACAACATATGGTCCATCTGTCCAGGCACACGATGGTGAAGGGCTGAGTCCAGGCAGCCTCTGGTCGGGAGCTCGGTGAGTTACGATCCAGCTGTGGGAGAGCGGCAGCTCCTCTCCGGCCTGCACCCCAGACCCGACGAGGCTCCCGAGGGCCGGCCCTGGGATGGCACTTTGCAGTGAGGATGTGGCTGTCCTAACACCCACCCCACAGATGAGAAAACTGTGAGGAGTGCTCCTGCCCCCACTTCTGTGCCAGGGCCTTCCCAGGAGATATCTCATCACGCGCTCACGAGACAGAACAGCATCCCAAGGCGAGAGGGGGAAAAGCTAAGTTTCCCAGCGCTTACGTGACTGGACGGGGGCCACACAGCGGGCAAGATGTAAAGCGAGGATCAATCACTGTTGAATGAATGGACACACGGCTAAAACCCACCTGGCCCAGCTCCCGATCCTTCCTACTCCTGAACCCCAGAGAAAAGGGAGCACTGTCCCTGCTCTGGGCACGTCTTGGGCCCTTCCTGACCCCGAGTCAAGAGCACAGAGGCCCTCAGAGACTCCTGGCCATAGCCAGAAAGAAAAGCAGAACGGAGCCAGGTTACAGGGAACCTGCCCCTTCCCCTTCACACCAGGACGGGGACAGTGCCTCTCTCATGGCATTGCCATCGGCACAGAGGAGGCAAGTCCCCGGAGGAGGCCAGCTCAGGCCCACCTGCTGGATGCCACATGCCATCTCCTGAGGCTTCGCTGATAGGAAGCCCCTCCCCCAGCACCCCATCTTTGAGTCCCTTCACCCACTTCTTCTCACCCAGCTATGCCTGTCACCCATGCTTCAGCCAGCCGAACCTCCCTGTGGGCACACAGCAGGCCAGTACCTCCTGTTCCAAGGTTGAGGGCCTGGGACTACTTCTGGCCAGTGGGCTTCTGTCTGGGATGCTCGTAACGAGTTCAAGGCCCCTAGGACCCTCACTTTCCCGCCGGCTCAGTAACAGGGGACGCTCCACCCGGGTGGCCGTACGCCAGCCCCTCCCTGCCGCGACTAAGAACGGCAAGGCGAAGAGTCTTCTCTGGCTGTCAGAAGCCACTGAACTTTCCGACTGTTGTTTCCCAGTCCGTTCTGATGCCGTTTGGGAGGAAACCTGGGAAGGAGGCACTTGGGCTCTTTGTCCACCATATGGAATGGACGCCCGGTGGCCTCGGCCTTGAGGGCCAAGGGGGTGATCCAGTAGAGCTCGGAGGCTGCCAGGTCCTCAGCAGCTCACCAATCAGGCATCCATGCCCAGCAAGAGTGCGATATTTAGGGAGGAGAACGCCCTCCCATTGTCTTTCTCCCTGCTCTTGCCCCTGCCCCTGGGCAGAGCAAGCCTCTGCTCAGCAACCCAAGAGAAAGTGACCGGCGGCTCCACAGAAGACAGCCAACAGAGCAGTCTCAGTGCTGCTCACAGGGTCCCAGTCTGGCTCAGCCATTTACGTGCCTGTGACCTTGGGAGAGCCCCCCCCACCCC